>NW_027514476.1:0-343607 GCF_048772815.1 Callospermophilus lateralis
GGTGGGCTGTGATCAGCTCCGTGGATCTGAGAATGAGGAAGGAGAGATGTAAAAGAATAATGGGAAACGGGTTTGAGATTTTCCTAGCAACAAAAACTTGAGCAGTAGAACAGGTAGAGCAGAGAGGATGATGGGAGTGAGTATCTCAAAACGCATATGAGGGACGTTTAATTATTAGTAAACTGTTTTCAGTGATTACAAACCAACTTTAAAGGCCATTTTTATTACATCTTAGATAGGGGACTGAGGGCTCTCCTCAGCTGGTTTGAGCTTTGGTTTAGCTGGTAAGAAGACCTGGCGGGACCCGGTGCGGGCACTGACAGGACAAGAGAGGAGTGAGTGGGTGGAGGGGTACTTCAGTAACTGCTGCCTCAGCAAGGAGGCAATGGTCTGAGAACCGGCAGAGGTTTGGGTTTTTGATCTAGTAATTGGAGGGGAGAAATCAGGTTGCTGAGGTGGGAGTGACAGCAGAATGTCTGGAGCAGAAGGCTGAGGGTGAGGATCTATTGGAGAAGCATAGTTCAGGATGTGAGTGAAGGAGGGAAAAGGTCACGCAGAATTTGAGGATCTAGAGACCCCTCTGGGGGCCATCGGTTCTTCTTATCTAATTGGTAATATGGCCAATGATGTGTACTGAATTTGATGAGGAGTTTGGGTTCCATCAGGCAGCCCCTGTTTGCTCAAATCCCCATGACTTACAGAAGAAGTCGGCTTTCCCCCCACACAGCCGTGACTGTGGCTTTGAGAGTCTGCCCGGCAAACATAGTAATCTAGGCTAGCCAACCTGCATCTGGCTTGCATGTCCCTTCATCCATAATGTTTGTTTCCATTATCTATGCTACAGAAGTAATTTAATGGAATTTTAGTGGTATCCTCTTCATCAGGGATATCCCAATAGGTAAGACCTATAGCCAGCTGACAAATGTCTGGGAGGAATGATGGCCACCAGGTCCCTCAGGGGGCTGTATGCGAGATAGATTATACTTCTTTTCCAGTAGGAATTGTGATCAGCCATCACTGCTGAATGGGCTGATGTGGCTTAGGACTACTTGTGGCCAAGGAGAGAGTCCACAGACTTATCCACATGACGAATACGCAATTTGAAGGTTTTACCAGTCTTTTCCAGTTTCCAGCCAGAGTCTGGACAGGGCGCAGGCTTGAGATGAGAGGCATGGATCCAGAAATTGATTCCATCTACCTTTACCACTGGAGGTGTTATAAGTAGCACCGGCTATGGTCCTTTCCAGCGGGGTTTCAAGCATGATACCTGATGTCGTCTTACGTAGATGAAGTCTCTTACTTGATATCGATGTGGAGTCCCTTTGTCCCCAGTTTGGTAGGCAGTGGCCAGCTGTTTACACAGGTATCACTGAGTTCTTTTCAGAGCTTTAAGTCTGTCAAGCAAGGGGGTGTGGATGGAATGGTTAGGTCTTTGAGTCGGGCTTAGGTCCCTTACTGCAGGAGGGCAACAATAGAGAATTTCACAGGGGCTAAGGTTACTCAAAGAAACAGAGGGAGTATTTCTTGCATGAAACATTGCATAAGGCAGGAGCATAGTCCAATCTTTTATGCTGTTCTCTAAGTTTAATTTTCTTAAGGTCTCTTTAATGGTTCAATTTATTCTATCTGCCTGTCCTGAACTCGGGTATCTATAAGCACAATATAACTTCCAATTAATTCCCTGGTTCCTGGCTAACCCCTGACTTACCTGGGCCATGAACACCGTTCCATTATCAGACCCTATTACCGGCTTAGCTTCCTCCAATGGTAAAGAGGCTGAGTCAGCAGCAGGGAAATCCATTTGAGGGTGTTGTGGGTTAGGGGACAAGGGCAGGGGATTAGTAAGGGAAGAAAAGTCCAGTAGAGTCAAATCTGTGACTCGGGGAGAACAGGGGGTGGAGGAGGAGGAGGTTGAGAGGGTTTGAGAGATCATGGGGGAAGGAGTAGGAGCAGAGGCAGGGGCAAGGAAAGGCTTCACCCATGGAGGAGGAGATTTGCAGATGTTCTGCCAAGTTAAGATATATGGCTGTTGATCCAGATGGCTATGTGTCCCCGGCTGAGATAATATCTCTGAATTTTTAAATTAGTGCGAAGTAGAAAGATCCTTCTAGGGGCCATCCGAATTCAAAGGTGGGCCATTCTGAGGCACAGAGATTCTGCCAGGTCCAGCATTTTACTAAAACAAGAAAGATTCTGAGCTCTTAAGCGGACTTTGTTCCAGTGATCAAGGGTCAGGGACAGAGGCATTGAACTGCTCTGTCCCATAATGAAAGGTACACAAACAGCAAAAGCAAGGACACATGACACAGATAAGACAAGACCATAAACACAGGCAATGGACGTCAAACACTGAAACCGGGAATGAGTAGCCGGCAAAACCCGATGGGATGACAATACCGAATCTGAAACAAAATATCACTGAGTTGAGGAGACTATTGTTCCTTAATTTCCCGAGTTTTCTGCGGCGTCCCCCAGGGAGGTGCCCTGTGTCTCCGTGACACGTCTCTCAGCCACCTTCGGAGGGAGCTCAGGCTCTTCATCGCCAGAGATTTTGCCAAGCCCTAACATGAAACCTGAAACCAGAAAGAGGTGCCTTACTTGCTCCGAGAGGAGCCCATTGGGGTCTCTCGTCTGCCACTGCCAGAACTCTGTGGAACCTCAATATGTAAAGGTCGGGCGAGTGTCGAAGGAAGAGACCACCAAGAGTCTGTCTCATGCAACAGCAATGGGTTTATTTGGGGTTCAGCATGCTGTGGCTCAGAACTCACTTAAATAGAGCAGAGAGCCCTGAGAACACCTTAAGCACAGCTTATATACTTTCCTTGGAGAGGGAAGAGAGGGAAGTTTACTAATGGGTGAGGGCATGTGGGCGGTTTGCATGACACTGAGTGAGGGAGTACATTCTGCAGTTTGGCAGTTGGGAACAGAACATTCTGGAAACAAGATTAGCAAACATTTCTCAAGATTTCAACAGTGTTTTGTTAAGCATACAGAAAAACAGGAAGTGACAAGTACCTATTTTATTAACCTTTCACTACGGACTATCCCTTTTCGACTAGATGTTCCTTCTACATTAATTCATCCAAGGTACAAGGTCCTATGGCATTGTATATCGATTTAATTGAGACACCTCTGCAGAACATAATTCAAAGCTGCATATCCCAATCAAGAGCCCAATGCCCTTCTGGACTTCAAATCATACTTAGATTTCTGTTTTCATACATATATTTCACCTATATATTCTTATACACATAGCAAGTTCCCAATACCATTATTCATCCAGCAGAATGATTTCTAACCCAAACCGAACATGTTATTAACCATAACCATACACTGTTCCCTCAATCTAACTTTACAGAAGAGCAGGGAAAGAGTTGATCTTACAATACTGAAATGTAGGGAATCTTCCACCTCCTGAGAACCTCAAAGGTACATGCAGAAATGATCCCTGGAGAAGAGGTAGGCAGCTATGAAGTACCTGAGAGACCAAAAGTCATCTTCCATGGCAAACAACCTGGTCAGGATAAAAGGTTGTGTATGAATCAGCTTCTCTTCTTAACGTAGAGAAGTTGGACCAAACTAGGCCTGTGTGGAGATCTATTCCTGGGTGCCTATTGTTGATATACCATTCTAACTTGTGAAAGTGTCACAGAAAGTAGGGGCAGCCTCCGTATCATGGGACCTTTGAAAGCAACAGTTAGGACAAAGTGGTTGCCAAGACAGTGACCTCATTCAATTTCTGAAGGAAGGGACCTCACTTAACTTCCTTGGTGATGGAACTCTCTGAATTTGGGATCCAGGAAGCCAGGCACCCAGAGCCAGTCCCTGTTCCAGTCCCAGTGGTCTCACTTGTTTGGATTCAGCAAGGACAGAGTCAGTCTTTGTTGGTACCTACAGATGTGAGGAAGGCCAAATGAGAGGAAATCTCTGAAGCGGGGCTTTTCCTGAGAAAGCAGGTAGTGGCTCACCGCTGGCTACTGAGAACTTCACAGAGTTGGCCAAGGAGACCAGATCTGAGACAGGACAGGCCAATTTGGGGGAACATATTTTGGCCCACAAGTCAGAGGACACTCTGGATAGTCACAGACCTACTTGGGGGAAGGAGGTGCCTTTGTGGGTGTTGTTGTGGGTTTGTGGTTTTGTCTCATTTTCCTAGAATAGGTATTAAAGTCGGTTTGTTTGGATTGAAGTTTAGTGTTTCTAGTAAGTCTTTTGACATGGCGAGTGTTTCTATGTCTCAGTATTTCACTGTGTCCGTGGTTGTATGCATTAGAAAAGAGAATGCATCAATGGATGTGTCCTGTCTAGTAGAAAGCTTCTCAGCATTCAAATTGCCCCATTTATGAATGGACTGTAGCTTGCCCTATTGATGCGCAATACCTGCTATATTCCTAAGTTCCTGTTTTCTTTCTGAATTCTGGCCACTCTACAGAATAGGACCATGGTTTTTTGTTCACGATATGTACCACCTTCAAGCTCTGTGACTGGCCATGTACTGGATAGCTGAAAGAAATGGCAAGCATCTCAGAAAACTCAAGTATCAGTGTGACCAGGAAATTCTCAGTGGAGCAACCCTGCTTTGGACCATTTGCTTACCTATTGTTCTGTTTTCCTGAATTTCAGGAAGGTCTTTGACTCAGGCCACCCTTTTGTGAAGCCTGAAGAAAACAGTTTTCAAATGGAAATTATTGGGCATACATGTGGCTCTTTCCTTAACTGCTTTGAAAAGGGATGTGTCTGAATCAGCCCCTTGGCTCTGTATGAGGCAGTGGCTTAGATTCTCAGCACCTGAGGGATCTAAAGAAATTTCCCATGCGTGCATTCAAAACCAAAATGGCCAAAAGAGCAGTCATTGGCATGAAGTCTCTAGCCTTCCTCTGTAAGGTTCCTGACCTCCATCAAGTGAGAATAGGAATCCTTTGGGTCAAACGAGTTCTTCAAAACCTGCAGAGGCGAGCCCATAGGTGCTTGGGTTTTCTCATGACTCCAATTCACATAAAGAATCAATATCTGACAGTCAGTAGGCCTCAAATTGGACAAGCAGAACAGTATTAACACCAGGCCTATTTGATCACTCCTGGTTAACAGGAAGCGTGTCCAGGCCACCCTGACTTTAGGCAAATGAGGGGCAAGGTAGATTATTGTGGATACTGTCTTGGTCTGCGCCCCTCATGGAAACCTCCAGCCAGAGGTTATGATGAGTGTCTATATGGAAGGAGATGAGGTCCATATGGGAGTGTTTTGGTTTTAATTGTGGTCAATTGTGTGGTAGTTGGAAGAGATGACTGTGTCCACCGGAGCTTGAACTCTGGTGTGATTACCCTTAGAGACTGAGTTCTGGAACTGACCTCAGAGAAGTATTGCAAAAAATAGTGTTGGGATTTTAGGAGGTCACGCATGAGAATCACCCTTGTAATCTGAGATCTAGGCCCAGGATGGCTTTCCACAGTGCTCGGGGATTCTGAGCCAGGATATCACATGATTTAATTCTTAAAGACTTGGGACCCTTAGTTGAGAATACAAACACACATGGATCTCACTTTGTATACCTCAATGGGCCTGGATTCATGTGACCTTTTGGCCACTCTTTGGGAAGCCTTCCCCGTGAGTGATCTCCAGAGCTTTCATTGAAATGAGCTTCCTCACCAGTTAATGGTTCCTGAATTAATTGAAACCCACAGTGCCTCCAACTTCATCCTTGAAAAATGGCTAGATAAATACCATGAAATTTTTGAAATTTCCATGACCAGGTGGCACTGGATAAACTTTGAATGTCCTGTTGCTGATCATGATGGTTCCAAACTGTGCCTTGATTGACTGGGTTTCGTGAAAATGTTGTAGAACAGAGATGCCAGTAAGTTGGAGCCTGCTGAGTAGTGGGCATAGAGCAGTGGACTGTAGGTGTGTAAATAAATATTTTTGGTAGGATCACCTGGATCTTCCATTGGCTTCCAAAAGACTTGCGACTGACATGGTGCAGGCAGCCGACCCTTATATGTAAAGGCATCTTTTTATATGGAGAGGTTTCAGGGCAATGTTCAGAATCAGGTTGCTATAGTCAAGTGGGAAAGCTATGTGGGATTAAAGCCTGGTTTGTACATTCTCTTGTCGACCATGACAAACCACACGTGACAGAACTCCCTCTATCATTGTGTCACAGTTGAACTCCTTGTATTTCATGAATCTAATACGAAACTCCCAGTTCAGGAGTAAGAAACACCCTGAAAATTGGAGCATGACCAAATGGCTTCACAGACCACACGGGAAGACACTTAGCTCCCAGTGGCCACAGTTTACCTACAAAGAGAGAATTCAGAACTGCTGCCTCATTTTCATTAGAAAATAAGGAACCATGTCCTCCAGGTCACATAGATGCAGACCCAGATTTCATGGTGTCACTACAAACGAAACTAAATTTCCTGACAATTACAAATATTTCATGTGCCCAACCACAGAGGAAGTTTCTCAAGAAGTCTTTAGGCCAGCAGAGCTCCATGTTTGTGAAGTGTTTACCCTCTCCCTTACTTTTGGAAACTGTTCTTCTACTTCCAGTGTTGTGAACTTCTGAGCATTTTACATTTCTCATATGTATTCACAGATTTTCTAACTCCTCTCCTCTAATTGTGTCTTACTTGGAGTGATGGTTATGTCAAGCCATTGTTCTGGAAGAGAGTGGGAAATTGTTCCTGTAGTACATGTTTGCATACACATTAGATTAATTTTTCTATTTTCCATTTGAAATACTGAATCCCTGACACCAACCCATACCCTACTAGAATCTGACTACTAATCCTAATATGATGGAGAAAAAGAAACCTAACTGAATAGAAATACAGTCCTTTCATAGGAAGCATGGTGTATACTTGTATTTGCCTTCTGCTTTATCAAGAGTATGTGTTTTAAATCTAGTCAACTTTTTATTATAATATTTCTTCATGAGTTTTTAAAGTTATCACATATGTAAATTCCTGTCTCCCTTTCTCTGTATCCTATTCAGCACATGTATTTTTTATGCACATATACTATCCTACCTGGTATCCCACGTACATTCTTGTGAGCTCACTGACATTGGAATATAAAAATTGTGAAAAGAGATGACTCCCCCTAAATACTGATTGAACTGAAAATTCAACCTATGGGTGAGCTTCCTAGTAAAAAACATTATACATAAATCCATGTTAAGTAAAATGAATATTTTTGGATATGTGGATGAATTATATTTTATGATGAATTTCAATTGGCATATATATTTCTACATATTAATTTGTGTGTGTGTGTTTGTGTGTGTATTTGTGTGTGTATATATATATATATATATATATATATATATATATATATATATATACATATATATATATATATATATATATTCTCCAGAATTTCCAAAATATGAAATATATGTATCTTATTATACACTCCCTAAATTCATTCGTATTCATGTATTTGGGTGTATAATCAACTTTACACAAGATTATTCTAAGAAATACTCAACCACCTGAAATACATATTGGTTTCCTACTACTGAAAACTAAGTTCAGTGAATGGTGCTTACAAATCCTAATATTTCTACTGTAACTGACCCAGTTTAACATCAATGGAAATAGATTTCTATGGGACATGATGTGTATTTTGAAGTTCATTTTTATTAAACACTGGTACATTAAAATTTCTTCAGTTTATGTACAACATAGGATATATTTTTTTCATTCACAACTTCACAAATTTATAGGCATTTGGTTCACTTTCAATTACTTACTATTTCAGAACACATGTATTCCTCCATATTTCTCTACTGTTCTTTTCACTTGACTTCATTCTAAACACATTATTTTCGATTCCATTATCATTGTTCAAGCAAAACTCACTCTTCATGATAAACTGTAACCCTAATATTACCATTAGATATATAACAGGTTTGAATGAATTTATGTATATCAATATAAGATTTCATATATTTTTTTCAGATGCAAATTCAATCCATTATTTAAAGTTGGAACCAGTTATATACTTTATTCACAATATGGTCTATTCATGCATCATCTGAATAATCATCAACACAGGGTACACCTTTTCGTATCCCCAGTACTAATTTATAAATTTTCAGGATATTGCTCCCCATAATGGTGGAAGAAAGACTCATGTCACCTGATCTACATATACATTTATCACAGTAGTATTCTGGACACAAAATGCAAAGGTCACACTTATGATTGTACCAAAGCCTAAATGGAAAGTGAGCATGGATTATTAAAAACATCTGTCCAGGTTGAGTAATGCTCTCAAATGTCAATCCTCTTTGTTACTACATATTTGTTTTTTTCCTAAGATTATATATTCAACCTCAAGCCTTTTGAAAATATCTAATCCTATCACTCACTTTATACTATGCCTGATTTCTTAATGTCCCTATTGATATCTGCTTTTCTACATATTGTCCCCAGTTCATCATTGTGACTGTAACTTCAAATGTGCTGACATTTACATTCACTCTCTATCTGAAACCCTATTGCTAAAGAACTTTTGGTCCAACTCCTATACTCACTATTCTTCCTAAACCTACTGACTATCTTCCTAATCCTACAGACTATCCCTTTTTGACTGCATGTTCTCTTCTACATTCAAACATCCGAGGTACACGGTCCTATGCCATTGTATATCAATTTATCTGAGACCTCGGTGCAGAACATAATTCAAGCTAAGTATACCAATCGTGGTTTCAATTCCTATCTGGGCTTCAAATCTTTCCTAGATCTCTGTTCTCATACATATATTTCACGTCTATATTCTTATAAATATCACAGGTTCCCAATACCATTATTCATCCAGCATAATTATTCCTAACCCAAATCGAACATGCTATTAACCCTAACCATACACTGTTCCCTCAATCTCATTTACAGAAGAGCAGGAACAGAGTTGATCTTACAATACAGGAAGGTAGGGGATCTTCCACCAGCTGACAACATCAAAAGTCCATGCAGAAATAATCCCTGGAGAAGATGTAGGCAGCTATGAGGGACCTGAGAGAGCAAAAGTCATCTTACATGGAAAACATCCTGGTCATGATGAAAGGATGTGTCTGAATCAGCCTCTCTTTTCTTAATGTAGTGAAGATGGACCAAACCAGGCCTGTGTGGAGAGTTGATCCCGGGTGCCTACGGTTGATATACCATTCTAACTTGTGAAAATGTCAGAGCAAGTAGGTGCAGCCTCCATCTGATGGGACCCTCGGAAGGAACTGTTAGGAAAATGTGGTTGCCAGGGTAGTGACCTCATTCAGTTCCTGAAGGAAATGAACTCAACTTACTTCCTTGGTGATGAAACTCTCTGAACATGGGATCCAGGAAGCCAGGCACCCAAAGCCAGTCCCAGTGCAAGTCCCAGTGGTCAAACTTGTTTGGATTTACCAAGGACAGAGTCAGTCTTTCTTGGTACATACTGATGTGAGGTTGGCCAAATGCCAGGAAGATCTGAAGAGGGGCCTTTCCTGAGAAAGCAGGTAGTGGCTCATCGCTGGCTTCTGACAGCATCACAGAGTTGGCCACGGAGACCATATCAGAGACAGGACACCCCAATATGGGGGAATATATCATGGCCCACCAGTCAGAGGACACTCTGGATAGTCAGAGACCTACTGGGGGAAGGAGGTGTCTTTGTGGGTGTGGTTGTGGGTTTGTTGTTTTGTCTCCTGTTCTCAGAATAGGTAGGAAAGGTGGTTTGTTAGTTCTGGAGTGGACTGTTTCTAGTAAGTCATTTGACAAGGCGAGTGTTTCTGTGTCTATATATCCCATTGTGTCCGTGGTTGTAGACATTAGAAAAGAAAATGCATCAAGGGATTTGTCCAGTCTACTAGAAAGCTTCCCAGCATTCATCCTGTGCAATTTATGAATGAACTGCAGCTTGCCTTATAAATGGGCAACACTCGCCATCTTCCTAAGTTCCTGTTTTCTTCCTGAATTCTGGCCACTCTCTAGAATACGTTCATGGTTTTGTGTCCAAGATATGTACCACCCCAAGCACTGTGACATGGCAATGTACTGGATAGCTGAAGGGAATGGCGAGTATCTCAGAAAACTCAGATATCAGTGTGACCAAGAAAGTCTCAGTGGAGAAACCCTGCTTTGGGCCTTTTGCTTCCCTGTCTGTTGCCCTGAATGTCAGGAAGGTCTTTGCCTCCGGCAACCCCTTTGTGAAGACTGAAGAAAACAGTTTTCAAATGGAAATAAATGTGCATCACCTGTGGCTCTTTGCTTAATTGCTTTGGAAAGGGATGTTTCTGAATCTGCATCTTGGCCCTGTGTGAGCCTGTGGCTTAGATTCTCAGCACCTGATGGATCTAAAGAAAGATCCCATGTGTGCATCCAAAACTAAAATGGCAAAAAGGGCAGTCATAGTGGATGAAGTCTCTTGCCTTCCTCCAGACAAAAGCTGAATAAAGATACTATAGAACTCAATAGCACAATCAATAACCTAGACGTAACCAACATATATAAAATATATCAACCATCATCAAGTGGATACACGTTCTTCTCAGCAGCACATTGATCCTACTCCAATATAGACCATATATTATGCAATAGGAAAACTCTTAGTAAATATAAAGGTATGGAGATAATACCATGCACCATATCTGATCATAATGGATTGAAACTTTAAATCAATGAAAAAAAAAAGGAAGGAAAAATTCTACATCACATGGAAAATGCACAATATGTTACTGAATGATCAGTGGGTTACAGAAGACATAAAGGAGGAGATAAAAAAATTCTTAGAGACAAATGACAATAGAGACACAACATACCGGTTTGTATGGGACACAATGAAAGCCGTTTTAAGAGGGAAATTCATTTCTTGTAATTCTTTCCTCAAAAAAAGAAAAAAACAACAACAAATAAATGAACTCACACTACACCTCAAAAACCTAGAAAAGGAAGAGCAAAAGAACATCAAATGTAGTAGAAGACAAGAAATAATTGAAATTAGAGGAGAAATCAATGAAATTGAAACAAAAAATCTACATTGTAAAAATTGAAATAAATAAGAGTTGGTTCTTTGAAAAAATAAATATGTTCGACAGGCCCTTAGCCATGCTAACGAAGAGAAGAAGAGAGAGAACTCAAATTACTAACATATGGAATAAAGATGGAAATATCACAACACACACTACAGAAACACAGAAGATAATTAGAAAGTATTTTGAAACCCTATATTCCAATAAAATAGAAGATAAAGAAGATATCGATAAATTTCTTAAGTCATATGATCTGCCCAGATTGAGTCAGGAAGACACCCACAATTTAAATAGACCAATAACAAAGGAAGAAAAATAAGAAACCATCAAAAGACAACCAACCAAAAAGAGCCCTGGACCGGAAAGGTATACAGTGGAGTTCTACAAAACCCTCAAAGAAGAATTAATACCAATACTTTTCAAGCAATTTCAAAAAATAGAAAAAGAAGGAGTTCCTCCAAATTCATTCTATGAGGCCAACATCACCCTGATTCCAAAACCAGACAAAGACACTTCAAAGAAAGAAAACTACAGACCAATACCTCTAATAAACTTGGATGCAAAAATTCTCAATAAAATCATGGTGAATTGAATACAAAAGCATATCAAAATAATTGTGCTTCATGATCAAGTAGGATTCATCCCTGGGATGCAAGCCTGGATCAATTTATGGAAATCAATAAATGTAATCCACCACATCAATAGACTTAAAGACAAAAACCATATGATCATCTCGATAGATGTAGATAAAGCGTTTGACAAAGTACAGCATTCCTTTATGTTCAAAACACTATAAAAATTAGGGATAACAAGAACTTACCTCAACATGGTAAAAGCTATATATGCTAAACCTCAGGCTAGCATCATCCTAAATGGAGAAAAACTGAAGGCATTCCCTCTAAAATCTGGAACAAGACAGAGATGCCCTCTATCACCACTTCTATTCAGTTTAGTTCTTGAAATACTAGCCAGAGCAATTAGACAGACAAAAGAAATTAAAGGCATAAAAATAGAAAAAGAAGAACTTAAATATTCGCTATTTGAGGATGACATGATAACATATTTAACAAACCCTAAAGGGTATGCAAAGAAACTGCTAGAGTTAATAAATGAATTCAGCAAAGTGCCAGTATATAAAATCAACAAGAAAAAATCAAAGGCATTCCTGTATATCAGCAACAAAACTTCTGAAATTGAAATGAGGAAAACCACTCCATTCACAATATCCTCATAGAAAATAAGATACTTGGGAATCAACCTAAAAAAAGAGGTGAAAGATTTATACAATGAAAGTTACATAACTCTAAAGAAAGAGATAGAAGAAGATGTTAGAAGATGGAAAAATGTACCCTGTTCATGTATAGGCAGAACTAACATCATCAAAATTGCGATATTACCCAAAGTTCTCTACAGGTTTAATGCAATGCCAATCAAAATCCCAATGGCATTTCTTGTAGAAATATATAAAGCAATCATGAATTTCATATGGAAAAACAATAGACACAGAATAGCAATAGCAATTCTAAGCAGGAAGTGTGAATCAGGATGTATAGCGATAACAGAGTTCAAACTGTACTACAAAGCAATAGTAACAAAAACAGCGTGGTACTGGTATCACAAAAGTCAGCTGGACCAATGGTACAGAATAGAGGACACAGAAACCAATCCACAAAAGTACAACTTTCTTATATTTGAAAAAGGGCCTAAAAGCATGCAATGGAGGAAGGATAGCATCTTCAACAAGTGGTCCAGGGAAAATTGGAAATCCATATGCAACAAAATGAAAATGAATCCCTTTCTCTCGCCATGCACAAAAGTTAACTCTAAATGGATCAAGGAGCAAGATATAAAATCAGAGACAATGCATCTAATAGAAGAAAAATTTGGCTACGATGTACATACTGTGGGGTTGGGCTCCAAATTCCTTAATAGGACAGCCATAGCACAAGAGTTAATAACAAGAATCAACAAATGGGACTTATTTAAACTAAAAAGTTTTTTTCAAAACAAGAGAAACAATAAGAGAGGTAAATAGAGAGCCTACATCTTGGGAACAAATTTTTACCCCTCACACTTCAGATAGAGCCCTAATATCTAGAATATACAAAGAACTCAAAAATTAAACAATAAGATAACAAATAAACCAATCCACAAATGGGCCAAGGACCTGAACAGAAACTTCACAGAGGAGGACATACAATCCATCAACAAGAACATGAAAAAATGCCCACCATCTCTAGCAGTTAGGGAAATTCAAGTCAAAACCACCCTAAGATACCATCTCACTCCAGTAAGATTGGCAGCCATTATGAAATCAAACAACAATAAGTGTTGGCGAGGATGTGGGGAAAAGGGTACACTTGTACACTGCTGGTGGGACTGGAAAATGTTGAGGCCAATTTGGAAAGCAGTATGGAGATACCTGGGAAAGCAGGGAAAGGATCCACCATTTGACCCAGCTATCTCACTTCTCGGACTATTCCCTGAGGATCTTAAAAGAGCGCACTATAGGGATACTGCCATATCACTGATCATAGCGGCACAATTCATAATAGCTAAACTGTGGAACCAAACTAGATGACCTTCCATAGGCGAATGGATAAAAAAGGGGCATCTATACACAATGGAGTATTATGCAGCATTAAAAAATGACAAAAATCATTGAATTTGAAGGGAAATGGATGGCATTAGAACATATAATGCTAAGCAAAGCTAGCCAATCCTTAAAAAACAAATGCCAAATGTTTTCTTTGATATAAAGAGAGCAAATAAGAACAGAACAGGGAAGAAGAGCATGAGGAAAATATTAACACTAAATGGAGATGAGTGGGGGGAGAGAAAGGGAGAGAGAATGGAAAGCATATGGAAATGGTAGGAGACACTTAATGTTACACAAAATTCCATATAAGAGGTTGTGAGGGGAAAGGGGGGGAAACAAGGGAGAGAATTGAACAATAGCAGATGAGGTATAGAGGGTAGATGGTTGGGGAGGGGAGGGGGATAGTAGGGGATAGGAAAGGTAGAAGAATACAACAATCACTAATATGCCATTATGTAAAAACGTGAGTGTGTAACTGATGTGATTCTACGATTTGTATTGGGGTAAAAATGGGAGTTCATAACCCAAATGAGTCAAATGTATGAAAGATGATATAGCATGAGCTTTTGAACAACCAAAAAAAAGAAAAAAAAGGAATTTAATATCCAATATTTGAGACATTTTACAACTTTATTTTTTAATAAAATTGGCTTTTATTTGTTATCTTACTTGCTGTTATCTGCCTTTCAGTTTGAAAAAACGATGTGCTATAGCCATTCATCCATGTAGTATGTAACAGAAAATTTTCAGTGTCTCCATATAACCAGATTGGCAAGGCATCAAGGTTTCCCTCACAAACAAGATAAAGGCTTTTGCATAAGAAATTTAATATTCTGCAATACAATTTTTTTAACTTTCCAATTAAATTTCAATTTTTTTTAAAAAAAGAAGAAACTAAACCCCACAGTAAGAAGGCCTCAAAGTGGAGAAGTGGAGCAGTATTAATGGCAGGCCTATTTAATCACTCCTGGTTCACAGGAAGGGTGTCCAGGCCACCCTGACTTTAGGCAAATGAGGGGCAAGAAAGCTTATTTGGGCCACTGTCTTGGGCTGTGCCCCTCATGAAAAACTCCAGCCAGAGGTTATGAGGAGTGTCTATGTGGAAGAAGATGAGGACAATGTGGGAGTGTTTTGGTTTTAATTGTGGTCATTTGTGTGGCAGATGGAAGAGATGACTGGGTCCAACTGGGCTTGAACACTGGTGTGATTCCCCTTAGAGAATGAGTTCTGGAACTGACCTCAGATAAGTATTGCCATGAATTGTGTTGCGATTTCAGGAGGCCACACATGAGAGTCGCCCTTTGAAACTGAGATCTAGGCCCAGGGTGGCTTTCCCAAGAGTACTGAGAATCTCAGCTAGGATATCACATGATTTTATTCTGAAAGACTTGGCACCCATAGTTGAGAGTCAAAACACACATGGACCTCACATTGTAGACCTCAATGGGCCTGGCTTCATGTGACATTTTGGCCACTCTTTGGGAAGCCTTGCCTGTGAGTGTTCTCCAGATCTTTCATTGAAATGAGCTTCCTCAACATTTAATGGTCCCTGAATGAATTGAAACCCACAGTGCCTCCACCTTCATCCTTGAAATTTGTCTAGATCAATACCATGAATGTTTAGAAATTTTCATGACCAGATGGCACTGGAGAACCTTTTGATGTACTTTTGCTGATCATGAGTATACCAGACAGTGCCTTGATTGACTGGGCTTCATGAAAATGTTTAGAACAGAGATGCCAGAAAGTTGGAGACTGCAGAGTAGTGGGCCTAGAGCAGTGGTGGGAAGGTGTGTGATAAAACATCTGTGGTGGGGCCATGTGGATCTGCCATTGACTTTCAATTGTCTTGAGACAGACATGGTGCAGCCATCAGACCATTGTATATAAAGGCATCTTGTTATATGGAGAAGTTTCAGAGTAATGTTTAGAATCATGTTGCTATGATCAAGGGGGCAAGCTATGTGGGATAGAAGCCTGGTTGGTGCATTCTACTGTAGACCAGGGTACACGTACCACACGTGACAGAACTCCCTCCAGCACTGTGTCCCAGTTGAACTCCTTGTATTTCGTGATGCCAATACCAAACTACCAGTGCAGCAGCAAGAAACACCACGAAAAGTGGAAGATGACCAAATGATTTCACAGTCCACACGGGGAGACACTTAGCCCCCAGTGGCAATAGTTTACCTACAACGAGAGAATTCAGCATTGCTGCCTCATGTTCATTGGAAAATAAGATGCCATGTCCTCCAGGTCACATAGATGCAGACCCAGCTTAGATGGTCTCACTATAAAGGAAGCGAAAGCTCCTGAAAACAACATATATTTCAAGTGCCCAACCTCAAAGGCAGTTTCTCAAGAAGTGTTTAGGCCAGCAGATCTTCATGTCTGTGGAGTATTTCCCATGTCACTTACTTTTGGAAACTCCTCTACCACCTCCAAGGTTGTGCACTCCTGAGCATTTTCGTTGCAGATATATATTTACAGATTTTCTAACTCTTCTCCTCTAATTGTGACTTACTTGGGGCAATGGTAATGTCAAGTCATTCTTCTATATGAGAGAAGGAAGATTTTTTTGTAGCACATATTTGCATACACATTGGATTCATTTTTCAATTTTTCATTCGAAATACTGAATCCTTGACACTAGCCCATACCCTTATAGACTCTGACTACTAATACTAATATGATGAGAAAAATAACCAAAACAGAATAGAAATACAAGCAGTTCAGAAGAGGCATGGTGTGTAGTTGTACTTGCCTTTTGCATGATATAAGGTAGGAGTTATAAATCTAGTCAATTATTTGTTGAAATAATTCTCCATGTGTTTTTAAAGTTAAGAAATATGTGAATTTCTGTCTCTCTTTCTCTTTAGCCTATTAAGCACATGTATTTTTATATGCAAAAATAGAATCCTACCTGGTTTCACACGTACATTCTTGTGAGGTGGCTGACTTGGCAGATACAAATTGTGAGAAGAGATCACTTCTCCTAAAGGCTGTTGGAACTAAAATTCAACCCATGGGTGACCTTCCTAGATGAACAACATTATACATAATCCATGTTCAGTATAATGAATATTTTTTGATATGCAGATGAGTTATTTTTCATGATGAATTTCAATTGGCATATATATTGCTACATTATAATGTGTGTGTGTTTGTGTCTATATATATATATAGTCTCCAGATTTTCAAAATATGAAATATAAGTGTCTTACTATACACTGCCTAAATTCATTCATGTTCCTGTATGGGGATATATAATCAATTTTTCACAAGATTATTCTTAGAAATATACATCCACTGAAATACATATTTGTTTCCTAGTACTGAAAACTAACTTCAGGGAATGGTGCTAAGAAATCCTAATATTTCTACAGTGACTCACCCAGTTTAACATCAATGCAAGTAGACACCTATGGGACATGATGTGTATTTTGAAGTTCATTTTTATTCAACACTGGTACATTACTATTTCTGCAGTTTATGGGCAATATAGGATATATCATTTCATCCACAATTTTACAAATTTATAGGCATTTGGTTCAATTTCAATCACTTCCTACTTGAGAAGACATGTATTCCTCCATGTTTCTTGACTGTTCTTTTCATGAGATTCTTTCCAAACACATTATTGTCGATTTCCATAATCACTTTTGAAACAAAACTCACACACTCTTCATAATAAACCGTAACACTAATATTATCATTAGATGTATAACTGTTCGGAATGAATGTATGTATATCAATGTAAGATTTCTTGTATATTTTCAGATATCAATTCAATCCATTATTTAAATTTTGAACCAGTTATATTATTTATTCACAGTATGGTCTATTAAAGAATCATCTCTATATTCATAGACCCAGGGTATACCTATTTGTATCCCCAATACTAATTTATAAGCCTTTAAAATATTGCTTTCAAAAATGGTGGAAGAAATATTCTAGTCACCTGATATACATATGCATTTCATCACAGTAATATTCCTGACAAAAAATGCAAGTGTCACACTTATGATTGTACCAAAGCCTATATTGAAAGTGAGCATGTATTACTAACAACATCCATGTCCTGATTCACTAATGATCTCGAATATCATTCCTATTGGTGACTACATATTTGTTTCTTCCTAAGATTGTATATTCAAACTCAACCCTGTTAAAAATGTCTTATCCTATCACTCTCTTTGTACTTTGCCTGATTTCCTAATATCTCTATTGATATCTGCTTTCCTACACATTTTCCCCAGTTCATCACTGTGGCTGACTCTTCACATATGCTGAAATTTACATTCACTCTCTAACCAAAACCCTATATCTAAAGTCTTTTGATCCAACTCCTTGGTTCACTCAAATGGGTTCTTCAAATCCCTTCAGAGGGTAGCCCATAGGTGCTTGGGTTTTCTCATGACCCCAATTCTCATAAAGAATCTATACCCCACAGAGAGTAGGCCTCAAATTGGAGAAGTAGAGCACTATTAATGGCAGGCCTATTTGATCACCCCTCGTTCACAGGAAGGGTTTCCATGTCACCCTGACTTTAGGCAAATGAGTGGCAAGTGAGCTTATTTTGAACACTGTCTTGGGCTGCGCCCCTCATGGAAACCTCCAACCAGAGTTTATTATGACTGTCTATATGGAAGAAGATGAGGGCCATGTTGGAGTGTTTTGGTTTAATTGTGGTCATTTGTGTTACGGTTGGAAAAGATTCCAGGGTCAACCTGGGCTTTAACTCTTGTGTGATTCCCTTTAGAGACTGAGTTCTGGAACAGATCTCAGCGATGTATTGGCATGAATTGTGTTTGGAATTTAGGAGGCCACACATGAGAGTTGCCCTTGGAGACTGAGATCTAGGCCCAGGTTGGCTTTCCAAAGAGCACTGGGATTCTCAGCCAGGATATCACATGACTTTATTCAGAAAGACTTAGCAGTCATAGTTGAGAGTCAAAACACACATGGACCTCAATTGTAAACCTCAATGGGCCTGGCTTCATGTGACCTTTTGGCCACTCCTTGGGAAGCCTTGCCTGTGAGAGTTGTCCCGAGCTTTCATTGAAATGAGCTTCCTCACTATTTCATGGTTCCTGAATGAATTGAAACCCACAGTGCCTCCAACTTCATCCTTGAAAATTGGCTAGATAAACACCATAAAATTTTTGATATTCCTATGAACAGGTGGCACTAGAAAATCTTTGGATGTCTGTTGCTGATCACGAGTATACCAGACAGTGCCCTGATTGACTGGGATTCATGAAAATGTTGTAGAACAGAGATGCCAGAAAGTTGGAACCTGCTGAGTAGTGGGCCTAGAGCAGTGGTTGGCAGGTGTATGATAAAACATCTGTCGTGGGGCCACATGGATCTTCCCTTGGCTTCCAAATGGATTGTGACTGACATGGTGCAGCCAGCAGACCCTTACAAATAAAGGGATCTTGTTATATGGAGAGGTTTCATGGCAATGTTCAGAATCAGGTTGCTATGGACATGGGTGCAAGCTTTTTGGGATAGAAGCCTGGTTGGTGCATTCTCCTGCAGACCCTCACTCACCACACATGAGAGTACTCCCTCTAGGACTGTGTCCCAGTTTATCTCCTTGTACTTCATGAAGCCAATACCAAACTCAGAGTACTGCAGTAAATAACACCACAAAAATTCGAGTATGACCAAATGGCTTCACAGACCACACGGTTAGACACTTAGACCCCAGTGGCCTCAGTTTACCTACAAAGAGAGAATTCAGAACTGCTGCCTCATGTTCAATAGAAAATAAGGAACCATGTCATCCAGGTCACATAGATGCTGACCCAGATTTGATGGTCTCACTACAAAGGAAGCTAAAGCTCCTGACAACAACAAATATTTCAAGGGCCCAAACTCAGAGGCAGTTTCTCAAAAATTTATTAGGCCACCAGAGCTCCATGTTTGTGGAGTGTTTACCCTTTCTTTTACATTTGGAAATTCCTCTACCACCTCCAAGGTTGTGAACTCCATTCATTTTTTTTCCAGATATATATTCACAGATTTTCAAACTCTTCTCCACTAATTGTGTCTTACTTGTGGTGAAGGAAATATCAAGGCATTGTTGTGGAGGACAGTGGGAAGATTTTTGTCTAGCATATATTTGTATACACATTAGATTCATTTTCCTATTTTCTATTTGAAATACTGAATTCCTGACAGTAAGCCATACCCTAGTAGACTCTGACTGTTCCCGGGTGCCTATGGTTGGTATACCATTCTAACTTGTGAATGTGACACAGGAAGTAGGGGCAGCCTCCATGTCATGGAGCCATTGGAAGCAAATGTTAGAACAAAGTGGTTGCCAAGGCAGTGACCTCATTCAGTTCCTGAAGGAAGTGACCTACCTCACTTCCTTGGTGATGGAACCCTCTGAACTTGGGATCCAGGAAGCCAGGCACCAAGAGCCAGTCCCAGTCCCTTTCCCAGTGGGTTCACTTGTTTGGATTTACCAAGGACAGAGTCAGTCTTTCTTGTGGATCACTAAATGCCAGGAAAGCTCTGAAGAGGGGCCTTTCCTGAGAAAGCAGGTAGTGACTCACCGATGGCTCCTGAAAACTTTAGAGAGTTGGTAAAGGAGACCAGATCTGAGACAGGACAGGCCATTTCGGGGGAACATAGTATGGCCTATCAGTCTGAGGACACTCTGGTTACTCACAGACCTATGTGGGTAAACGATATGCCTTTGAGGGTGTAGATGTGAGTTTATGGTTTTGTCTCATGTTCTGAGAATAGGTAGGAAAGGCAGTTTGTTTGGTTTGGAGTGGACTGTTTTTAATAAGTCATTTGACATGGTGAGTGATTCTATGTCTGTGTATCCCACTTTGTCGGTGGTTGAAGATATGAGAAAAGTGAATGCATCAATGCATGTGTCCTGACAAGTAGAAAGCATTCCAGGACACATCCTGCCCAATTTATGAATGGACTGTTGCTTGCCTTATCGATGGGCAAAACCTACTATTTTCCTTAGTTCCTGTTTTCTTCCTGAATTCTGGCCATTCTCCAGAATAGGCTCATTTTTTTTTGTCCAAGATATGTACCACCTCCGAGCTCTGTGACATGGCCATTTACTGGATACCTGAAATGAATGGGGAGGATCTCAGAAAACTCAGATATCAGTGTGACCAGTAAAGTCTCAGTAGAGAAACCCTGCTTTGTGCCTTTTGCTTACCTACTGTTCTGTTGACCTGAATGTCAGGTAGGTCTTTGCCTCAGACCACCAGTTTGTGAAGCCTGAAGAAACTGCTTTCAAATGGAAATGAATGAGCATCACCCGTGGCTCTTAGATTAATTGCTTTAGAAAAGGATGTGTCTAAATCATCCTCTCGGCTCTGTGTGAGGCTGTGGCTTACAATCTCAGCACCTGATGGATCTAAAGAAAGATCCCATGTGTGCATCCAAAACCAAAATGGCAAAAAGATCAGACATTGTGGATGAAGTCTCTTGCTTCCTCTGTTAGGCTCCTCACCTCCATCAAGTACGAATAGGGATCCTTTGGGTCTAATGAGTTCTTCAAAGACGAGAAAAGGTGCTTGGGTTTCACATGACTCCAAATCACATAAAGAATCTATACCTCACGTTCAGTAGGCCTCAAAAAGGAGAAAAAGAGCATTATTAATGGCAGGCCTATTTGATCAATCCTGGTTCACAGGAAGGGTGTCCAGGAAACCCAGACTTTAGGCAAATGAGGGGCAAGGGAACTTATTTTGGACACTGTCTTGGGCTTCGCCCCTTGTGGAAACCTCCAGCCAGACGTAATGATGAGTGTCTATATGGAAGAATATAAGGGCCATGTGGTAGTGTTTTGGTTTTAATTGAACATGTTAATAACACTAACCATACATTGTTCCATCAATTTAAGTATTCAGAAGAGCAGGGACAGATTTGTTCTTACAATACAGGAATGTAGGGGATCTTCAACCTGCTGAAAACCTCAAAGGTCAATGCAGAAATTATCCCTGGAGAAGATGTAGGCAGCTATGAAGGACCGGAGAGAGCAAAAGTAATCTTCCATGGAAAACAACCTGGTCAGGATGAAGGGTTGAGTCTGAATCAACTCTCTATCCTTAACGTAGAGGAGATGGAGCAAACCGGGCCTGTGTGGAGAGCTGTTCCTGGGTACCTATGGTTGGTATACCATTCTAACTTTTGAAAGTGTCTCAGGAATTAGGGGCAGCCTCCATCTCATGGGACCCTTGGAAGCAAGTGTTAGGACAAAGTGGTTGCCACGGCAGTGACCTCATTCAGTTCCCGAAGAAATGACCTTCCTAACTTCCTTGGTGATGGAACTCTCTGAACTTGTGACCCAAGTAGCCAGGCACCCAGAGCCAGTCCCAGTCACAGTTCCAGTGGGCTCACTTGTTGGATTTACCAAGGACAGCGTCAGTCATTCTTGGTACCTACTGATGTGAGGATGGCCAAATGCCAGGAGTGCTCTGAAGAGGGGCCTTTCCTGAGAAAGCAGGTAGTGGCTCAACACTGGCTCCTGACAACTTCACAGAGTTGGCCAAGGTGACCAGATCTGAGGCAGGACAGGCCATTTCGGGAGAACACAGTATGGCCCACAAGTCAGAGGACATTCCGGATAGTCACAGACCTACTTGGGGGAAGAAGTTGAATTTGTGAGTTCGGGTGGGGTTTGTGGTTTTGTCTCATGTTCTCAGAATAGGTAGGAAAGGAGGTTTGTTTGGTTTGGAATTATCTGATTCTTCTAAGTCCTTTGACAATGCGAGTTTTTCTATGTCTGTGTATCCCACTGTGTTAGTGGTTGTAGACATTAGAAAAGAGAATGCATCAATGGATGTGTCCTGTCTAGTAGAAAGCTTCCCAGCATTCATCCTGCCCAATTTATGAATGGACTGCGGCTTGCCTTATGGATGGGCAACACCTGCAATCTTCCTAAGTTCCTGATTTCTTACTCAATTCTGGTCACTCTCAAGAATAGACTCATGGTTGTGTGTCCAAGATATGTACCACCTCCAAGGTCTGTGAAATGGCCATGTACTGGATAGCTGAATGGAATGGCCGAGCATCTCAGAAAACTCAGATAGCAGTGTGACCAGGAATATCTCAGTGGAGAAACCCTGCTTTGGGCCTTATGCATACATATTTTTCTGTTGCCCTGAATGTCAGGAAGGTGTTTTCCTCAGGCCAAAACTTTTGGAAGCCTTAACAAAAGACTTTTCAATTGGAAATAAATGTGCATCTCCTGTGGCTCTTTGCTTAATTGCTTTGGAAAGGGATGTGTCTGAATCAGCCTCTTGGCCCTGTGTGAGGCTGAGGCTTAGATTCTATGCACCTTATGGATCTAAAGAAAGATTCCATATGTGCATCCAAAACCAAAATGGCTAAAAGTAGAGTCATTGTGGATGAAGTCTCTTGCCTTCCTCTGGTAGGGCACTTACTTCCATCAAGGAAGAATAGGGATCCTTTGTGTCAAATGGGTTCTACAAAGCTCTGCAGTGGCTTGCCCATAGTTCTTGTGGTTTCTCATGCGTCCAATTCCCAAAAAGAATTTAAACCCCTCAGTCAGTAGGCCTCAAATTGGAGAAGTGGAGCAGTATAAATGTCAGGCCTATTTGATCACTCCTGGTTCATAGGAAGGGTGTCCAGGCAAACGTGACTTTAGGCAAATGAGGGACAAGGAAGCTTATTTTGGACACTGTCTTGGGCTGTGCCCTCATGGAAACCTCCAGCCAGAGGTTATGATGAGTGTCTATATGGAAGAAGATGAGGGTCATGTGGGAGTGTTTAGGTTTTAATTGTGAGAGATTACTGGTTCAACCTGGGTTGAATTCTGGTGTGATTCCCCTTAGAGACTCAGTTCTTGAACTGACCTCAGAGAAGAATTGCCATGAATTGTGTTAAGATTTTCGGAGGCAACGCATGAGAGTCGCCATTGGAAGCTGTGATCTAGTCCCAGGGGGACTTTCCACAGTTCACTGGGACTCTCAGCCAGAGAATCACATAATTTTATTCTGAAAGACATGGCAGCCACAATTGAGAGTCAAAACACACATGGACCTCACATTTTAGACCTCAATGGGCCTGGCTTCAAGTGACATTTTGGCCACTATTTGGGAAGCCTTGCCTGTGAGAGTTCTCCAGAGCTTTCATTAAAATGAGATTCCTCACCATTTAATGGTTTCTGAATAATTGAAACCCACAATGCCTCCAACTTCATCCTTGAAAATGGTTACATAAATATCATGAAATTTTTAAAATTACCATGACCAGGTGGCACTGGAGAACCTTTGGATGTCCTGTTGCTGATCATGAGTATACCAGAGAGTGCCTAGATTGACTGGGTTTCTTTAACATGGTGTAGAACACAGATGCCAGTAAGTTGGAGTCTGCTGAGAAGTGGACCTAGAGCAGTGGTGGGCAGGTGTGTGATAAAACATCAGTGGTACGGCCATGAGGATCTAGCATTGGATTCCAAATGCCTTGTGACTGACATGGTGCAGGCAGCAGACCCTTCTATGTAAAGGCATCTTGTTATATGCAGAGGTTTCAGGGCAATGTTCAGAATCAGGTTGCTATGGTCAAGGGGGAAAGCTATCTGGATAGAAGCCTGGTTGGTGCATTCTCCTGCAGACACTGACCCACCACACGTGACAGAACTCCCTCCAGCACTGTGTCCCAGATAAACTCGTTGTATTTCATGAAGCAAACACCAAACTCCCAGTGCAGCAGCAAGAAACACAACGAAAAGTGGATCATGACCAAATTGCTTCACAGTCCAAACGGGGAGACACTTAGCCCCCAGTGGCCACAGTTTACCTGCAAAGAGAGAAACCAGCACTGCTGCCTCATGTTCATTGAAAAATAAGATGCCATGTCCTCCAGGTCACATAGATGCAGACCCAGCTTTGATGGTCTCACTAGAAAGAAGCTAAAGCTCCTGAAAACAACATATATTTCAAGTGCCCAAACTCAGAGGCATTTCTCAAGAAGTCTTTAGGCCAGCAGAGCTCCATGTTTGTGGAGTGTTTATCCTGTCCCTTACTTTTGGAAACTCCTCTACCACCTCCAAGGTTGTGAATTTCTGAGGATTTTTCATTGAATATATGTATTCACACATTTTCTAATTCTTCTCCTCTAATTGTGTCTTTCTTGGTGCGAAGGTAATGTCAAGGCATTTTTCTGGATGAGAGTGGGAAGATTTTTGTGTAGCATATATTTACATACACATTGGATTCATTTTCCAAATTTCCATTAGAAATACTGAATCCATGACACTAACCACTACATTACTAGACTCTGACTACTAATCCTAATATGATGGAGAATTAAAACCCAAACAGAATAGAAATATAAGCAGTTCAGAGGATGCATGTTGTATAGTGGGACTTGCCTTTTGCATTATATAGGGTAGGAGTTATAAATCTAGTCAATTTTCTGTTGAAATATTTCTCCATGTATTTCTAAAGTTAACAAATATGTGAATACCTGACTCCCTTTCTCTGCAGCCTATTCAGCACATGTAATTTTATATGCACATATAGAATCCTACCTGGAATCACACGTACATTCTTGTGAGATGGCTCACTTGGCAGATACAAATTGTTAGAATAGTTCACTCTTCCTAAATGATGCTGGAACTGAAAATTCAACCAATGGGTGAGCTTCCTGGTTGAACAACTTTACACAAAAACCCATGTTCAGTAAAATAAATATTTCTGATCTGTGGATGATATATATTTCATGGTGAATTTCAATTGGCATATATATTCCTACTTTTTAAAGTCTGTTTGTGTGTGTGTGTGTATACATACTCTCCAGATTTTTCAAAATATGAAATATGTGTCTTATTATACACTCCCTAAAATAATTCATATTCATGTATGTGGATTTTTAATCAACTTTTCACTAGATTATTCCCAGGAATATTCACACACCTGAAAAACATATTTGTTTCCTCGTACTGAGAACTATCTTCAGTGAATGGTGCATACAAATCCTTGTATTTCTGCAGTAACTTACCCAGTTTAACATCAATGCAAATAGATTTCTATGGGACATGATGTGTATTTTGAAATTCATTTTTATTCAACACTGGTACATTGCAATTTCTTCCGTTTATGCACATCATAAAATATATATTTCATCTAGAAATTCGAAAATTAATAGGCATTTGTTTCATTTTCAATCACTTCCTGCTTCAGAACACATGTATAACTCCATATTTCTTGACTGATCTTTTCATGAGGTTTCTTTTTCGATTTCCTTAATCATTTTTGAAGCAAAACTCACACACTCTTCATGATGAACCATAACCCTAATATTACCATTAGATGTATATTTGGTTTTAATGAATGTATATATATCAATATAAGATTTCCTCTATGTTTTCATTTATCAATTCAATCCATTATTCAAAGTTGGAACCAGTAATACTATTTATTCACAGTATGGTCTATTCATGCATTATCTCTATATTCATAGACACAGGGTACACCTATTTGTACCCCCAGTACTAACTTATACGTCTTCACAATATTGCTCCCAGAAATGGTGGAAGAAATACTCATGTCACCTGATCTACATGTACATGTTATCACAGTAATATTCTGGAAACAAAATGCAAAGGTCACAGTTATGATTGTACCAAAACCTAAATGAAAAGTGAGCATGGATTACTAAAAATATTCCTGTCCAGGTTGCTACCGCTCTCAAATGTCAATCCTATTGGTGACTATATATTTGTTTCCTCCTAAGATTATATATTCAACCTCAAGCCTGTTGAAAATGTGTAATCCTATCACTCACTTTATACTTTGCCTGATATCCTAATGTCTCTATTGATTTCTGCTTTCCTAAATATTTTCCCAGTTTATCATTTTGACTGACTCTTCACATGTGCTGACATTTAAATTCACTTTCTAACTGAAACCCAATTGCTAAAAACATTTCCTCCAAAACCTATAATCACTATTCTTTCTAAACCTACCGACACTTTTCCTAATCCTACCGACTATAGCTTTTTGACTGGATATTCTCGTGACATTCAATCATCCAAGGTACAAGGTCCTATGACATTGTATATGGATTTATTTAAGACATCTGTGCAGAACGTAAGTCAAAGCTAAGTATCCCAATTAAAGGCCCAATGCCCTTCTGGGCTTCAAATTTTACCTAGATTTCTGTTTTCATACTTATATTTCACCTAAATATTCTTGTAAATATCGCACATTCCCAATACCATTATTCATCGCTCAGAATGATTCTTAATCCAAATCGAACCTGTTATTAAGCCTAACCAAACACTGTTCCCTCAATCTAACTTTACAGAAGAGCAGCGACAGAGTTGGTCTTACAATACAGGAATGTAGGGGATCTTCCAGATGCTGAGATCCTCAAAGTTTTAAGCAGAAACGATCCCTGGAGAAGACATAGGCAGCTATGAAGGACCTGAGAGAGCAAAAGTCATCTTCCATGGCAAACAACGTACTCAGGATGAAGCATTGTGTCTGAATCAGCCTCTCTTTTCTTAATGTAGAGAAGAGGGACCAAACCAGGCCTGTGTGGAGAGCTGTTCCCGGATTCCTATGGTTGATATACCATTCTAACTGTTGAAACTGTCTCGGGAAGTAGGGGCAGCCTCCACCTCATGGGAACCTTGCAATCACCTGTTAGGACAAAGTGGTTGCAAAGGCAGTAAAGTCACTCAGTTCCTGAATGAAGCGACCTACCTCACTTCCTTGGTGAAGAAACTCCCTGACCTTGGGCTCCAGGAAGACAGAGAATACCAAGACCTTGTCACAGTTCCAGTGCCAGTGGGCTCCATTGTTTGGAAAAACCAAGGATAGACTAAGTATTCCTTGGTACCTACTGATATGAGGATTTCAAATGCCAGGAGAGCTCTGAAGAGGGGCCTTTCCTGAGAAAGCAGGTAGTGGTTCACCGCGACCAGATCTGAGACAGGACAGGCCTTTTGGGGGAACATAGTATGGCCCACCAGTCAGAGGACACTCCAGATAGTCACAGACCTACTTGAATGAAGGAGGTGTGTTTGCGCGTGTGTGTGTGATTTTGTGGTTTAGTCTCTTCTTATGAGAATAGGTAGGAAAGGCGGTTTGTTTGGTTTGGAGTGGACTGCTTCTAGTAAGTCGTTTGACAAGGCGATTTTTTGCATGTCTTTGTAACCCACTGTGTTCGTGGTTGTAGACCTTAGAAAAAAGAATGCATCAATGTGTCCTGTCTAGTAGAAATCTTCCCAGCATTCATCCTGCCCAATTTAGGAGTGGACTGCCCCTTGCCTTATGGATGGGCAACACCTGCAATCTTCCTAAGTTCCTGATTTCTTCCTCAATTCTGGTCACTCTCAAGAATAGGCTCATTGTTTTGTGTCCAAGATATGTACCACCTCCAATCTGAGTGACATGGCCATGTACAAGATAGATGAAGGGAATGGCGAGCATCTCAGAAAACTCTAATATCAGTGTGTCCAGGAAAGTCTCAGTGGATAAACCCTGCTTTGGGCCTTTTGCTATTGTTCTGTTGCCCTGAATGTCAGGAAAGTCTTTGCCTCAGGCCATCCCTTTGTGAATCCTGAAGAAAACAGCTTTCAAATGGAAATAAATGGACATCAACTGTGCCTCTGTGCTTAATTGCTTTGGAAAGGGATGCGTCTGAATCAGCCTCTTGGTCCTATGTGAGGCTATAGGTTAGATTCTCAGCACCTGATGGATCTAAAGAAAGATCCCATGTGTGCATTCAAAACCAAAATGGCAAAAAGATCAGTAATTGTGGATGAAGTCTCTTGCCTTCCTCTGTAAGGTTCCTGACCTCCATCAAGTGAGATTAGGCATTCTTTGGGTCAAATGAGTTCTTCAAAGCCCTGTGGAGGCCATTAACAGGTGGCACTGGAGAACTCTTAAATGGTCTGTTGCTGATCATGAGTATACTAGCCAGGGCCTTTATTGACTGAGTTTCATAAAAATTATCTAGAACAGCAATGCCAATAAGTTGGAGCCTGCTGAGTAGTGGACCTAGAGCAGTAGTGTGTGATAAAATATCTGTGGTGGGACCATGTGGATCTGCTATTGACTTCCAAATGGCTTGTGACTGACATGGTGCAGCCAGCAGACCCTTCTATGTAAAGGCATCTTGTATATGGAGAGGTTTCAGGGTAATGTTAAGAATCAGGTTGCTGAGGTTAAGGGGACAAGCTATCTGGTATTGAAGCCTGGTTGGTACATTCTCCTGCAGAACGTGACCCACAACACGTGACAGAACTTCCTCCAGCACTGTGTTCCAGTTGAACTCATTGTATTTCGTGAAGCAAATACCAATGTCCCAGTTCAGCAGCAAGAAACACCACAAAAGTTGGAGGATGAACAAATGGCTTCAGAGTCCACATGGGGTGACACTTAGCCCCCAGTGGCCACAGTTTACATACAAAGAGAGAAATCAGCACTGCTGCCTCAGGATCATTGGAAAATAAGAAACCAAGATCTTCATGTCACATAGATACAGACCCAGCTTTGATGGTCTCACTAGAAAGGAAGCTAAAGCTTCTGACAAACACATATATTTCAAGTGCCCACCCTCAGAGGCAGTTTCTCAAGAAATCTTTTGGCCAACAGAGCTCCATGTTTGTGGAGTGTTTACCCTGTCCCTTACTTTTGGAAACTGCTCTACAACCTCCAAAATTGTGAACTTTTGAGCATATTCCACTACAGATATATATTCACAGATTTTCTACCTCTTCTCTTCTAATTGTGTCTTATTTGGGGTGAAGGTAATTTCAAGGCATTGTTGTGGATGAGAGTTGGAAGATTTTTTTGTAGCACATATTTGCATACACATTGGATTCATTTTCCAATTTTCCATTCGAAATACTGAATTCCTGACACTAACCCATAACCTACTAGAATCTGACTACTAATCCTAATATGATGGAGAACAATAACCCAAACAGAATAGAAATCCAAGAAGTTCAGAGGAGGCATGGTGTATAGTTGAACTTGCCTTTTGCATTATATAGTGTAGGAGTTATAAATCTAATCAATATTTTGTTGACATAGTTGTCCATGTGTTTTTAAATTTAACAAGTATTTGAATTCCTGTCTCCGTTTGTCTGTAGCCTATTCAGCACATGCATTTTTATATGCACATATAGAATCCTACCTGGTATCAAATGTACATTCTTGTGAGGTGGCTGACTTGGCAGATACAAATTATGAGAAGAGATCACTCCTCCTAAACGCTGTTGGAACTGAAAATTTAACCTAAGGGGGAGCTTCCTAGTTGAACAACATTATACACAAATCCATGTTCAGTAAATTAAATATTTTTGGATCTTTGGACGATATGTATTTCTACATCAATTTCAATTGGCATATATATTGCTACATTTCAATGTCTCTGTGTGTATATGTGTTTGTTTGTGTGTGTGTGTATATATGTATATATATATATATATATATATATATATATATATATACTCTCCAAATTTTTAAAAATATGAAATACTTCTGTCTTCTTTTACACACCCTAAATTCATTCATATTCATGTATGTGGATTTATAATAAACTTTTCACAAGATTATTCTCAGAATTATTCATCCACCTGAAATACATATTTGTTTTCTAGTACTGACAAGTAACATCAGTGAATGGTGCATACAAATCCTAATATTTCTACAGTAACTGACCCAGTTTAACATCAATCCAAGTAGATTACTATGGGACATGATGTACATTTTGACGTTCATTTTTATTCAACACTGGTACTTTACTATTTCTTCAGTTTATTCACATCATAGGATATGTATTTCATCCACAAGTTAGCAAAATTATTTGCATTTGTGTCACTTTCAATCACTTTCTACTTCAGAACACATGCATTCCTCTATGTTTCTTGACTGGTCTTTTCATGAGACTTCTTTCCAAACACATTATTTTCCTTTTCCATTCTCACTTTTGAAGCAGATCTCACACACCTTTCATGATAGAATATAACCCTAATATTACCATTAGATGTATAACTCATTGGAATGAATGATTCTATATCAATATAAGATTTCTTATATATTTTCAGATATCAATTCTAGCAATCCATTATTTGAAGTGGAATCAGTTATATTATTTATTCACAGTATTGTCAATTCATGAATTACTTCTATATTCATAGACACAGGGTACACCTCTTTGTACCCCCAATACTAATTTATTTTTTTTTATTTTGCATTCTTTCTTAAAGTATTCTTATATTATTTTCAACAACATTTGAAACAACAGGATTTTCTAAATAGACTTGTCTTTAGCATACCCAGATGAAAAAATATAATTCTATTTCATATCCCTTTGTGGGATAATGTGGGTTTTTTGTACTGAAAAAATGCTAGGAATATTAGAATATATGATCCGTTAGCCAACTTTGTTTGTTTGTTTGTTTGCTTTTGCAAAGCTAGGAATTTAACCCTAGTAGTAACTAGTAATTCTACTCATTCAGAAAAGTTAGTGTGTCATTTTATTGAAATAACCATACTGGATATAAAATAGATACACATGTGATACAATAGATTGCATGGTATATAAATTTGTATCTCAGTAAAGCTGTAATTAAAATAAAATTTAAAGTATTGAAATTCAGGCAAAGGATAGGAAAGATATTTGTGTCTGTTTTTCAGAAGTTTATTGTCATCCATTTAAAAAATCTTTTAAAATAGATTGCATTTGAACAAAAGGTATTGTTTAGTGTGCTTTCTCTGTATTCTTAGTGGTTCTTCACTATTACTATTTTATTCACACCCTCTTAATTTCTTATTGTTGAGCCAATTCTGCATCTAAATGTAGTGGCAAGATATATTCAGGAGTCTGGTGCAATAGTGCATGCCTGAAATCCCAGCTACTAAGACCCTTTCTCAAAACAACAAAAAAGTAGTGGGGGTGGGGAGCATGGATGTAGTTTAGCAGTCAAGTGCTTTCCGAAGCATGTGGAGGCCCTGGGTTCTATCTGCAGCACCGCAAAAGCAAAACAAACAAAAGACGTATTCCAGAGATTTTGATTATTTCTGCAGGAGACATGCAGTCAAGACTAAGTAATTTGAAACAGGAGTGGCACAAGAAGTGGAAGATAAAGTATCAATTTTTTTTTCTTTTTTTTTTTGGTTAGAATTAGTTCACTTTGCATTCCTTGCGTATGCGCCTCTACCTTTGGAACCACATTGGTAAAAGTTTATGTAAGAATTGTTTGTTGGCATATCCTAGAGTGCTCAATTTATACGTCTTCAAAATATTGCTCCCAGAAATTGTGGAAGAAATACTCATGTCACCTGATCTACATATACATTTTATCACAGTAATATTCGGAACACAAAATGCAAAAGTCACACTTATGATTGTACCAAAGGCTAAATAGAAAGTGAACCTGTATTATTAAAAACATTCATGTCCAGGTTGCCTAATACTCTCAAATGTCAATCCTATTGGTGACTACATATTTGTTTCTTCCTAAGATTATATATTGAAACTCAACCCTGTTGATAATGTCTAATCCTATCACTCACTTTATACTTTGCCTGATTTCCTAATGTCTCTATTGATATCTGCTTTCCTACATATTTTCCCCAGTTCATCATTGTGACTCATTCTTCACATGTGCTGACATTTACATTCATTCTCTAACCGAAACCCTATTACTAAAGAACTTTTGGTCCAAATCCTATACTCACTCTTCTTCCTAAACCTACGGACTATATTCCTAATCCTACTGACTATCCCTTTTTGACTGGATGTTCTCTTCTACATTCAATCATCCAAGTAAAGGTCGGTCGAGTGTCAGAAGAGGAGACCACCAAGAATCTATCTCATGTAACAGCAAAGGGTTTATTGGGGGTCCAGCATGCTGGGGCTCAGAGTTCACTTGAAAAGAGTAGAGAGCCCTGAGAACAGCTTAAGCAGAGGTTAAATACTTTCCCTTGCGAGTGCAGGGAGGGAAGTTTACTGATGTGTCAGGGCGAGTGGTCAATTTGCATGCAACCTGGTGAAGGAGTACATTCTGCAGTTTGACAGTTGGGGACAGCACATTCTGGGAACAAGATTGGCAAACATTTCTCAAGATTTCAACACTGTTTTGTTAAGCGTACAGAAAAACAGGAAGTGACAACTACATATTTTATTAACCTTTCATTCGACACTTCTTTTTCTGGCTACTTTTAATCATAAAAATGATCATTGGGGGGTGTCACATTCTATGTCTGCTAGTGGGGTATTACCATTAGTTTAACTTGTCCAATTTGAGCTTGGAGAAAATAAATTACATGGTTGAGCAAGCAGGGTTTAATAGTTAGCAATAATATGAGGATTATTATTGGACCGGCCAGCCGACAAGACAAGACAAGACAATAAAGACAAGACAAGACAATAAAGACAGGATATGGAAGTCCAACACTGAGACCAGGACTTAGTTGTTGGCAGAACCCGATCGGTTGGCAATAATGAATCTGAAACAAAATATCACTGAGTCATGGAGACTATTGTTCCTCAATTTTCTGAGTCCTCTATGACGTCACCCAGGGACTTGGCCTGTGGCTCTGTGACATGACTGTCAGCCATCGTTGGAGAGAGCTCACGCTCTTCATTGACATCCATTTTGCCAAGCCCTGACCTGAAACCTGACCAGAAAGAGGCACCTTACTTACCCTGAGAGGAGTTTGTTGGGGTCTCTTGTCCACCGCTGCCGGATCTCAGTGGAACCTCCATATGTAAAGGTCCGGTGACAATCGGGGGAAGAGACTGTCTCATGCAAAAGCAAAGGGTTTATTGGGGGTCCAGCATGCTGGGGCTCAGAGCTCACTTGAATAGAGCAGAGAGCCCAGAGAACAGCTTAAGCAGAGCTTATATATTTCCCTTGGACAGGGCAGGGGGGTAAGTTTATTGATGGGTCCGGGCGAGTGAGCGGTTTGCGTGCAACCGGTTGAGGGAGTACATTCTGCAGTTTGGCAATTGGGGACAGCACATTCTGGGAATAAGATTAGCAAACAGTTCTCAATATTTCAAAAGTGTTTTGTTAAGCATACAGAAAAACAGGAAGTGACAAGTACTTATTTTATTAACCTTTCACTGCGAACTATACTTTGCCAGAATTCCTAATGTCTCTATTGTGTTTGTTAAAGTTCATTTTTATTCAAACCTGGTACGTTATTATTTCTTCAGTTCATGGACATCATAAGATATTTCCTTTCATTCACAAGTTCACAAATTTATAAACATTTGGTTCACTTTCAATCACTTCCTCCTTCGGAAGACATATGTTCCTCCATGTTTCTTGACTGGTCTTTTTACTAGACTTCTTTCTAAACATATTATTTTCGATTCCATAATCATTTTTGAGGCAAAACTCACACACTATTCATGATAAATGATAACCCTAACATTACAATTAGATATATAACTGGTTGGAATGAATGTATGTATATCAATATAAGATTTTCTATATATTTTCAGATATCAATACAATCCATTATTTAAATATGGAACCAGTTATATAATTTATTCACAGTATGGTCTATTAATGCATCATCTCTATATTCATCAAAACAGGGTAAACCTAATAGTATCCCCAGTACTAATTTATAAGTTTTCAAAATATTGCTCACAGAAATGGTGAAAGAAATACTCATGTCACCTTAGCTACATATACATATTATCACACTAATATTCTGGACACAAAATGCAAAGGTCACACAGAACATAATTTAAGCTAAGTATCCCAATCAAGGGCCCAAAGTCCTTCTGGGCTTCAAATATTACCTAGATTTCTGTTTTCATACTTATATTTCACCTCCATGTTCTTGTAAATATCACAGGTTCCCAATATCATTATTCATCCAGCAAAATGATTCATAACCCAAATCGAACATGCTATTAACCCTAACCATTCTGTAAACTGAGATTGTTCACTCAATCTCACTTTACAGAAGAGCAGGGACAAAGTTAGTATTACAATACAGGAAGTTAGGAGATCTTCCACCTGCTGAGTACCTCAAAATCCATGCAGAAATGATCCCTGGAGAAGACGTAGGCAGCTATGAAGGACCTGAGACAGCAAAAGTCATCTTCCTTTGCAAACAACCCGATCAGGATGAAAGGATGTGTCTGAATCATCCTATCTCTTCTTAATGTAGGGAAGATGTATGAAACCAGGCATGTGTGGAGAGCTGTTCCCAGGTGCCTATGTTTCTATACCATTCTAACTTGTGAAAGTGTCACAAGAAATAGAGGCAGCCTCCTTTTCCTGAGACACTAGGAAGCAACTGTTAGGACAAAGTGGTGGCCAAGACAGTGGCCTCATTCATTTTCTGAAGAAAGTGACCTCACCTCACTTTTTTCATGATGGAACTCTCTGAATTTTGTGATCCAGGAAGCCAGGCACCAAGAGCCAGTACCAGTCCCAGTCCAAGTGGGCTCACTTGTTTGGATTTACCAAGTAAAGAGTCAGTCTTTCTTGGTACCTACTGATGTGAGGGTGGCCAAATGCCAAGAAAGCTTTGAAGAGGGTCCTTTCCTGAGAGGGCAGGAAATGGCTCACCACTGCCTCCTGAAAACTTCACAGAATTGGCCAAGGAGACCAGATCTGAGACAGGACCGGCCATTTCTGGGGAACATTCTATGGCCTACTCGTCAGAGGACACTCCGGATAGTCACAGACATACTTGGGGAAGGAGGTGACTTTGTGTGTGTGGATGTCAGTTTGTGGATTTGTCTCATATTCTGAGAATAGGTAAAAAAGGAGGTTTGTTTGGTTTGGAGTGGACTGTTTCTAGTAAGTCATCTGACAAGGAGACTGTTTCTATGTCTGTGTATCCCACTGTGTCCTTAGTTGTAGATATTAGAAAAGAAAATGGCTCACTGGGTGTGTCCTGTCTAGTAGAAAGCTTCACAGCATTCATCCTGCCCAATTAATGAATGGACTGAGGCTTGACTTATCCATGGGCAACACCTAGTATCATCCTAAGTTCTTGAATTCTTCCTGAATTCTGGCAACTCTCCAGAAAGGCTCATGGTTTTTTGTCCAAGATATGTACCACCTCCAAGCTCTGTGACATGGCCATGTACTAGTTACCTGAAAGGAATGGCGAGCACACCAGAAAACTCAGATATTGGTGTGACCAGGAAAGTCTCTATGGTGAAACCTGGCTTAGGGCCTTTTGCTTAACTATTGTTCTGTTGCCCTGAATGTCAGGAACCTCTTTGCCTCAGGCCACCCCTTTATAAAGCCAGAAGAAAACAATTTTCAAATGGAAATGAATGGGCATCACCTGTGCCTCTTTGATGAATTGTTTTGGAAATGGTTATGTCTGAATCAGACTCTGGGCCCTGTGTGAGGCTGTGGCTTAAATTGTCAGCACCTCTTGCTGATCATGAGTGTACCAGACAGTGCCTTGATTGACTGGGATTTATGAAAATGGTGTAGAACAGAGATGCCATTAAGTTGGACCCTCCTGAGTAGTGAGCCCTGAGCTGTGGTGTGCAGGTGTGTGATAAATCTTCTGTGGTTGCGCCATGTGGTTTTGCCATTGAATTCCAAATGGTTTGTCACTGACACGGTGCAGTGACCAGACACTTATATGTAAAGGTGTGTTGTTAAATGGATAGTTTTCAGGGCAATGTGCAGAATCAGGTTGCTATGGAGAAGGGGGCAAGTTATGTGGGAATGAAGCCTGGTTGGTGCATTCTCTTGTAGACCCTGAAAAACCACAAATGACAGAACTCCCTCCAGGACTGTGTTCCAGTTGAACTCCTTGTATTTTGTGAGGCAAATACCAAACTCTCAGTGCTGCAGCAGGAAACTCTACGAAAATGGAGGATGAACAAAAGGCTTCACAGTCCACACAGGGAGACACTTAGACCCCAGTGGCCACAGTTTACATACGAAGAGAGAATTCAGCACTGCTGCCTCATGTGTATTGGAAAGCAAGAAAGAATGTCCTCCAGGTCACATAGATGCAGACCCAGCTTTGATGATCTCACTACAAAGGAAGCTAAAGCTACTGACAACATATATTTCAAGTGCCCATCCTCAGAGGCAGTTTCTCTAGAAGTCTTTAGGCCAGCAGACCTCCATGTTTGTGGAGTGTTTACCCTGTCCCTTACTTTGGGATACTCCTCTACCACCTCCAAGTTTGTGAACTCCTGAATATTTTCCATTCCAGATATGTATTTACAGATTTTCTAACTCTTCTCATCTAATTGTTTCTTATTTGGCGTGAAGGTAACGTCAAGGCATTGTTCTGGATGAGAGTGGGAAGATTTTTGTGTAGCACATATTTGCATACACATTGGATTCATTTTCCAATTTTCCATTCCAAAGACTGAATCCCTGACACTAACGCATACCCTACCAAACTCTGACTACTAATCCTAATATGATGAAGAAAAATAACCCAAACAGAATTGAAATACAAGCACTTCTGAAGAGGCATGGTGTATAGTTGGACTTGCCTTTTGCATGATAAAGTGTAGGTGTTATAAACCTAGTCAATTTTTCATTGAAATAGTTCTCCATGTGTTTTTTTTTCCTTTAATATTTATTGTTGGTTCTACAAAACATTACATAGTTCTTGACATGTCATATTTCACACTTTGATTCAAGTAGGTTATGAACTTCCATTTTTCTTCGTATACAGATTGCAGTATCTCATCAGTTACACATCCACTATTTTACATTTTGCTATACTAGTGTCTGTTGTATTCTGCTGCCTTTCCTGTCCTCTACTATCTCCCATCCCCTCCCCTCCAATCCTCTCTCTCTACCCCATCTATTGTAATTCATTTCTTTCACTTGTTTTTGTCCCCTTTCACCTCACTTCATCTTGTATTTAATTTTGTATAACCATGAGGGTTTCCTTCCATTTCTATGTAATTTTCCTTCTCTTTCCTTTTCCCTCCCACCTCTCACCCCTGTTTAATATTAATCATCTTCTCATGCTCTTCCTCCCAACTCTGTTCTTAGTTACTCTCTTTATATCAAAGAAAACATTTGGCATTTGTTTTTTAGTGATTGGCTATCTTCACGTAGCATAATACGTTCTAATGCCATCGATTTCTCTGCAAATTGTATGATTTTGTCATTTTTTAATGCAGAGTAATACTCCATTGTGTACAAATGCCACATTTTTTTTAATCCATTCATCTATTGAAGGGCATCTAGGTTGGTTCCACAGTCTTCCTATTGTGAATTGTGCTGCTATGAACATAGATTTATCAATGTCCCTGTAGCATGCACTTTTTGGGTTTATAGGGATTAGACCGAGAAGGGGAATTGCTGGGTCAAATGGCGGTTCCATTCCCAAGTTTCCAAGAAATCTCCATACTGCTTTCCAAATTTGCTGCACCAATTTGCAGTCCCACCAGCAATGTACAGGTGTACCCTTTTTCCCACATTCTCGCCAGCACTTGTTGTCGTTTGACTTCATAATGGCTGCCAAGCGTAGTGCAGTGAGATGGTATCTTAGGGTGGGTTAGTTTAGCATTTCTCTGAATGCTCGAGATGGTGAGAATTTTTTGATGTACTTATTGATTGATTGTATGTCCTCCTCTGAGAAGTGTCTGTTCAGGTCCTTGGCCCATTTGTTGATTGGGTAATTCATTTGCTTATTGTTTAATTTTTTGAGTTCTTTGTATAACTCTGGATATTAGGGCTCTATCTGAAGTGTGAGGAGTAAAGATTTGTTCCCAGGATGTAGGCTCCTTTTTTACCTCTCTTATTGTTTCTTTTTCTGAGAAAAATCTATTTAGTTTGAGTAAGTCCTGTTTGTAGATTCTAATTATTAACTCTTATGCTATGGGTGTCCTATTGAGGAATTTGGAGCCCGACCCCACAGTATGTAGATCATAGCCAAAGTTTTCTTCTATCAGATGCCGTGTCGCTGATTTGATATCAAGCTCCTTGATCCATTTTGAGTTAACTTTTGTGCATGGCGAGAGAAAGGGATTCAGTTTCATTTTCTTACATATGTAATTCCAGTTTTTCCAGCACCATTTGTTGAAGATGCTATCCTTCCTTCAGTTTATGCTTTTAGCTCCTTTATCAAATATAAGATTGCTGTAATTTTGTGGATTGATTTCTGTGTCCTCTATTCTGTACCATTGGTCCACCCGCCAGTTTTGGTACCAGTACCATGCTCTTTTTGTTACTATTGCTCCGTAGTATAGTTTGAGGACATGTATCGCTATACCGCCTGATTCACACTTCCTGCTTAGAGTTGTCTTTGCTATACTGGGTCTTGTATTATTCCATATGAATTTCATAATTGTTTTATCTATTTCTACAGGAAATGCCGTTGGGATTTTGATTGGCATTGCATTAAACCTATAGAGAACTTTTGGTAATATCGCCATTTTGATGATGTTAATTCTGCCTATCCATGAACAGGGTATATTTTTCCATCTTGTAAGATCTTCTTCTATTTCTCTCTTTAGGGTTCTGTAGTTTTCATTGTGTAAGTCTTTCACATCTTTTGTTACGTTGATAACCAAATATTTTATTTTATTTTTTTTGAGGATACTCTCAATGGAGTGGTTGTCCTCATTTCCGTTTCAGAGGATTTGTTGCTGATATTCAGGAATGCTTTTGATTTATGATTGTTGATTTTATATCATGCCACTTTGCTGAATTCATTTATTATCTCTAATAGTTTCTTGTAGACCCTTTTGGGTCTACTAGGTATAGAATCATGTCATCTGCAAATAGTGATAATTTAAGTTCTTCTTTTCCTATTTTTATGCCTTTAATTTCTTTCATTTGTCTAATTGCTCTGGCCAGTGTTCGAGAACTATGTTGAACAGAAATCGTGAGAGAGGGCATCCCTGTCTTGTTCCAGATTTTAGAGGGAATGCCTTCAATTTTTTCTCAAATCAGAATGATACTAGCCTGAGGCTTAGCATAGATTGCTTTTACAATATTGAGGTATGTTCCTGTTATCCCAGTTTTTCTAGAGTTTTAAACATAAAGGGATGCTGTACTTTATTGAATGCTTTTTCTGCATCTATTGGGGTGATCATATGGTTCTTATTTTTAAGTCTATTGATGTGGTGAATAACATTTATTGATTTCCGTATATTGAACCAGACTTGTATCCCAGGAATGAATCCTACTTGATCATGTTGCACAATTTTTTAAATATGTTTTTGTATCTGATTCGCCAGAATTTTATTGAGGATTTTTGCATCTAGGTTCATTAGAGAGATTGGTCTGTATATTTGTTTCTTTGAAGGGTCTTTGTCTGGTTTAGGAATCAGGGTGATATTGGCCTCCTCTGCTGTATACCCATTCGGTCCTGGGCTTTTCTTAGTTGGTAGTCTTTGGATGGTTTCTTCTATTTTCTCAATTGATATTGGTCTGCTTAGGTTGTCTATATCCTCCTGACTCAATCTGGGCAGATCATATGACTTAAGAAATTTATTGATGCCTTCACTATCTTCTAATATAATTTCTGATTATCTTCTGTATTTCAGAAGTGTCTGTTGTGATATTGCCTTTTTCATCCCTTATGATAGTAATTTGAGTTCCCTCTCTTCTTCTCTTCATTAACATGGCTAAGAGTCTGTCGATTTTATTAATTTTTCAACTTTTAGTATTTTCAATTATTTCAATTGTTTCTTTTGTTTCGATTTCATTAATTTCAGCTCTGATTTTAATTATTTCTTGCCTTCTACTTCTTTTTCTGTTGTTTTGCTCTTCTTTTTCTAGGATTTTGAAATGAACTATGAGATCATTTATTTGTTGTTGTTTTTTTTTTCTTTTTTTAAGGAAAGAACTCCAAGCAATGAATTTTCCACTTAGAACTGCTTTCAATGTGTCCCATAGATTCTGATATGTTCTGTCTGTCTTTTTCATTTATGTCTAAGAATTTTTTTTTATTTTTCTCCTTGATGTCTTCAATAACCCATTGATCATTCAGTACGTATTGTTCATTCTCCAAGTGATGCATGAATTTTCCTTCCTTCTTTTATTGTTGATTTTCAGTTTCATTCCATTATGATCAGATAAGATGCCTGGTATTATCTATACTCCTTTATATTGTCTAAGAGTTGTTCTGTGACATAATATATGATCTATTTTTGAGAGGTATCCATGTGCTGCTGAGAAAACAGTGTAACTGCTTGATGTTGGGTGGTATATTCTATATATGTTAATTAAGTCTAGGTTATTATTTGTGTTATTGAGTTCTATAGTTTCCTAATTCAACTTTTGTTTGGAATATCTGTCCAGTAGTGAGAGAGGTGTGTTGAAATCTCCCATGATTATTGTATGGTGGTCTACCAGACTCTTGAACTTGAGAAGAGTTTGTTTGATTAACATAGCTGAACCATTGTTTGGGGCACATATATTTATGATTGTTAGGTCTTGTTGGTGTATGGTTCCCTTGAGCAATATGTAGTGTCCCTCTTTATCCCTTTTGATTAACTTTGTCTTGAAATCTATTTTATTTGATATGAGTATGGACACTTCTGCTTGTTTCCGAAGTCAATATGAGTGATATGATTTCTCCCAACCTTTCACCTTTAGTCTATATATGTCTTTTCCTATCAAATGTGTCTCCTGTAGGCAGAAAATTTTTGGGTCTTCTTTCGTGATCCATTCTACTAGCCTGTGTCTCTTAATTGGTGAGTTTAAGGCATTAACATTTAGGGTTATTTTTGAAATATGGGTTGTTCTTCCAGCCATATTTGTTTATTTATGCTACTAAACATGGTTTGTTTTTCTCTTTGATTATTTTTCGCCCCTTTACTGTACTACCTCCCACTGTTGGTTTTTATTGTTATTTTCCATTTCATCTTCCTATAATGTTTTGCCAAGGATCTTTTGAGGAGATGGTTTTCTAGCTGCAAATTCTTTTAACTTTTGTTTATCATGGAAGGTTTTAATTTCATCTTCCATCCTGAAGCTTAAAATCGCTGGATACACAATTCTTGGTTGGAACCCAATTTCTTTCAGTGATTGAAAAATGTTATTCCAGGATCTTCTAGCTTTCAGAGTCTGTGTTGAAAGATCAGCTGTTATCCTGATTGGTTTACCCCTAAATGTAATCTGCTTCCTTTCTCTTGTAGCTTTTAAAATTCTCTCTTTATTCTGTATGTTTGGCATCTTCATTATAATATGTCTCGGTGTTTATCTCTTATGATTTTGCACATTTGGCGTCCTGTAGGCTTCTAGGATTTGGGATTCTGTCTCATTCTTCATGTCTGGAAAGTTTTCTCATATTATTTCATTGAATAGATTGCTCAATCCTGTGGTTTGGACCTGTATACCTTCCTGTATCCCAATTACTCTTTAGTTTGGTCTCTTCATGTTATCCCATATTTCTTGGATGTTCTGCTCATGGTTTCTTAACAGTCTTGCTGAGCTTTCTATGTTCTTTTCAAGTTGAAATACTTTGTCTTCATTGTTCTAAGTGATCTATTCTGCTGGTAGTATTCTCAATTGAGTTTTTAAGTTGGTTTATTGCTTCCTGCATTTCTATGATTTCTGTTTGTGTGTTTTTTATAACCTCTATCTCCCTGTATAGTTGATCTTTTGCTTCTTGGATTTGTTTTTGTAATTCATTGTCAAAGTGATCTTTCATTGTCTGATTTTGCTGTCTAATGTCTCCCTGGAGACTTCAGATCATCTGAAGCAAGTATATCCTTATTCTTTATCTGACATTCCATATGCTGCAGATATTACCTCTTCTAATGTTGAGTTGACCTGCGTTGCTTGTGGTCCTTTCTTTCCTTGTCTTTCCCTACTGTTCACGTTTTTTTTGGCTTGGTGAAACTTTTGTGTTATTGAATTTTACCCCTAAATGCTTATATTGCTATTGTATTCTTGAAAAGTCTCCCTCACAGGCGTAAGCAGCGGCTCTGCCCCTCCTCCAATTGGGGCAATGTGCCTACCACACCAGCACGCCGCTGGGCCTGTTCTGCCTCTTGGTAGCTGGTCCGCCTACCTTGCAGGAGCGGGCAGTTGATCTACCCCTCTGCGGGTGCTGGTCCTGTTCAGCCAGTGGGTAACAGGTCCAGCTACCTTGCAGGCACAGGCGTCGGCTCTGCCCCTCCGCGCTCCGCTGGGCCTCTTCTGTCTGTGGGTTGCAGGGCTGTCTACATTGCAGGCGTGAGTGGCATCTCTGCCCCCCCCCCAAACCGGGGCGATGTGTCTACCACGCTGGTAGGTCGCTGGGTCTGTTCTGCCTCTGGGTGAGAGGTCTACCTGCTTTGCAGGCACGGGCAGCGGCTCGGCCCCTCCCCAAACCTGGTTATGTGTCTAGCACCCTGGCGGGGCCTAGCACCTGGTCTGTCGGTGTTCGCAGGTCCACCTACTTCGCAGGCGCGGGGGCCGGCTCTGCCCCTCTGAAGGCAGCTGGGCCGCTTCAGCTGGTGGGTCGCAGGTTCACCTATCTTGAAGTCACAAGGGGTGTCTCTGCCCCTCCGCGGGTGTCTGGGCCTGTTCTGCCTGTGGGTTGCATGTCCGCGTTCCTTGCACGCGTGCAGTGGCTCTGCCCAACCCCCAACCAGGGTGATGTGTCTTTCACGATGGCGGGCCGCTAGGCCTGTTCTACGGGTGGCTCGCAGGTCCGCCTACCTTACAGGCGCGGTTGGCGGCTCTGCCCCTCCCTTCTCCATGTGTTTCTAAAGTTAACAAATATGAGAATTCCTGTCTCCATTTCTCTGTACCCTATTCAGCACATGCATTTTTATATTCACATATAGAATCCTACCTGGTATCACATGTACATACTTGTGAGGTTGCTGACTTTGCAAATACAAATTGTGAGAAGGGATCACTCCTCCTAAATGCTGTTGGAACTTACAATTCAAACTATGGGTGAGCTCCCTAGTTGAACAACATTATACATAAATCGATGCTCAGAAAAATGAAGATTTTTGGATTTGTGGATGATATATAATTCATGATGTATTTCGATTGGCATATATATTGCTACTTTTTAATGTATACGTGTGTGTGTGTGTGTGTGTGTGTGTGTGTGCATATATATATGTATAAACTCTCCAGATTTTTCAAAATATGAAATGTATGTGTCTTATTATATACTCCCTAAATTCATTGATGTTCATGAATGTGGATTTATATTCAACTTTTCATAAGAATGTTCTCAGAAATATTAATCCACCTGAAATACATATTTGTTTCCTAATACTGAAAACTAACTTCAGTGAATGGTGCATACAAATCCTAATATTGCTATAGTAAATGACTCAGTTTAACGTCAATGCAAGTAGATTCCTATGGGACATGATATGTATTTTGACGTTCATTTTTATTCAAAACTGGTACATTAATATTTCTTCAGTTTTTGCACATAATAGAATACATATTTCATTCACAAATTCACAAATTTATAGGCATTTTTTTCACTTTCAATTACTTCCTGCTTCAGAACATATGTATTCCCCCAGGTTTCTTGACTGCTCTTTTAATGAGACTTCTTTCCAAGCACATTATTTTCAATTTCCATAATCATTTTAGAAGCAAAGCTCACACACACTTCATGATAAACCATAACAGTGATATTACCATTAGATGTATAACTGGCTGGAATGATTGTATGAATATCAATATATGATTTCCAATATATATTCAGATATCAATTCAATCCATTATTTAAATTTGGAACCAGTTATATTATTTATTCACAGTATGGTCTATTCATGCATTATCTTTATATTCATATAACACAGAGTATACCTATTTGTACCCACAATACTAAATTATATGTCTTCAAAATATTGCTCCCAGAAATGGTGGAAGAAATACTCATGTCACCTGATCTATATATACATTAATCACAGTAATATTGTGGAAACAAAAAGCAAGGTCACACTTATGATTGTACCAAATCCTAAATGGAAAGTGAGCATGGCTTAAAAAAAAATCCATGTCCAGGTTGCCTAATGCTCTCAAAAGTGAATCCTATTGGTGACTACATATTTGTTTCTTCCTGAAATTACATATTCAACCTCAACCCTGTTGAAAATGTCTAATCCTATCACTCACTTTATGCTTTGCCTGATTTCCTAATGTCTCTATTGAAATCTGATTTCCTGTATTTTTTTTTTCCCATTTCATCATTATGACTGACTCTTCACATGTGCTGACATTTACTTTCACTCTCTACCCAAAACCCTATTGCTAAAGATCTTTTGGTCCAAATGCTATACACACTCTTCATTCTAAATCTACCGAATATCTTCCTAATCCACCAACTATCCCTTTTGGACTGGATTTTCTCTTCGACATTCAATCATCCAAAAGACAAGGTCCTATGCCATTGTATATCAATTAATCTGAGACACCTGTGCAGAACATAATTCAAAGCTAAGAATCCCAATAGTGGGGCCAATTCCCTTCTGTGCTTCAAAAATTACCTAGATTTCTTTTTTCATACTTATATTTCACCTATATATTCTTGAAAATATAGCAAAATTCCAATACCATTATTCATCCAAGAGAATGATTCCTAACCCAAATGGAAGCTGTTATTAACCTTAACCATACAATGTTTCCTCAATCTAACTTTACAGAAGAGGAGGGACAGAATTAGTCTTCCAATACAGGAGTGTAGGGGATCTTCCACCTGCTGAGAACCTCAAAGTTTCATGCAGAAATGATCCCTGGAGAAGATGTAGGCAGCTATGAAGGACCTGAGAGAGCAAAAGTCATCTTCCATGGCAAACAACCCAGTCAGGATGAAGGGATGTGTCAGAATAAGCCTCACTCTTCTTAATGTAGAGAAGATGGACCAAACCAGTCCAGTGTAGACAGCTGTTCCTGGCTGCCTATGGTTGATATACAATCCTCAGTTGTGAACGTATCACAGGAAATAGGGGCAGCCTCCATCTCATGGGAACCTTGGAAGCAAATTTTAGGACAAAGTGGTTTCCAAAGCAGTGACCTCATTCAGTTCACAAAGGAGGTGACCTTCCTCACTTCTTTGGTGATAGAACTCTCTGAACTTGGGATCCAGGAAGCCAGGCTACCAGAGGCAGTCCCAGTACCATTCCCAGTGGGCTCACTTATTTGGATTTACCAAGAACAGAGTCAGTCTTTCTTGGTACATACTGATGTGAGAATGGCCAAATTTCAGGAGAGCTCAGAAGAGGGGCCTTTCCTGAGAAAGCAGGAAGTTGCTCACAGCTGGCTCCTGACCACTTCACAGATTTGGCCAAAAAGACCAGATCTGAGACAGGACAGAACATTTCAGGGAACATAATAAGGCTCACAAGTCAGAGGACACTCCGGATAGTCACAGACCTCTTTGGGGGAAGGAGGTGCCTTTGTGGGTGTGGGTGTGAGTTTGTGGTTTTGTCTCATTTTCTGAGAATAGGTAAAAAAGGCGGTTTGTTTGGTTTGGAGTGGACTGTTCCTAGTAAGTCGTTTCACAAAGTGAGTGTTTCTATGTCTGTGTATCCCACTGTGTCTGTGGTTGTAGACATTTGAAAAGAGAATTCATCAATGGATGTGTCCTGTTTAGTAGAAACCTACCCAGCATTCATTCTGCCCAATTGATGAATGGACTGTGGCTTCCCTTATGGATGGGCAACACCTACTAATTTCCTAAGTTCCTGTTTTCTTCCTGCTTCTGGCCACTCTCCAGAATAGGCTCATGGTTTTGTGTCCAAGATATGTACCACCTCCAAGCTCTGTGACAAGGCCATGTAATGGATAGCTAAAGGGAATGGCTAGCATCTCAAAAAACTCAGATATCAGTGTGACCAGGAAAGCCTCAGTGGAGAAACTCTGCTTTGGGTTTTTTGCTAACCAATTCTTCTCTTCCCCTGAATGTGAGGAAGGTCTTGGCCTCAAGACACCGCTTTGTGAAGCCTGAAGAAAGCAGTTTTAAAATGGAAATAAATGGGCATCACCTGTGGCTCTTTGTTAATTTCTTTGGAAATGGATGTGTCGGAATCAGTCTCTTGGCCCTGTGTGAGGCTGTGGCTTAGGTTCTCAGCACCTGATGCATCTAAAGAATGATCCCATGTGTGCATCCAAAACCAAAATGGGAAAGAGATCAGTAATTGTTGATGAAGTCTCTCGCCTTCCTCTCTTAGGTTCCTGACCACCATCAAGTGAGAATAGAGATCCTTTGAATCAAATGAGTTCTTCTAAGCCCTGCAAAGGCTATCCCATACATGCTTGTGTTTTCTCATGACTCCAAATCACATAAAGAATCTATACCTGACAGTCAGTAGGCCTCAAATTGGAGAAGCAGAGCAGTATTAAAAAAAGGCATTTTTGATCCCTTGTGGTTCACAGGAAGGGTGTACAGGCCACCCTGCCTTTAGGAAAATGACGGGCAAGCGAGGTTATTTGGACTCTGTGTTGGGCTGCGCCCCTCATGGAAACATCCAGCCAGAGGTTATGAGGAGTGTCTATATGGAAGAAGATGAGGGCCATGTGGGAGTGTTTTGGTTTTAATTGTGGTTATTTGTGTGGAAGTTGGAAGCGATGACTGGGTCCACCTGGGCTTGAACTCTGGTGTGATACCCTATAGAGACTGAGTCCTGGAACTGACCTCAGAGAAGTATTGCCATGAATTGTGTTGGGATATTAGGAGGCCACACATGAGAGTCACCATTGGAAACTGAGATCTATTCCCAGTGTGGCTTTCCACAGAGCACTGGGAATCTCAGCCAAGGTATCACATAATTTTATTCTGAAACACTTGGCAGCAATAGTTGAGAGTCAAAACACAAATGCACTTCACATTGTAGACCTCAATGGGCCTGGCTTCATGTGGCCTTTTGGCCACTCTTTGGGAAATCTTGGCAGTGAGAGTTCTCCAGATCTTTCTTTGAAATGAGCTTCTTCACCATTTAATGGTTACCGAATTAAATGAAACACTCAGTGCCTCCAACTTCAACCTTGAAAGATGGGCTCGATAAATACCATGAAATTTTTGAAATTCCCATATCCAGGAGGCACTGGAGAACCATTGGATATCCTGTTGGTGATCATGAGTGTACCAGACAGTGCCTTGATTGGCTGGGTTTCACGAAAATGGTGTAGAACAGAGATTCCAGTAAGTTGGAGCCTGCTGAATAGTGGGCCTAGAGCAAAGGTGGGCATGTGTGAGATAAAACATCTGTGGTGCTTCCATGTGGATTTCCCAATGGCTTCCAAATGGCTTGTGACTGACATGGTGCAGCCAGCAGACCCTTATATGTAAATGATTCTTGTTATATGGGTACGTTTCAGGGCAATGTTCAGAATCAGGTTCCTATGGTCAAGGGGTCAAGCTATGTTGGACAGAAGCCTGGTTTGTGCATTCTCCTGCAGACCCTGTCCCACCACACGTGACAGAACTCCCTCCAGCACTGTGTCCCAGGTGAACTCCTTGTATTTCATGAAGGAAATACTGAACTCCCAGTGTAGCAGCAAAAAATATCACAAAAATTGGAGGATGATCAAATGGCTTCACAGTCCACATGAGGAGACACTTAGCCCCAAGTGGCCACAGTTGACCCCGAAAGAGAGAATTCAGCAATGCTGCCTCATGATCATTGGTAAATAAGAAAGCATCTCCTCCAGGTCACATAGATGCAGACCCAGCTTTTATGGTCTCACTACAAAAAAAGCTAAAGCTCCTGACAACAACATATATTTCAAGAGCCCAACATCAGAGCCAGTTTTTCAAGAAGCCTTTAGGCTAGCAGAGCTCCATGTTTTTGGAGTGTTCACATTGTCCCTTACTATTGGAATCTCGCCTTCTACCTGCAAGTTTGTGAACTCCTGAGCATATTAAATTCCAGATATGTATTCACAGATTTTCTTACTCATCTCCTCTACATGTGTTACTTGGGACGAAGTTAAGGTCAAGGCATTGTTGTGGATGAGAGTCGGAAGATTTTTGTGTAGCACATATTTGCATACACATTGGATTCATTTTCCAATTTTCCTTTCGAAATACTGAATCCCTGAAACTAACCCATACCCTACAAGACTCTGACAACTAATCCTAACGTAATGGAGAAAAATAACCCAAATAGAACAGAAATACAAACATATCAGAGGAGGCATGGTTTACCATTGAATTAACTTTTCCATTATATAGGGAAGGAGTTTTAAATCTAGTCAATTTTTTGTTGAAAGAGTTGTCCATGTATTTTTAAACTTATCAAATATGTGAATTCCTGTCTCCCCCATTTCTTTGTATCCTATTCAGCACATGTATTTTTATATGCACATATAGAATTGTACCTTGTATCACACATATATTCTTGTGAGGTGGCTGACTTGGCAGATACAAATTGTGAGAAAAGTTCACTCCTCCTAAACGCTGTTGGAACTGAAAATTCAACCTATGGGTGAGCTTCCTAGTTGAACAACATTATACATAAATCCATGTTCAGTAAAATGAATATTTTTGGATACGTGGATGATATATATTTCATGATGAATTTCGATTGGCATATATATTGCTAGTTTTTAATGTCTGTGTGTGTTTGTATATATATATATATATATATATATATATATATATATATATATATATATATACTGTCAAGATTTTTCAAAATATGAAATATATGTGTATTTTGGCCACTCTTTGGGAAGCCTTACCTGTGAGAGTTCTCGAGAGCTTTCATTGAAATGATTTTCCTCAAAATTTAATGGTTCCTGAATGAATTGAAACCCACAGTGCCTCCAACTTCATCCTTGAAAAATGGCTCTATAAATACCATAAAATTCCCCTGACCAGGTGGCACTGGAGAACCTTTGGATGTCTTGTTGCTGATCATGAGTGTACCAGACAGTGCCTTGACTGACTCGATTTCATGAAAATTGTGCAGAACAGAGATGCCAGTAAGTTGGAGAGTGCTGAGAAGTGGGCCCAGGGCTGTGGTGTGCAGGTGTATGATAAAACATCTGTGGTGGGGCCATTTGGGTCTGCCATTGACTTCCAAATTGACTTCCAAATGGCTTGTGGCTTACATGGTACAGCTAGCCGACCCTTATCTGTAAAGGCATCTTGTTATATGTAAAGGTTTCAGGACAATGTTCAGAATCAGTTTGCTATGGATAATGTTTCAAGTTATGTGGGATAGAAGTCTGGTTGGTGAATTCTCCTGTAGACCCTGACCCTCCACACGTGACAGAACTCGCTCCAGCACTGTGTCCCAGTTGAACTCCTTGTATTTCATGAAGGAAAAACCAAAAGCCCAGTGCAGCAGCAAGAAACACCACGAAAATTGTAGGATGGCCAATTGGCTTCACAGTCAAGACGGGGAGACACTTACCCCTCCGTGGCCACAGTTTACCTTCAAAGGAAGAATTGAGCACTGCTGCCTCATATTCTTTTGGAAAATAAGAAACCATGTCCTCCAGGTCAGATAAATGAAGACCCATCTTTGATGGTATCACTACAAAGGAAGCTAAAGCTCCTGACAACAACATATATTTCAAGTGCCCAACCTCAGAGGCAGTTTCTCAAGAAGTCTTTAGGCCAGCAGAGTTCCATGAATTTGGATTGTTTATTCTGTCCCTTAAGTTTGAAAACTCCTCTAAAATGCCCAAGCTTGTGAACTCCTGAGCATTTTCCGTTCCAGATATGTATTCACAGATTTTCTAACTCTTGTCCTCTAATTGTGTCTTACTTGGGTGAAGGTAATGTCAAGGCATTGCTCTGAATGAGAGTGGAAAGTTTTTTTGTAGCGCATATTTGCATACACAATGGATTCATTTTCCTTTATTTCCATTTGAATTACTGAATCCATGACACTAACGCATACCCTACTAGACTCTGACTACTAATGCTAATATGATGGAGAAAAATAACCCAAACAGAATAGAAATACAAGCAGTTCAGAAGAGGCATGGTGTATAGTTGGACTTGCCTTTTGCATGATAAAGGGTAGTTGTTAAAAATCTGGTTAATTTTTAATTGATATAGTTCTCCATGTGTTTTGAAAGGTATCAAATATGTGAATTCCTGTCTCCCTTTCTCTGTTGCCTATTCAGCACATGTATTTTTATATGCACAAATAGAATCCTACCTGGTACCACACGTACATTATTGTGAGGTGGCCTACTTGGCAGATACAAATTGTGAGAAGAGATCACTCCTCCTAAACGCTGTAGGAACTGAAAATTCAACCTATGCGTGAGCTTCCTAGTTGAACAACATTACACATAAATCCATGTTAAGTAAAATAAATATTTTTGGATCTGTGTATGATATGTATTTCATGATGAATTTTGATTGGCATATATATTGCTACTTTTTAATATCTCTGTATGTGTTTTGTGAAAAATCTGCACTCTATAGATTATTCAAAATATGAAATATATGTGTCTTATTATACACTCCTTAAATTCATTCATGTTCATGTATGAGACCACGGCTCATGCAACAGCAAAAGACATTTAGTGAGGATCCAATCCAGTATGCTAGGGCTCCGTGGTCACTCAAGAAGGGAGAGCAGCCCAGATCTCCAAGCTGAGGTTGAGCAGTGCTTAAGTACACTTTTTGGGGAGGGCGAGACTTTACATATATCACAGTATCTTTTAAAAAATCATCATACACTGCGGGAAAATCAAACAACAAATCCTAAACATGATTAGTTCATTCATTGGTGGGAACATGTCAGGCAGGAGGGATAGGTCAGTTCTACAGCGGGGTACAGATTCAAATTGATTAGATTAGGCCCTGCGATGCATATGTGCCAAGCCACACAGGGTCCTAGGTTATTAAACAACCAGGCGGTCAGGGGGAATATTTACTGGGCAGTCCAGAAATTGTCCTACAAGTAACAGGAATTTCAGATTTTTCATGTAGCATAGGAACTTAACAATACCTGGTCCTTTACATTTTAAATCAGGCCTTGAATCTTAGAAACTTTACAAACCCGGTCTTTTACACTTTAACTTTTACACTTTAATTTCAATTTCTTTTACCCTTAAAGATCACTCCTGGTTCACAAGATGGGTGTCCAAGCCACCCTGACTTTAGGCAAATGAGGGGCAAGGGAGCTTATTTTGGACACTGTCTTGGGCTGTGCCCCTCATGGAAACCTCCAGCCATATGTTATGATGAGTGTCTTTATGGAAGAATATGAGGGTCATGTAGGAGTGTTTTGGTTTTAATTGTGGTCATTTGTGTGGCGGTTGGAAGAGATGACTTGGTCCACCAGGGCTTGAACTCTGCTCTGATACTCCTTAGAGACTGAGTTCTGGAACTGACTTCAGAGAAGTATTGCCATGAATTGTTTTGGGATTATATTAGGCCACACATGAGATTAGCCCTTGGAAACTGAGATCTAGGCCCAGGGTGGCTTTCCACCGAGCACTGGGAATCTCAGCCAGGGTAACACATGATTTTTTTATTGAAAGACTTGGAAGTCATAGTTGAGACTCAAAACACACATGTACCTCATATTGTAGACCTCAATGAGCCTGGCTTCATGTGAACTTTTGGGCACTCATTGGGAAGCCTTGCCTGTGAGAGTTCTTCAGAGCTTTCATTGAAATGAGCTTACTCACCATTTAATGGTTCCTGAATGAATTGAAACCCACAGTGCCTCCAACATCATCCTTGAAAAATGGCTATACAAATACCATGAAATTTTTGAAATTTCCATGACCAGGTGGCACTGGAGAAACTTTGGATATCCTGTTGCTGATCATGTGTGTACCAGACAGTTCCTTGATTGACTGGTTGTCATGAAAATGGTACAGAACCGAGATGTCAGTAAGTTGGAGCCTGCTGAGTATTGGGGCTAGAGCAGTGGACTATACATTTGTGAATAAATATCTGTGATGGGACCACGTGGATCTCCCTTTGGCTTCCAAAATACTTGTGACTGATATGGTGCAGGCAGCAGACCCTTATATGTAAAGGCATCTTGTTTTATTGAGAGGTTTCAGGGCAATGTTCAGAATCTGGTTGTTATAGTCAAGGGGAAAGCTATGTGGGATAGACCCATGTTTCGAACATTCTCCTGAAGACCCTGAGCAATCACACGTGTCAGAGCTCCCTCCAGAATTGTGTCCCAGTTGAACTCCTTGTATTTCATTAAGCCAATTCCAAACTCCCAGTGCAGCAGTAAGAAACACCACAAAAATGGAGGATGACCAAATGGCTTCACAGACCACACGGGGAGACACTTAACTCCCAGTGGCCACAGTTTACCAAGAAAGAATTCAGAACTGCTGCCTCATGTTCATTAGAAAATAAGGAACCATTTCCTCCAGGTCACATAGATGCAGACCCACATTTGATGGTGTCACAATGAGGAAGCTAAATCTCCTGACAACTTCATATATTTCATGTTCCCAACCTGAGAGGCATTTTCTCAAGAAGTCTTAAGGCCAGCAGAGCTCCAAGTTTGTGGAGTGTTTAACCTCTCCCTTACTTTTGGAAACTGCTCTACCACATCCAATGTTGTGAACTCCTGAACATTTTCAGTTCCACATATGTAATCACAGGTTTTTGAACTCCTCTCCACTAATTGTGTCTTACTTGGAGTGAAGTTAATGTAAAGGAATTGTTCTGGATGAGAGTGGCAAGATTTTTGTGTAGCACATATTTGCATACACATTAGATTTATTTTCCTATTTTCATTTGAAATACTGATCCCCGACACTAACACATACCCTAATAGACTCTGACTACTAATGCTAATATGATGGATAAAAAGAAAACTAACAGAATAGAAATACAGGCCTTTAATAGGAGGCATGGTATATACTTGGAATTTCCTTCTGCTTTATCAAGGGTATGTGTTATAAATCTTGTCAAATTTTCATTGTAATATTTCTCCATGAGTTTTATATATATATATATATATATATATATATATATATATATATATATATATATATATATCTAGATTTTTCAAAATATGAAAAACATGTGTCTATTAAACACTATCTAAATTCATTCATATTCATGTATGTGGATATAAAATCAACTTTTCATAAGATTATTCTCAGAAACATTCAACCACCTGAAATACATATTTGTTTCCTCGTCCTGAGAACTAACTTCAGTGAATCGTGCTTACAAACCCTAATATTTTTACAGTAACTGACACAGTTTATCATCAAAGCAAGTAGATTCCTATAGGACATGATGTGTATATTGATGTTCATTTTTATTCAACAATGGGACATTAAAATTTCTTCATTTTATGCACATCGTAGGATATATATTTCCTCCACAGGTTAGCAAATATATAGGCATTTGTTTCACTTTCAATCACTTCCTGCTTCAGAACACATGTATTCCTCCATGTTTCTTGACTGGTCTGTTCATGAGACTTCTATCCAAACACATTATTTTCGATTTCCTTTATCACTTTAGAAGCAAAACGGACACACACTTCATGATAAACCATCACTGTAATATCACCATTAGATGTATTACTGGTTGGAATGAATGATTATATATCAATAAAAGATTTTTTATATATTTTCTGATATCAATTCAATACATTGTTTAAAGTGTAACAAGTTATATTATTTATTCACAGTATGGTCTATTCATGCATTATCTCTATATTCATAGACACAGGGTACACCTGGTTGTACCCCCAATACTAATCTATACATATTTGAAAAATTGCTCCCAGAAATGGTGGAGGAAATACTCATGTCACCTGATCTACATATGCATGTTATCACTGTAATATTCTGGACACAAAATGCAAAAGCCACACGTATGATTGTACCAAAGCCTAAAGGTAAACTGAACATGGATTACTAAAAACATCCCTGACCAGGTTGCCTAATGCTCTCAAATGTCAATACTATTGCTGGCTACATATTTGTTTCTTCCTAAGATTATATATTCAACCTCAAAACTGTTGAAAATGTTTAATTTTTTCACTCACTTGATACTTTTGCCTGATTTCCTAATGTCTCTATTGATATCTACTTTCCTACATATTTTCTGCAGTTCAACATTGTGACTGACCCTTCACATGTGCTGACATTGACATTCACTCTGTAACGGAAACACTATTGCTAAAGATCTTTGGTCCAAATCCTATACTCGCTCTTCTTCCGAAACATACTGACTATCTTTCTGATCCTATCGACTATCCCTTTTTGAGTAGATGTTCTCTACTACATTCAATCATCCAAGGTACAAGATCCTATGCCATTGTATATCGATTTTTCTGAAACATGTATCTAGAACGTAATTCAAAGCTACGTATCGCAATCAGTTGCCCAATGCATTTCTGAGCTTCAAATCTTACCTAGATTTCTGTTTTCATACTTATATTTTATCTCTATATTCCTATAAATATTGCAGGTTCCCAATACCATTATTCATCCCGCATAATGATTCCTTACCCAAATCGAACTTGTTATTAACCCTAACCATACACTGTTGCTTCAATCTAAAATTACAAAAGAGCAGGGACAGAGTTCGCTTTACAATACAGGAATGTAGGGTATCTGCCAACTGCTGAGAACCTCAAAGTTCGATGCAGAAATAATCCCTGGAGAAGATGTCAGCAGCTATGAAGGACCTGTGAGAGCAAAAGCCATCTTCAATGGCAAACAATCTAGACAGGAAAAAGGGATGTGTATGCATCAGCCTCTCTCTTTTTAATGTAGAGAAGATTGACCTAACCAGACCTGCATGGAGAGCTGTTCCCAGGTGCCTATTTTGATATACAATTGAAACTAGTCAAATTTTCAAAGGAAGTAGGGGCAGCCTCTATCTAATGGAACCCTTGGAAGCAACGGTTAGGGCAAAGTTGTTGCCAAGGCAGTGACCTCTTTCAGTTCCTGAAGGAAGTGACCTACCTAACTTCCTTGGTGATGGAACATTCGGAAATTTTGATGCAAGAAGCCAGGCACCGAGAGCCAGTCCCAGTCCCTGTCCCAGTGGGCTCACTTGTTTGGATTTACCAAGTACAGATCAGACCTTCTTAGTACCTACTGATGTGAGGATGGCCAAATGTCAGTAGAGCTCTGAAGAGAAGCTTTTCCTGAGATAGCAGGTAGTGGCTAACGGTTGGCTCCTCAAAGCATCACAGAGTTGGCCAAGGAGACAAGATCTGAGACAGGAGAGGCCATTTTGTGGGGAACATAGTATGGCCCACCAGTCAGAAGACATTCCGGATAGTTACAGACCTACTTTTGGGAAGGAGGTGCCTTTGTGTGTGGGTGTGAGTTTGCGGTTTTGTCTCATGTTCTGAGAATAGGTAGGAAAGGTGGTTGGTTTGGTTTGGAGTCGACTGTTTCTAGTAAGTCTTTTGACAAGGCGACTTTCTATGTCTGTGTATCCACTGTGTCCGTGGTTTTAGACATTAGAAAAGAGAATGCATCAATGGAGGTGTCCTGTCTAGTAGAAAGCTTCCCAGCATTCATCCTGCTCAATTGATGAATGGACTGTGGTTTGCCTTATGGATCTTAAACACCTACTAACATCCTAAGTTCCTGTTTTCTTCCTGAATTCTGGCCACTCTCCAGAATAGGCTCATGATTTATTGTGCAAGATATGTACCACCTCCAAGCTCTGTGACATGTCCATGTTCTTGATAGCTGAAGGGAATGGGAACATCTTGGAAAACTCAGACATCAGTGTGAGCAGTAAAGTCTCAGTCGAGAAACCCTGCTTTGGTCCATTTGCTTAACTATGGTTCTATTGCCTTGAATGTCAGGAAGGTCTTTGCCTCAGGCCACCCTTTTGTGAAGCCTGAAGAAACAGTTTTCAAATGAAAATGAATGGGCATCTCCTGTGCCTCTTTGCTTAATTGCTTTGAAAAGGATGGTGTCTTAATCAGACACTAGGCCCTGTTTGAGGCTGTGGCTAAGATTCTCAGCTCCTGATAGATGTAAAGAAGATCCCATGTGTGCATCCAAAACCAAAATGGCAAAAAGATCAGTCATTGTAGATGAAGTCTCTTGCCTTCCTCTGATAGGTTCCGGAAATCCATCAAGTGAGAATTGGATTCCTATGGGTCAAATGAGTTATTCAAATCCTGCAGAAGTACTTGGGTTCTCTCATGATGCCAAATCACATAATGAATCTATACCTGTCAGTAGGCCTCAAATTGGAGAAGCAGAGCAGCATTAACAGCAGGCCTATTTGATCACTCCTGGTTCAAAGGAAGGGTGTCCAGGCCACACTGAATTTAGACACATGGGGGGCAAGGGTGCATATTTTGGACATTGTCTTTGGCAGCGCCCCTCATGGAAACCTCCAGCTAGAGTTTATGATGAGTGTCTATACGGCTGAAGATGAGGGCCATGTGGGAATGTTTTGGTTTTAATTGTGGTCATTTGTGTGGCGGTTGGAAGAGTTGACAGGTTCCACATTATCTTGAACTCAGGTGTGATTCCTCTTAGAGACTGAGTTCTGGAACTCACCTCAGAGAAGTATTGCCATTAATTGTTTTGGCATTGTAGGAGGCCACACATGAGAGTTGCCTTTGAAACCTGAGATCTAGGCTCAGGATGGCTTTCCTCAGAGAACTGAAAATCTCAGCAAGGATATCACATAATTTTATTCTGAAAAACTTGGCAGCCATAGTTAGAGTCAAAAGACACATGGACCTCCCATTGTAGACCTCCATAGGCCTTGCTTCATGTGACCTTTTGGCCAGTGTTTGGGAAGCCTTGCCTGTTAGAGTTCCTCAGAGCTTTCATTGAAATGAGCTTCCTCCCCATGTAATGGTTCCTTGAAGAATGGAAACCCCAAAGTGCCTCCAACTTCATTCTTGAAAAATGGATAGATAAATACCATGATATTTTTGAAATTCCCAATGACCAAGTGGCACTGGAGAACCATTGGATGTTCTGTTGCAGACAGTGGCTTGATTGTTGTGTTACAGACAGTGCCTTGATTGACTGGGTTTCATGAAAATGGTGCAGAACAGAGATGCCAGTAAGTTGGAGCCTGCTGAGTAGTGGGCCTAGAGCAGTGGTGGGCAGGTGTGTGATAATACAACTGTGGTGTCGCCATGTGGATCTGCCATTGGCTTCCAAATAGCTTGTGACTGACTTGGTACAGCCAGCAGACCATTATATGAAAAGGCATCTTGTTATATGGAGAGGTTTCAGGGCAATGTTCACAATCAAGTTGCTATGGTCAAGGGGGCAAGTTATGTGGGATAGAACCCTGGTTGGTGAATTCTCCTGCACACCCTGACCCAACACACGTGACACAACTCCCTCCAGCCCTATATCCTAGTTGAACTCCTTGTATTTCATGAAGCAAATACCACCCTCCCATTGCAGCATCAAGAAACACCACAACCTCGCCAGCACTTGTTGTTGTTTGATTTCATAATGGCTGCCAATCTTACTGGAGTGAGAAAAGGGTTCTCTTGTACATTGCTGGTGGGGCTGCAAATTGGTGCGGCCAATTTGGAAAGCAGTATGGAGATTCCTGGGAAAGCTGGGAATGGAACCACCATTTGACCCAGCTATTGCCCTTCTCGGACTATTCCCTGAAGACCTTAAAAGAGCGTATTACAGGGATACTGCCACATCGATGTTCATAGCAGCACAATTGACAATAGCTAGATTGTGGAACCAACCCAGATGCCCTTCAATGGATGAATGGATTAAAAAAATGTGGCATCTATACACCATGGAGTATTACGCAGCACTAAAAAATGACAAAATCTTGGAATTTGCAGGGAAATGGATGGCACTAGAGCAGATTATGCTTAGTGAAGCTAGCCAATCCCTAAAAAACAAATACCAAATGTCATCTTTGATATAATGAGAGCAACTAAGAATAAAGCAGGGAGGAAGAGCACGAAGAAAATATTAACATTAAACAGAGACATGAGGTGGGAGGGAAAGGGAGAGAAAAGGGGAATTGCATGGAAACGGAGGGAGACCCTCATTGTTATACTAAATTACATATAAGAGGTTGTAAGTGGAATGGGAAAATAAACAAGGTGAGAAATGAATTACAGTAGAAGGGGTAGAGAGAGAAGATGGGAGGGGAGGGGAGGGGGGATAGTAGAGGATAGGAAAGGTAGCAGAATACAACAGTTACTATTATGGTATTATGTAAAAATGTGGATGTGTAACCCATGTGATTCTGCAATCTGTACTTGGGGCAAAAAAGGGAGTTCATAACTCACTTGAAGCTAATGTATGCTAATGTATGAAATATGATATGTCAAGAGCTTTGTAGGGTTTTGAACAACCAATAAAAAAATAAAATTTAAAAAAAAAGAAAGAAACACCACAAAAAGGGCAGGATGACCAAATGGCTTCACAGTCCACTCAGGGAGACAATAAGCTTCCAGTGGCCACAGTTTACCAACAAAGAGAGAAATCAACACTGGTACCACATGTTCAATGGAAAATAAGAAACGATGTCCTCCAGGTCACATAGATGCAGATCCAGGTTTGATGGTCTCACCAGAAATGAAGCTAAAGCTCCAGACAACAAGATATATTTCAAGTGTCCAAACTCAGAGGCAGTTTTACAAGAAGGCTATTGGCCAGCAGAGTTCCATGTTTGTGGAGTGTTTACACAGTCACTTACTTTTGGAAACTCCTCTACCACCTCCAAGGTTGTGAACTCCTGTGCATTTTCCATTCCAGATATGTATTCACAGATTTTCTAACTCTTCTCTTCGAATTGCATCTTACATGGGGTGAAGGTAATGTCAAAGGATTTATCTGGATGAGAGTGGGAAGACTTTTGTGTAGGACATATTTGCATACATATTGGATTCATTTTCCAATTTTCCATTTCAAATACTTTATCTCTGACACTAAACCACACCCTACTAGTCTCTGACTACTAATCCTAATATGAGGCAGAAAAATAACCCAAACATAATAGAAATACAAGCAGTTCAGAGGAGGCATGGTGTATAGTTGGACTTGCCTTTTGCATTTTAAAGGTTAGGGGTTATAAATCTAGACAATTTTTTGTTGCAATAGTTGTCCATGTGGTTTTAAAGATAACAAATATGTGAATTCTTGTCTCTCTTTCTCTGTAGCCTACTCAGCAAATATATTTTTATATACACATAGAGAATCTTACCTGGTACTACACGTACATTCTTGTGAGGTGGCTAACTTGGCAGATACAAATTGAGAGAAAAGATCACTCCTTCTAAATGTCGTTGGAACTGAAAATTCAACCTATGGGTGAGCTTCCTAGTTGAACAAAATTATACACAAATCCATGTTCAGTACAATGAATATTTTTGGATCTGTGGATGATATATATTTCATGGTGAATTTTGATTGGCATATATTGCTATTTTTAATGTCTCTGGGTGTGTATGTGTGTGTGTCTGTGTGTGTATATATATATATATATATATATATATATATATACACTCTCTCCTTCTATTTTTCAAAATGTGAAATATATGTGTCTTATATACACTCCCTAATTTTATTCATGTTCATGAATGTGGATTTATAATCAACTTTTCACAAGATTATTCTCAAAAAATTTCATCCACCTGAAATACATATTTGCTTCCTAGTACTGAAAACTAACTTCAGTGAATGGTGCATACAAATCCTAATATTTCTATAGTAACTGACACAGTTTATCATCAATGCAAATAGATGCCTATGGGACATGATGTGTTTATCGATGTTCATTTTTATTCAACAATGGGACATTACAATTTCTTCAGTTTATGCACATCATAGGATATATATTTCCTCCACAGGTTAGCAAATTTATAGGCATTTGTTTCACTTTCAATCACTTCCTGCTTTAGAACACATGGATTCCTCAATGTTTCTTGACTGAACTTTTCATGAGATTTCTTTCCAAACACATTATTTTCGAATTCCTTTATCACTTTTGAAGCAAAACAGACACACACTGCATGATAAATCATAACTATAATATGACTATTAGATGTATAACTGGTTGGAATGAATGATTTTATATTAATATAAGATTTCTTATATATTTTCAGATATCAATTCAATACATTTTGTAAAGTGGAACCAATTATATTATCTATTCACAGTATGGTCTATTCATGCATTATCTCTATATTCATAGACACAGGTTACACCTCTTTGTACCCCCAATACTAATTTATACATCTTCAAAATATTGCTCCCAGAAATGGTGGAAGAAATACTCATGTCACCTGATCTACATATGCATGTTATCACAGTAGTATTCTGGACACAAAATGCAAAAGTCACACGTATGACTGTAACAAAGCCTAAACGGAAACTGAACATGGATTACTAAAAACATCCATGTCCAGGTTGCCTAATGCTCTCAAATGATCATCCTGTTGGTGACTACATATTTGTTTCTTCCTAAGATTATATATTCAACCTCAATACCATTGAAAATGTCTAATTTTTTCACTCACTTTGTACTTTGCCTGATTTCCTAATGTCTCTATTGATATCTACTTTCCTACATATTTTCTCCAGTTCAACATTGTGACTGACCCTTCACATGTGCTGACATTGACATTCACTCTCTAACCGAAACGCTATTGCTTATGAACTTTGGTCCAAATCCTATACTCACTCTTCTTCCGAAACATACTGACTATGTTCCTGATCCTATCGACTATCCCTTTTTGAGTAGATGTTCTCTACTACATTCAATCATCCAAGGTACAAGATCCTATGCCATTGTATAAAGATTTTTCTGAAACATGTATCTAGAACGTAATTCAAAGCTACGTATCGCAATCAGTTGCCCAATGCATTTCTGAGCTTCAAATCTTACCTAGATTTCTGTTTTCATACTTATATTTCATCTCTATATTCCTATAAATATTGCAGGTTCCCAATACCATTATTCATCCCGCATAATGATTCCTTGCCCAAATCGAACCTGTTATTAACCCTAACCATACACTGTTGCTTCAATCTAAAATTACAAAAGAGCAGGGACAGAGTTCGCCTTACAATACAGGAATGTAGGGTATCTTCCAACTGCTGAGAACCTCAAAGTTCGATGCAGAAATGATCCCTGGAGAAGATGTAGGCAGCTATGAAGGATCTGAGAGAGCAAAATCCATCTTCATGGAAAACAACCTGAACAGGACGAAGGGATGTGTATGCATCAGCCTTTCTCTTCTTAATGTAGAGAAGATGGACCTAAGCAGGCCTGCGTGGAGAGCTGTTCCCAGGTGCCTATTTTGATACACCATTGTAACAAGTCAAATTGTCACACAAAGTAGGAGCAGCCTCCATCTCATGGAACCCTTGGAAGCAACGGTTAGGACAAAGTTGTTGCCAAGGCAGTGACCTCATTCAGTTCCTGAAGGAAGTGTCCTAGCTAACTTCCTTGGTGATGAAACTCTCTGAAATTGTGATGCAAGAAGCCAGGCACCGAGAGCCAGTCCCAGTCCCAGTCCCAGTGGGCTCACTTGTTTGTATTTACCAAGTACAGATTCAGACCTTCTTGGTACCTACTGATTTGAGGATGGCCAAATGCCAATTGAGCTCTGAAGAGAGGCCTTTCCTGAGATAGCAGGTCGTGGCTAACTGCAGGCTCCTCAAAGCATCACAGAGTTGGCCAAGGAGACAAAATCTGAGAGAGGAAAGGCCATTTCGAGAGGAACATAGTATGGCCCACCAGTCAGAGGACACTCCAGATAGTCACAGATCCACTTTTGGGAATGAGGTGACTTTATGTGTGTGGGTGTGAGTTTGTGGTTTTGTCTCATATTCTGCGAATAGGTAATAAAGGTGGTTCGTTTGCTTTGGAGTCTACTGTTGATAGTAACTCTTTTGACAAGGCGAGTGTTTCTATGTCTGTGTATCCACTGTGTCCGTGGTTTTAGACATTAGAAAAGAGAATGCATCAATGGAGGTGTCCTGTCTAGTAGAAAGCTTCCCAGCATTCATCGTTCATAAGTGATGAATAGACTGTGGCTTGTCTTATGGATAGGAAACAACTACTAACTTCCTAAGTTCCGGTTTTCTTCCTGAATTCTGGCCACTCTCCAGAATGAGCTCATGATTTATTGTCCAAGATATGTATAACCTCCATGCTCTGTGACATGGCCATGTTCTTGATAGCTGAAGGGAATGGGAACATCTCAGATATTAGTGTGACCAGTAAAGTCTCATTGGAGAAACCCTGCTTTGGGCCATTTGCTTACCTATGGTTCTGTTGCCTTGAATGTCAGGAAGGTCTTTGTTTCAGGCCACCCCTTTTTGAAGCCTGAAGAAACAGTTTTCAAATGGAAATGAATGGGCATCACCTGTGGCTCATTGCTTAATTTCTTTGGAAAGGGATGTGTCTTAATCAGACACAAGGCCTTGGTTGAGGCTGTGGCTAAGATTCTCAGCTCCTGATAAATCTAAAGAAGATCCCATGTGTGCATCCAAAACCAAAATGGCAAAAGGATCAGTCATTGTGGATGAAGTCTCTTGCCTTTCTCTGTTAGGTTCCTGACGTCCATCAAGTGAGAATAGGATTCCTATAGGTCAAATGAGTTATTCAAAGTCCTGCATAAGTGCTTGGTTTCTCTCATGATGCCAAATCACATAAGCAATCTATACCTGACAGTCAGTAGGCCTCAAATTGGAGAAGCAGAGCAGTATTAACGGCACGCCTATTTGATCACTCTTGGTTCACAGAAAGGGTTTCCAGACCACCCTAAATTTAGACAAATGAGGGGCAATGGTGGATATTTTGGACACTGTCTTGGGCTGCATCCCTCATGGAAACCTCCAGCCAGAGTTTATGATGAGTGCCTATATGGATGAAGATGAGGGCCATGTGGGAATGTTTTGGTTTTAATTGTGGTCATTTGTGTGGCGTTTGGAAGAGATGACAGGGTCCACATGGGCTTGAACTCTGCTGTGATTCTCCTTGGAGACTGAGTTCTGGAACTGACCTCAGAGAAGTATTGCCATTAATTGTGTTGGCATTGTAGGAGGCCACACATGAGAGTTGCCCTTGAAACCTGAGATCTAGGCCCAGGATGGCTTTCCACAGAGAGCTGAAAATCTCAGCAAGGATATCACATGATTTTATTCTGAAAAACTTGGCAGCCATAGTTAGAGTCAAAAGACACATGGACCTCACGTTGTAGACCTCAATGGTCCTGGCTTCATGTGACCTTTTGGCCAGTGTTTGGGAAGCCTTGCCTGTTAGAGTTCCTCAGAGCTTTCATTGAAATGAGCTTCCTCCCCATGTAATGGTTCCTGGATGAATGGAAACCCCAAAGTGCCTCCAACTTCATTCTTGAAAAATGGAAAGAAAAACACCATGAAATTTTTGAAATTCCCAATGACCAGATGGCACTGGAGAACCATTGGATGTCCTGTTGCTGATCATGAGTGTAACAGACAGTGCCTTGATTGACTGGGTTTCATGAAAATGGTGTAGAACAGAGATGCCAGTAAGTTGGAGCCTGCTGAGTAGTGGGCCTAGAGCAGTGGTAGGCAGGTGTGTGATAATACATCTGTGATGTGGCCATGTGGATCTGCCATTGGCGTCCAAATGGCTTGTGACTGACTTGATGCAGCCAGGAGACCATTATATGAAAAGGCATCTTGTTATATGCAGAGTTTTCAGGGCAATCTTCAGAATTAGGTTGCTATGGTCTAGGCGGCAAGCAATGTGGAATAGAAGCCCAGTTGGTGCATTCTCCTGCAGAGCCTGACCCACCACACGTTACAAGACTCCCTCATGCACTGTGTCCCAGTTGAACTCCTTGTATGTCATGAATCAAATACCAAACTCCCAGTGCAGCAGCAAAAAAACACCACGAAAAGTGGAGGATGACCAAATGGCTTCAAAGTCCACACGGGGTGTCACTTTGCCCGAAGAGGCCACAGTTTACCTACAAAGAGACTTCAGCACTGCTGCCTCATGTTCATCGGAAAATAAGAAACCATGTCCTCCAGGTCACATAGATACTGACCCAGGTTTGATGGTCTCACTTCAAAGGAAGCTAAAGCTCCTGACAACAACATATATTTCAAATGCCCAAACTCAGAGGCAGTTTCTCAAGAAGTCTTTAGGCCAGCATAGCTCCATGATTGTGGAGTGTTTACACTGTCCCTTACTTTTGGAAACTCCTCTACCACCTCCAAGGTTGTGAACTCCTGAGCATTTTCCATTCCACATATGTATTCACAGATTTTCTAACTCTTCTTTTCTAATTGTGTTTTACCTGGGGCGAAGATAATTTCAAGGCATTTTTCTGGATGAGAGTGGGAATATTTTTTGTGGCACATATTTGCATACACATTGGATTTATTTTCCTATTTTCCATTTGAAATACTGAATCCGTGACACTAACCCATACCCTACTTGTCTCTGACTACTAATCCTAATAAGATGGAGAAAAATAACCCAAACAGAATATAAATACAAGCAGTTCAGAGGAGGCATGGTGTATAGTTGGACATGGCTTTTGCATGACAAAATGTAGGTGCTATAAATCTAGTCGATTTAAATTGAAATAGTTCTCCATGTATTTTTAAATTTAACAAATATGTGAATTCCTCTCTCCCATTTTATGTAACCTATTGAGCACATCTATTTTTATATGCACATATAGAATACTACCTGGTATCACACATACGTTCTTGTGAGGTGTCTGACTTGACAGATACAAATGATGAGAAGTGATCACTCCACCTAAACGCTATGGGATTTGAAAATTCATCCTATGTGTGAGCCTCCTAGTTGAACAATATTATACATAAATCCATGCTCAGTAAATTGAATATTTTTCTATCTGTGTAAGATATATATATCACGGTGAATTTCGATTGGCATATATATTGCTACTTTTTAATGTCTCTCTCTCTCTCTGTGTGTATATATACACACTCCAGATTTTTTTAAAATATAAAATATATATGCCTTATTATACACTCCCTAAATTTTTTCATATTCATGTATGTGGATTTATAGTCAACATTTCAAAAGGTTATTCTCTGAAATATTCATCCACCTGAAATACATATTTGCTTCCTAGTAATGAAAACTAACTTCAGTGAATGGTGCATACATATCCTAATATTTCTACAATAATTGACCCAGTTTCTCATTAATACAAGTAGATTCATATGGGACATGATGTGTATTTTCATGTTCATTCTTATTCGCCACTGGTACATTACTATTTCTTCAGGTAATGCACATAATAGAGTATATATTTCATCCACAAGTTAGCAAAATTATGGGTATGTGTTTCACTTTCAATAATTTTCTGTTTCAGAACACATGTATTCCTCCATGTTTCTTGACTGGTCTTTTCATGAGACTTCTTACCAAACCCATTATTTTCGATTTCCATAATCCCTTTTGAAGCAAAACTCACACACCGTTCATGATAAACCATAACCCTAATATTACCATTAGATGTATAACTGGATGGAATGAATGATTGTATATCAATATAAGATTTCTTATATATTTTCAGATATCAAATCAATCCATTATTTAAAGTGGAACCAGTTATATTATTTATTCACAGTATAGTCTATTCATGCATTGTCTCTATATTCATAGACACAGGGTACACCTCATTGTAAACTCAATACTAATTTATACGTATTCAAATTATGGCTCCCAGAAATGGTGGAAGAAATATTCATGTCACCTGATCTACATATACAATTTAACCCAGTAATATTCTGGACACAAAAAGAAAAGGTCACACTTATGTTTCTACCAAAGCCTAAATGTAAAGTTAACATGGATTACTAAAAACATCCATGTCCAGGTTGCCTAATGCTCTCAAAAGTCAATCCTATTTGTGACAATATATTCGTTTCTTCCTAAGATAATATATCCAAAATCAACCCTGTTGAAAATGCCTAATTCTATCACACACTTTATACTTTGCCTGATTTCGTAATGTCTCTATTGATATCTTCTTTCCTACATATTTTCCCCAGTTCATCATTGTGATGGTTCATATGTGCTCACATTTACATTCACTCTCTAACCAAAACCCTATTGCTAAAAAACTTTTGTTCCAAATCCTATACTCACTCTCCTTCCTAAACATACCGACTATCTTCCTAATCCTACCGACTATCCCTTTTTGACTGGATGTTCTCTTCTACATTCAATCATCCAAGTAATGTTCAGGTGAGCGTCGGAGGAAGAGACCACCAAGAGACTGTCTCATGGAACAGCAAAGGGTTTATTGGGGGTCCAGCATGCTGGGGCTCAGAGCTCCCTTGAATCGAGCAGAGAGCCCTGAGGACATCTTAAGCAGAGCTTATGTGTTTTCCTTGTAGAGGGCAGGGAGGGAAGTTTATTGATGGGTCAGGGCGAGTGGGCAGTTTGCATGCAACCGAGAGAGGGAGTACATTATATATTTTGGAAGTTGGAGACAGCACATTCTGGGAACAAGATTAGCAAACAGTTCTCAAGATTTCAACAGTGTTTTGTTAAGCATACAGAAAAAGAGGAAGTGACAAGTACCATTTTATTAACCTTTCATTCCCCACGTCTTCTTCTGGCTACTTTTAATCATAAAAGTGATCATTGGAGTGGTGTCACATTCTATGTCTGCTAGTGGGGTATTACCATAAGTTTAACTTGTCTAATTTGAGGTTGGAGAAATGAAAATACATGGTTGAGCAAACAGGGTTTTATAGTTAGCAAGAATGTGAGTATTATTATTGGACTGGCCAAGGTTGATAAACGTATAGTTAACCAGGGGGACTGTGTGAACCAAGACTCAAACCACCCTTTTTGGGCCTCTCTCTTTCATTGACACTCTTCAAGGCATCCTTTTATTTTACTCATAAATTTTTTACAACTCCAGTATTGTTGCCATAAAAATAACATTCTTCCCTCAATGCAGCACAAAGGCACCATTCTCTCATGAAGAGGAGGTCCAACCCTCGATTGTTGTATGAAACAACATCAGAGAGAGAGGTTAAAGATTCCCACAAAGCTGTGATGGAGGTTTCTAATATCTTTAAGTTTTGGTCTATTGCTGCTTCTAATTGGGTATTTTGCTTTGTACCATGGACCAAGGCAGTGGTTCCTGTGACCTCCCCTGCAGCAACTCGTATTCCTAATAGGATGGCTGAAGTGAGGGATATATGTTCCCTGTGGAACCGGGTTGTATGCCCCCCTGTTTGATCTTCAAATGAACCTGCATCATGATAGAGCACTCTGGGTAACCTCTGCTCCATTACACATTTAATCACCACTGTTGACCATTTAATGAAAACATAAAAATGTTTAAGTATATAGAATTATACTCTTGTAGGAACAGTCAAGACAAGGCACCTAAGATAGCACCAAAGCTAGGGAAACAGTCCTATTTGGTTGCAAACGGATTCAGAGGGCATTGCTTCTGTTGTAATCAATTAATCCCATGAACCCCAAGTTTAGGAAGTTTCAGAATTTTGTACCCAACATGTAAGGGAATGTGCTCAGAAGTTCACAGTCAGCAGAAATTCACAAAAAGCAGTTTTTTTATGTTTTTTTCCTCTGTTCTGAGCAAATTAACTTTTCAAGGACACCTGGGAGGGGGAGAGATATTTCATCCCTTTCTTTTTTCCGCTTGCCAGCTGTTACCATGGAGCCAGTTGGTAACTTCTTTATCATAGAAATGTAGCCATCTCTTTGAAGCCCCAGCTCAAAGTCAGAGGCCTTGTTCACATATTTTGTGAAAAACTAGTAAGGGGGTGTCTAGCTTACAAGTACTGATTGTTTTAGCCAGTGGCCAAGTAGAACAGGGCCACATGAAAACAGGAAGTTTGTCTACACTGAACTCTTTTATAGGAACTCTTTTGCTGAACGTCCTAAAGTCAGCCATGGTGAAGACATCTGGAGAAGATCAGTTAAGACTTTTCTGTGGGTGTGGAACAGAGGGGAAAGAGAGGGAAGGCGGGACTTAGAGCAGTTCCGAGGATCTGAGAATGAGTACGGAGAGATGTAAAAGAATAATGGGAAAGGGGTTTGGGATTTTCTAGCAACAAAAACTTGAGCAGTAGAACATGTAGAAAAGAGGGGAAGATGGGAGTGTGTATCCAAAAAGCCTGTGAGGGACTTTAAATTCTTAGTAACCTGTTTTCAGTGATGACAAAGCAACTTTAAAGACCATTTTTATTACATCTTGGATAGGGGTCTTCTCAGCTATTTTGAGCTTTAGGTTAGCTGGTAAAAGGACCTGGTGAAACCCCGTATGGGTGCTGACAGGAGAAGAGAGGAGTGAGTGGGTAGAGTGGTAACTAAGTACCTGCTACCTCAGCAAGGGGGCAATGGTCTGAGAACCGGCGGATGTTTGGGTTGTTGATCTAGTAACGGGATGGGAGAAATCAGGTTGTTGAGGTGGGAGTGACAGCAGAGAGACTAGAGCAGAAGGCTGAGGGTGAGGATCTATTGGAGAAGCATAGTTCAGGATGTGAGCGAAGGACGGAAAAGGCCTCCACATAGGGGAATCTCTTTTCACGCCTTTGAGCCCTTCCCAAAGTTAAAAAGGTTCCACAGAATTTGAGGATCTAGAGACCCCTCTGGGTGCCATCGATTTAGGTTATCTTATTGGTAATATGGCCAATGCTGTGTACTGAATTTGATTAGGAGTTTGGGTTCCATCGTGCAGCCCCTGTATGCTCACATCCCCTTGATTACAGAAGAAGTCGGCTTTTCCCACACACAGCCATGGCTGTTTGTGGCTTTGATAGTTCACCGGGCAAACATAGTAATCTAGGCTAGCCGACCTGCATCTGGCTCACGTGTCCCTACATCCATAATGTTTGTTTCCATTACATATGATACGGAAGGGATTTAATGGAATTTTAGTGGGATCCTCTTCTTCAGGGATATCTGAATAGGAAAGACATATAGCCAGCTGACAAATGTCTGGGTGGAGAGATGGCCACCAGGTCCCTAAGGGGGCTGTATGCAAGATTGATTAAACTTCTTGTCCAGTAGGATTTGTGATCAGCCATCGCTGCTGAAAGGGGTGATGAGGGTTAGAAATACTGGTGGTCAAGGGGAGAGTCTATAGCCTTATCCACACGGCGAATGTGCAATTTGAAAGGGTTACCAGTCTTTTCCAGTTTCCAGCCAATTCCAGTTTCCAGTCAATGTCTGGACAGGGCGCAGGCTTGAGATGAGAGGCATGCATCCAGGAAGTGATTCCATCTACCTTTACCACTGTAGGTGTTATAAGTAGCACCTGGAATGGTCCTTTCCAGCGGGGTTCCAGCGATGTCACCTGATGTCGTCTTACGAAGACAAAGTCTCTTACTTGATATCGATGTGGAGTCCCCTCGTCCCCAGTTTGGTAGGCAGTGGCCAGCTGTTTTCACAGGTGTCACTGAATTCTTTCAAGAGCTTTAAGTGTGTCAAGCAAGCTGGTGTGGAAGGGATTGTAAGGTCTTAGAGTTGGTGTTAGGTCCCTTACTGGAGGAGGGGCACCATAGAGAATTTCATAGGGGGTGAGGTTACACTAAAATCAGAGTGAGTATTTTCTTCATTTAACAGTGCATAAGGCAGGAGCATAGTACAATCTTTTATTCCGGTCTCTAAGCTTAATTTTTTTAAGGTCTGTTTAATGGTTTGGTTCATTCTTTCTACCTGTCCTAAACTCTGGGGTCTATAAGCACAATGTAACTTCCAATTAATCCCCAGGGTCCTGGCTAACCCCTGACTTACCTGGGCCATGAACGCCGGTCCATTATCAGACCCTATTAACTTAGGCAGGCTGTATCTTGGAAAAATATCTTCTAGGATATTCTTGACCAAAATTTGCGCTATTTCTTTTCTTTTTTTTTCTTCTTTTTTTTGTGGGGAAGGCTTAAATGCATCCTGAAAATGTATCTACAAAGAATAGGAGATAATTAAGTCCATACCTTGCTGGCTTTATTTCAGTAATGTCCACTTCCCAGTATTGTCCTGGTTTGGTTCCTCGTATGTGCTTTCATACAGGAAGCTTGGAAGGGTAAGCATTTACCAATTGATGAACCCAACAGGCTTTTGTTACCCATTCAGTTATTTTCTTCACTGTGAGTCTGTTAGTGGAAAACTCTGTTCTTGATCCTTCAGGAATGCCTGCAGTTTCTTTGAACCAAGGTGAGTGAGTTGATGTACATTTTCTACTGACATAGTTAGAGCCGTGGCTCTTGGAGTTTTTACTGAAAGATTTAGAAATTCCACTTAAGGGCCTTCAGGGTTAAAATTTATTTTGGCCCAGAGCATGGTGAGCAGATCTCCGCCGATCAATGGGGCCAGGCATTCTGGGACTACTAGGAAGGAGTGATGGATTTTTCCTTTTCCCAGGTCCATGGTCCTCTTAGTTGTCCAAGCCCGATATTTACTGCCATTAGCCCCTTGAAATAGAGATTTTTTATTTGATAGAGGGCCCAATGTGGCCTTATGGGCTCAGTATATTGCCCCTGTATCCACTTCAAAGTTTACTGGGGTCCCCTCCACTTCAAAAGTTACTCTGAGCTCGGGGAGGGGATCTGAGCCCCGACTTTCTTAGTCATCCTCCAGAGTCAGAATGGCTGGCTGGCGTGGCTGTCGCTTTCTATGTCAATTTTGGCCCAGTGTCCTTTTTGTTTGAGTAGGCACATTGATCTGAGGCCAAGGGTGGCCTCTGTCGTGGGCCAATGTATACCTTCTTGTCTCCCTGTTTCTTAATTTTTGGCCTATTTGTTGTTGTGACCTGGACCTTAGTCAACGCCTTACTCTGCCTTTTGTTTCTTTTATCCTCCATTTGCTCCCTTCTCTTCCTCAGTTTCTCTCTTATAGTATACCTTCTCAGCTTCTCTGACTAAATCTCTCAAAGTCATATCTTGTAATCAATCTAAGCTTTGTAACTTTGTTTTAATATCCAGGGCAGTTTGCCCAATAAGGCCATCGTGACAGATGCCTTTTGATTCTCTGCCTGACGATAAAAAGGATTATAGCTCCTATATGCCTCCATAATTCTCTCTAGAAACATAGAGGGAGATTCATCAGGCCCCTGATAATCTCTCTTACCTTGGCCAAATTATTTGGTCACTAGCGGCTGCTCGGAGACCCACTATTAGAGCCCGGCGATAAGTGGACAGATGCTCCCTACCTTCAAAGGTGTTGGGGTCCCAGTTGGGTCGGTTCAAGGGAAAGCCGGCTTTGATTATGTTGGTAAGTTGTGTCGGATGCAAACCTGGTCCAAGGATTTTTTTTTAGCTTCCTGGAGAATTCCCTTTTTTTCCTCTGTCATGAAGAAAGTCCCTAGCAGTTGTTGGCTGTCATCCGAAGTAGGCTGGTGTGAAAACATCAATGACTCAACCACACCTGAGAGCCGGGTGGGGTCCTCGGTAAAAGGGGGATTGCTATTTTTTAAGTTACATAGGTCTGAAGAGAAGAACGGCCAATACTGGTAGGCTTGAATTTTCCCCCAATGGCCATTGTCAATCATTGGTCTATAGGGTCGAAGGGGAGGCATCCCAAGAGTTCCAGGGTTTTCAATCATTCACCGCCAGCGAGTTCCTTTAGCAGGGCCAGCTTCCTCCATGGGAGGAGGTGCTGTGTGTGCTGCAGGGGAATTACCTGGAGGGCGCTGGGCCGGCTTAGCTTCCTTCAATGGAGGAGAGGCTCAGTCAGCAGCAGGGGTATCACTTAGAGGGTGTTGGGGGTTAGAGGATGAGGGCAGGGGATAAGGAGGGGGAGGAGAGTCCAGTAGACTCAAATCTGGTGACACAGGGAAAACAGAGTGTGGAGGAGGAGGAGGAGCAGAGTGTTTGTGAGTTCCTGGGGGAAGGAGTCATTGCGGGGGCAGGGGCAAGGAAAGGCTTGACCCATTGAGGAGGAAATTTGCAGAGGTCCTGCTGAATTAAAATATATGGCTGTTGATCCAGATGACTATCTGGCCACGGCTGAAAGACAATATCTCTGAATTATAAATTAGTGGGAAGTAGAAAGATCCTTCTAGGGGCCATCCGACTCCAAAGGTGGGCCATTCTGAGGTACAGAGAGTCTACCACATCCGGGGCTTTACTGAAATAAAGAGATTCTGAGCCCTTAAACGGACTTTGGTATAGTGATCAAGAGTCAGGGACAGAGGCATTGAAGTGCTCTGTTCCATAATGAGAGATACACAAACAGTGAAAGCAAGACACATGACACAGGCAAGACAAGACAATAAAGACAGGCAATGGACGTTCAACACTGAGACCATGACTGAGTAGCCGGCAAAATCCGATGGACTGGCAATACTGAATCCGAAACAAAATATCACTGAGTCAAGGAGACTATTGTTCCTCAATTTCCCGAGTCCTCTCAGGCGTCCTCCAGGGACGTGGCCTGTGGTTCTGTAACACGACTGTCAGCCACCATCAGAGAGAGCTCACACTCTTCATTGACAGCCATTTTGCCAAACCCTAACATGAAACCTGAAACCAGAAAGAGGCACCTTACTTATCTGAGGGGGGTCCATTGGGGTCTCTCGTCCACCGCTGCTTGATCTCTGTGGAACCTCCATATGTAAAGGTCGGGCTAGTGTCAGAGGAAGGGACAACCAAGAGACTTTAACATGCAACAGCAAAGGATTTACTGGGGGTCCAGCATGCTGGGGCTCAGAGTTCACTTGAATAGAGCAGAGAGTCCTGAGAACAGCTTCAGCAGAGCTTATATACTTTTCTTGGAGAGGGCAGGGAGGGAAGTTTATTGATGGGTAAGGGTCAGTGGGCAGTTAGCGCTTAACCGGGTGAGGGAGTACAATCTGCAGTTTGGCAGATGGGGACAGCACATTCTGGGAACAAGATTAGCAAACAATTCTCAAGATTTCAACAGTGTTTTATTAAGCATACAGAAACACAGGAAGTGACAAGTACCTATTTTATTAAACTTTCACTACCAACTATCCCTTTTTGACTGGATGTTCGCTTCTACATTCAATCATCCAAGGTACAAGGTCCTATGTCATTGTATATGGATTTATCTGAGACAACTTTGCAGAAAGTAATTCAAAGCTAAGTAGTCCCAATCAAGGGACCAATGCCCTTCTGGGCTTCAAATCTTACTTAGATTTCTGTTTTCATACATATATTTTACCTATGTATTCTACATATATTCAAATATATATATATATATATATATATATATATATATATATATATATATATATATATATATATATCATAGTATATATATTTCATCCAGAGTTTCACAAATTTATAAGAATTTTTTTTCATGTTTAATCAATTCCTTCTTCAGAACACATTTATTCCTCCAGGTCTCTTGACTGGTCTTTTCATGAGACTTCTTGCCAAACACATTATTTTTGACTTCCACAATCACTTTTGAAGCAAAACTCACACACTCTTCATGATAAACCATAACACTCATATTACCATTAGAATGTAACAGGATGGAATGAATGATTGTATAGCAATATAAGATTTTCTGTATATTTTCAGATATCAATTCAAAAAATTATTTAAAGTTGGAACCAGTTATATTATTTATTCTCAGGATAGTCTATTCATGCATTATCTCTATATCCAAAGACTCCAAGGTACACCTAATTTTACACCCAACACTTATTTATACGTCTTCAAAATATTGCTCACAGAATTGGTGGAAGAAATACTCATGTCACCTGATGTCCATATACATTTTATCACAGTAATATTCTCGACAAAAAAGCAAAGGTCACACTTTGATTGTACGAAAGCCTAAATGGAAAGTGAGCATGGATTACTAAAAACATCTATGTGCAGGTTGCCTAATGCTCTCAAATGTCAATCCTATTGTTGAGTACATATTTGTTTCTTCCTTAGATTATATATTCAACAACAACCCTGTTAAAAATGCCTAATCCTATCACTGACTTTATACTTTGCCTGATTTCATAATGTCTGTATTCATATCTGCTTTCCTATATATTTTCCCCAGTTCATCATTGTGACTGACTCTTCACATATACTAACTTTTACATTCACTCTCTATCTGAAACCCAATTGCTGAAGAACTTTTGCTGCCAATCCTATACTCACCCTTCTTCCTAAACCTACCAACTATCTTTCTAATAATACCGACTATCCCTGTTTGACTGGATGTTCTCTTCAACATTCAATCATCCAAGGTACAAGGTCCTATGCCATGGTATATCGATTTATCTGACACATCTGTGCAGAACAAAATTCAAAGCTAAGTATCCCAATCAAGAGCCTAATGCTCTTCTGGGCTTCATATCTTACCTAGATTTCTGTTTTCATACTTATATTTCACTTGTATATTCTTGTAAATATCACAGGTACCCAATACCATTATTCATCAATCAGAATGATTCCTAAGCCAAATCGAACCTGTTATTAAGCCTTACCATACACTTTTCCCTCAATCTAACTATACAGAAGAGCAGGGACAGAGTTTGTCTTACAATACAGAAATAGAGGGGATCTTCCACCGGCAGAGAACCTCAAGGTCCATGCAGAAATGATCCCTGGAGAAGATGTATGCAGCTATTTAGGACCTGAGAGAGCAAAAGTCATCTTCCATGGCAAACAACCTGCTCAGAATGAAGGGATTTGTCTGAATCAGCCACTTTCTTCTTTATGTAGAGAAGACGGACCAAACGAGGCTTGTATGGTGAGCTGTTCCCAGGTGCCTATGGTTGATATACCATTTTAACTTGTGAAACTGTCACAGGAAGTAGAGGCAGCCTCCATCACATGAGACCCTTCGAAGCTACTGTTAAAACAAAGTGGTTGCCAAGGTAGTGTCATAATTCAGTTCCTGAAGGAAGTGAACTAACTAATTTATTGGTGATGGAGCTCTCTGAACTTGGGATCCAAGAAGCCTGGCATCCAGCGACAGTCCCAGTCACAGTCCCAGTGGGCTAACTTATTTGGATTTACCAAGAACAGAGTAAGTCTTTTTTGGTACCTACTGATATGATGATGGCCAAATGCCAGGAAAGCTCTGAAGAGGGGTCTTTCATGAAAAAGCAGGTAGTGGCTCACCCCTGGCTCCTGACAACTTCACAGTGTTGGCCAAGGAGACCAGATCTGAGACAGGACAGGCCATTTTGGGGGAACAAATAATGGCCAACCAGTCAGAGGACACTCCGGATATTCACAGACCTTCTTGGGTAAAGAAGTTGCCTTTGTGGGTGTGGGTGTGTGTTTGTGGCTTTGTCACATGTTCTGAGAATTGATAGGAAAAGCAGTTTGTTTGGTTTGAAGTGGACTATTTCTAGTAAGTCATTTGACAAGGCGAGTGTTTCTAGGTCTGTGTATCCCACTGTGTCCGTGGTTGTCGACATTAGAAAAGAGAATGTATCAATGGATGTGTCCTGTCTAGTAGAAAGCTTCCCAGCATTCATTCTGCCCAATTTGTGAATGGACTGCGGTTTGACTTTTCGATTGGCAACACCTCCTATCTCCTTAAGTTTCTGTTTTCTTCCTGAATTGTGGGCACTGTCCAGAATGGGCAAATGGTTTTGTGTTCAAGATATGTACCACCACCAAACTCTGTGACATGGCCATGTACTGGATAGCTGAAGGAAATGGCGAGCATCTCAGAAAACTCAGATACCAGCGTGACCAGAAGAGTCTCAGTGGGAAACCCTGCTTTAAGCCTTTTGCTTACCTATTGTTCTGTTGCCCTGAATGTCAGGAAGGTCTTTGCCTCAGGCCACACCTTGGTGAAGGCTGAAGCAAACAGTTTTCAAATTGTAATGAATGGGCATCACCTGTGGCTCTTTGCTTAATTGCTTTGAAATGGGATGGGTCTGAATAAGCCTCTTTGCCCTCTGTGATGCTGTGGTTAGATTTTCAGCACCTGAGGGATCTAAAGAAAAATCTCTTCTGTATCCAAAACCAAAATAGCCAAAAGAACAGTCATTGTGGATGAAGTCTCTCGCCTTCCTCTAAGGATCCTGACCTTTATCAATTGTGAATCAGGATCTTTCGGTCAAATGAGTTCTTCAAAGCCCTGCAGAGGCTAGCCCAGAGATGCGTGGGTTTTCTGATAACTCCAATTCACATAAAGAATCTAAACCCCAGAGCCAGTAGGCCTCAAATTGGAGAATTGGAACAGTATTAACAGCAGTCCTATTTGATCACTCATGGTTAACAGGAAGGGTGTCCAGGACACCCTGACTTTAGGCAAATGAGGGGCAAGGAAGTTTATTTTGGACACTGTCTTGCACAGCGCCCCTCATGAAAACCCCCAGCCAATGGATATTATGTGTGTCTATTGGAAGAAGATAAGGGCCATGTGGGAGTGTTTTGGTTTTAATTGTGGTCATTTGTTTGGCGTTTGGAAGAGATGACTGGGTCCACCTAGGATTGAACTCAGGTGTGATTCCCCTTAGAGACTGTGTTCTGTAACTGACCTCAGAGAAGTATTGCCATGTATTGTGTTTGGATTTTAGGAGTCCACCCATGAGAGTCGTCCTTGGAAACTGAGATCTACGCCCAGGGGGGCTTTCCACAGAGCACTGGGAATCTCATCCAAGATATGCCATGATTTTATTCTGAAAGATTGGCAGCCGTAGTTGAGAGTAAAAACACACATGGACCTCACATTGTAGACCACAATGTGACCTTTTGCCTACTCTTTGGGAAGCCTTGTCTCTGAGAGTTCTCCAGAGCTTTCATTGAAATGAGCTTCCTCATCATTTAATGGTTCCTGAATGAATTGAAACCCACAGTGCCTTCAACTTCATTTATGAAATTTCAAAAACTTCATTTTTGAAATTTCCATGACCAGGTGGCACTGGAGAACCTTAGGATGTCCTGTTGCTGATCATGAGGGTACCAGACAGTGCCTTGATTGACTGTGTTTCATGAAAATGGTGTAGAACTGAGATGTCAGTAAGTTGGAGCTTTCTGAGTAGTAGGCCTAGAGCAGTGGTGTGCAGGTGTGTGATAAAACATCTGTGGTGGGGTCATGTGGATCTTACACTGGCTCCAAATGGCTTGTGAATGACATGGTGCAGCCAGCACACCCTTGTATATAAAGGCATATTGTTACATAGAGAGTTTTCAGGGCAATGTTCACAATCTGGTTGCTATGATCAAGGGGGCAAGCAATGTTGGATAGAAGCCTGGTTGTTGCATTCTCCTGCAGACCCTGACCCCCCACATATTACAGGACACCCTCCAGGACTGTGTCTCAGTTGAACTCCTTATATGCCTTGAAGCAAATACAAAACACCCAGTGCAGGAGCAAGAAATAACACGAACACTGGAGGATGACCAAATGGCTTTCAAGTCCACATGGGGAGACACTTAGCCCTAAGTGGTCACAGTTTAGCTACAAAGAGAAAATTCAACACTGCTGCCTCATGTTCATTGAAAAATAGGAAACCATGTCCTCCAGGTCACATAGATGCAGACTCAGCTTTGATGTTCTCACTAAAAAGGAAGCTAAAGCTCCTGACAACAATGTATATTTCAAGTGCCCAACCTCATTGTCAGTATCTCCAGAAGGCTTTAGGCCAGTAGAGTTCCATGTTTGTGGAGTTTTACCCTGTCCCTAAGTTTTGGAAGCTCCTCTAAAGCCTCAAAAGTTTTAAACTTCTGAGAATTTTCCATTCCATATATGTATTTACAGATTTTCTGACTCTTCTCCTCTAATTTTGTCTTTCTTTGGGCGAAGGTTATGTCAAGCCATTTTCTGAATTAGAGTGGGAAGTTATTTGTGTAACACATATTGCATACACATTGGATTCATTTTCCAATTTTCCATTTGAAATACTGAATCCCTGACACTAACTTATACCCTACTACACTCTGACTACTAATTCTAATATGATGCAGAAAAGTAACCAAATCAGAATTGAAATACAAGCAGTTCAGAAGAGGCATGGTGTATTCTTGAACTTGCCTTTTGCATGATAAAGGTTAGGTGTTATAAATCCAGTCTATTTTTAATTGAGTTAGATATCCATGTGTTTTTAAAGTTAACAAATATGTGAATTCCTGTCTCCCTTTGTGTGTAGCCTATTCAGCACATGTATTTTTATATGCACATATCGAATCCCAGCTGGTATCACACCTACATTCTTGTGAGGTGGCTGACTTGGCAGATACAAATTTTGAGAAGGGATCACTCCTCGTAAACGCTGTTGGAACTGAAATTCAAACTATGGGAGAGCCTCCTAGTAGAACAACATTATACATAAATCCCTGTAAAGTAAATTGAATATGTTTGGATCAGTGAATGATGTGTATTTCATGGTGAATTTCGATTGGCATATATGTTGCTACATTTTAATATCTGTGTGTGTGTGTGTGTGTGTGTATACACACACACTCTACAGATTTTTCAAAATATGAAATATATATGTCTTATTTGCACTCCCTAAATTCATTCATGTTCAAGTATGTGGATTTATAATCAACTTTTCACCAGATTATTGTCAGAAATATTCATCCACCTGAAATACATATTTGTTTCCTAGTACTGAAAACTACCTTCAGTGAATGGTGCATACAACTCCTGTTCATAGCTGCAGCCTAAGGGGCCCAGCAAACTTCCAGCTGCCTGCAAACTTTCAGCTGCCGGCTGATGATTGGCTCACAGTGGCCCCAGCAACATCTAGCTGATTGGCTCCTCTGCGGTGATGCTCATTGGAGATGCTCATTGAGCTGTTTCCCCACCCTTTCAGACTGCCAGCTGATATTTGGCTCACAGCGGCCCCAGCAACATCTAGCTGATTGGCTCCTCTGCGGTGATGCTCATTGGGCTGCTTCCCTGCCTTTTCAGATCACAGAGCTGCTCATTGGGGGACTTTTTTGACTCCACACGTGACCCAGCCAATCGGTCTCAAGAGCAGGAGGATTGTGGGAAGAGGAGAGAGGCTTGTGTGGGAGGGAAAGGCTTGTGGGAAGCCGGTGGTGACAGTTGGGGCTCTGAGGGTTTTTCCTGAGAGGCTCTTTTGCTTGGCGTGTGTGGTTCTAAAAATAAAGTTGCTTTCTTTTGAAAAGTGGCTCCTGATTGTGCCCAGCCAGACTGCAGCATTTGGTGGCTCGCATGGGGAGCGACTGAGGGTAACTGATAAGGTAAACTGCTTGCCCCTGAGGGCAGGACAAGAGGATGGGTAGCCATTTTAAGATTCCTCTTTTGTTTTGCTTCACATTTGCTTTAAATTGCCTGTCCCTGGAGACGAGTGAGACGGAAGAAAAACCGCTCACATCTGAGGAAAAACTATTTGTGTCTGAGGAACAGATAGAGAGAAAGGCTATAATGATATTTTGTTTTTCCATTTTTATTTCATTCTATCTCTGTTTTGTTTGGTGTTATCTTGTTGGGTTGTATTATAGTAGAAATATGGCATCAGAAATTAGAAAAAAAAACAAACTGAAAAAGTGTTAAGTAAATTGTTAGAGGAAGGAGGCATCCCAGTAAAATTAAGAGCAGTCAGGGCATACGTTGATACAATACAAAAATGTAGCCCATGGCTTTTTAAGGAGGAGTTGTTAAATATATCACAATGGAACCATCATGGTGACGATTTAAAAAGAATAGAAAAGAAAAGCCCAGGGACTCTGCCAGTTGGCACATTGCCATTGTGGACTTTCGTATCTTGTTTGTTTAGTCAAAAGCCTTCAGTTCAGACAATGGTAGAGGAAGGAGAAGACATATTGATTCAAGTAAAAGAGAAGGTCTCTCAAGTTAGTCAGACAGAGGAAAAAATTCAAGTAAAAGAGAAGGTCTCTCGAACCAGTCAGACAGAGGAAAAAAATCATGTAAAAGAGAAGGCCTCTCAAGCTAGTCAGACAGAGAAAGAAAGTGTAAAACAGTAAAAGCCATCAGGGGGAAATTTACAACAGGAGAATACTACTAACACCTTTCTATCACCAGAGGGTGTAAGTGTCCAACCAACAGAACCACCTCTACAGGAGACTGCTACTAATACTTTTCTATCACCAGAGGACGTAAGTGTCCAACTAACAAGGCCACCTCCATATGCTGGGAAGCCCCCAACCCCCACAGTTGATAGTTGGGATCCTGAGACAAGATCTCAAATATTAACATGCTCTATATTTGAGGTAGGAGGGCAGCGAGTTTACCATGCTTTAAATTTCAAAACAGTGAAGCAGATAAAAGAGGCTGTAACAACCTATGGTCCTCAAGCACCCTTCACTGTAAGCATGGTCGAAACCATTAACAACTTGAACATGAAGCCAGCGGATTGCGCTAATATGTGTAAAGTTGTGCTAAATGGAGGACAATACCTGTTATGGAAGGTTGACAATGAGGAATTTTGCAAGGAGACGGCTATGCGAAATGCAGCAGCTGGTTATCCTCAGAGAAATCTAGATATGTTGTTAGGAAAGGGACCTTATGAGGATCAGCAGCAACAAATTGCATATGATTCTGGTGTATGTGCATAAATTGCTGTAGATGCAATTAAGTCATGGAAGACTTTACAAGGACTTGGAGGTTTACAAGGTCAATTATCTAAAGTAATACAAGGAGCTAATTAACTTTATGCTGAATTTGTCGATAGGCTTATTCAAACAGGTACCAGAGGTTCTGGGAAAACAGAACAAGCAATGCTATTACTAAAAAAACTGGCTTATGAGCAAGCGAATAGTTGGTGCAGAGATATAATTAGACCATGGAAACATGAAGATTTAAACACATATATTAAATTATGTAGAGACATTAATGAACAAGAGCAAGTCGTGGCAACTGCAGTAAAACTGGCTTTAGATGCCAGAGACATTAATGAAGAAGGGCAAATTGTGGCAGCTGCACTAAAACAGGCATTAGATGCCAGGCCAAGAACATGCTACAATTGTGAACAAACAGGACATTTTAAAAGGAATTGCCCATAGGAGGAGGGTTTAACAAAATTACTTATAGATATTAAAGGTTTTTTTTTTTTCAATTCCAATTCATCCTGAGGATAGTCCACGTTTTGCATTTACTATCCCTGCACTGAATCATGAAGGTTCTGATCAGAGATATGAATGGAAAGTACTGCCTCAAGCGATGGCTAACAGCCCAACAATGTGTCAAATTTATTTTAACAAAGTAATCAAGCCACTTAGAAATCAAAATCCTGAACTACAAATATTTCACTATATGGATGATGTATTATTAGCACACAAAGCTAAAAACACATTGCTAGAATGTTATGCCACACTTACAAACTTATTAAAAAATAATCTAGATATAGCAATAGATAAAGTACAATTAAATTTTCCAATTAATTATTTAGGTGTTCTATTATCCTCAACCATGTACCGCCACCAAAAATTCAAATACAAGTAGATCAACTCAAATCACATAACGACTTTCAAAAGTTATTAGGAGACATAAATTGGATAAGGCCTTATCTAGGTATACCAACAGGAGAGTTGGGATATTTATTTGATATCCTAAAAGGTTCATCATATCCCAATTCACGGTACATGTTAACGCCTGAAGCAAGAAAGGCATTAAAAATCATTGAAACATATATGGAAAATATGCAATTGGATAGAATTGATATAAGTTTGCCTTTATTATTTATTGTCTACCAACAAAAAATATTCCTACAGGAGTATTTTTGCAAGAAGGTCCATTATTATAGATACATTTATCTTATTCTCCTAACACTATTCTTACTAGGTACCCTGAGGCTATAGGACAATTAATACCCAAAGGAATAAAAGCAGCAAAGTGAGTGCTTGGGATTGCTCCCAATAAAATTATTACTCCACATACTCTGAATCAAATTGATGAGTTAGTTAATGAGTTAAATACTTGGGCAATAATCATGTGCAAATCTAATGTTTCATTTCATAATCACTTACCATCTAATCCTTTATTGTCTTTTTGGTCATCGCATCCTGTAATTTTTCCAAAATTGACAAGAAAAACACCTATCATGAATGCTCCAAATATATTTACTGATGGATCAAATAATGGTACAGCAGCAATAGTTACACCTGATCAAACTTTTACATTTCTAGTACCCAAACAATCAGCTCAAAATGTAGAGCTTAATGCAGTATTACAAGCTTTTGTGATGTTTAAAGATTCTTTATTTAATTTATTTTTGATAGTCAGCATATAGTTAATGCTATAGTATGCCTTGAAGATGCTGGTAGGATTTCCCATTCCTCTACTGTTTTCTCCTTGCTTTCCACTATACAAAGTATAATCTGGGACAGAAAAGATCCATTCTTTATAGGACATATCAGGGCACATACAGGATTGCCTGGAGCCATCAGTTTGGGCAATGATTTAGCAAATAAAAGTACACATGACATACATATTTTCTCTACACTAGAAGAAGCTATAAATTTTCGTAAAAAGTTCCATGTCAAAGCTAATACCTTACAAAAGCCTTCTAAAATAACTAAGGAAAAAGCTAGACAAATAATAAAACAATGTCAAAATTGTGTGACCTTTTTACCACAAGTTAATCTTGGAGTCAATCCTAGAGGATTGATACCTAATCATATTTGGCCGATGGACATCACACACTTGCCAGGATTTGGAAAATTAAAATATTTGTATGTTACAGTTGATACTTCTTCTGGATTTTTGATGGGCACCCTTCATGCCGGAGAAAAAACTAAAGATATTATCACTCATTGCTTACAAAATTTTGCCACTGTGGGCGTTCCCAAACAGTTAAAAACAGATAATGCCCCTGGTTATACTTCTACCTCTTTTAAACAATTTTGGTCATCATTTGGCATTACTCATATAACATTAATCCCATACAATCCACAGGGACAAGGCATAGTTGAAAAAGCTCATCAAACTATTAAAAAGTACTTATTAAAGCAAAAAAGACACAATTGGGAAAGGGTATATATTCCCCAAAGACAAACTTAAAATAACCCTTTTTATTCTAAACTTTTAAAATTTGGATTCATCAGGACTTAGTGCTGGGGAAAGGCATATGTGTCCAAAAAATGTGCATAAGCCCAAGGTTCTTTGGAAAGATATTCTAACAGGACAATGGAAAGGTCCTGACCCAGTAATTGTCTGGAGTCGGGGGTCTGTTTGTCTGTTTCCACAGGAAAAACAGTAGCCAATTTGGATTCCAGAGAGATTAACCAAGGTCCTGACCCAATGATTGTCTGGAGCCAGGGGCCTGTTTGTGTGTTTCCACAGAGAGAACAACAGCGGATTTGGATTCCAGAGAGATTAACTGAAGCGATTTCTACAGAACAAAAAGAAGATGATTTGACTCAAGTCCATATCAGCTGATATCCAAAATTCCAGTTTGGCTACCCTTACATCTAAGATAGAACCAGGATGCTTTTTTCAATATCTATTTTATTATTGCCTTTTCCCACATTTTATTTTGTTTTTTTGAGCTCATACATACCTAGTTTAATGTTTTGGTGATCAGTTCTATTTTTTGACAATAGAGTTTTTAAACATTGCAATGGAGATTTCACATGTAAAAAGTTATAAGGCCTTTACTATTAGGTTATGTGTTGTATGTATTATATTATGTGTGCACACTTGTGTTTTGTGTTATATGTTTGAATGTTCATATGTCCATATATCATATATGATGAGGGCTCATGAAAAAATTGATCCAAATATTTTTTTATTCACATTATTTAAATGGTTTAATTTAAATTGGGTAAACAGCTGTTGAGGATTGTTTTAAAATGTGAACAAAAAAGGAGGTTAACAGATCTGTTTGTTTTCTTTCACATTTCCTTTTCATTATATTTAATAATTCTCTCCAAGACAATGTAAATTGTTAAGAAAATTGTTTTCTTTCAGTGTTTTCTGGAATGTTACATAATTTTTTCTTTAGCCATTATTGCCAGAATTTCTATCTTCGTCACAGTGCTGGTGAAATCAAAGATAAAACCAATCTACAGCTTCTGCAATAGCCATCACTGAACTGCTTGCAGAACTTGCCTGGACACATTGTGAACTCACATGTATGCATTGTAAACTATCTGTTTGTGCAGCAACTTGTGGTAGTGTTGGGTTATATTTGCTGATGATGTCATTGGTGGTACAATTTTTTCAAAAGGAGCCGTCAATTGGCTTGGTGTATCTTCCTCCCTTCTGAGATTCCAAAAGTAAGGGACAGGGTAAACACTCCACAACCATGGAGCTCTGCTGGCCTAAAGACTTCTTGAGAATCTGCCTCTGACGTTGGGCACTTGAAATATATGTTGTTGTTGGGAATTTTAGCTTTCTTTGTAGTGAGACCATCAAATCTGGGTCTGCATCTATGTGACTTGGAGGTCATGGTTTCTTATTTTCCAATGAACATGAGGCAGCAATGTTGAATTCTCTCTTTTAGGGTAAACTGTGGCCACGGGGGGCTAAGTGTATCCACATGTGGACTGTGAAGCCATTTGGGCATCCTTCACTTTTTGTGGTGTTTCTTGCTGCTGAAATGGAATTTTTGTATTTGCTTCACGAAATACAAAGAATTCAACTGTTACCCAGTGCGTGAGGGAGATCTGTCACCTGTGGTAGGTCAGGGTCTGCAGAAGAATGCATCAACCAGGCTTATATTCCACATAGCTTGCCCCCATGACCATGGCAACCCGATTCTAAACATTGCCCTGAAACCTCTCCATATAACAAGATGCCTTTACATAGAAGGGACTGCTGGCTGCACCATGTCTGTCACAAGGCATTTGGAAGCCAATGGGAGATCCACATGGCCCCACCACAGATGTTTTATCACACACCTGCCCACCACTGCTCTATGCCCACTCCTCAGCAGGCTTCAACTTCTTGGCATCTCTGTTCGGCACCATCTTCATAAAAACCAGTCAATCAAGGAACTGACTGGTATACTCATGATCATCCTCAGGATATCCAAAGATTCTTGAGTGCCACCTGGTCATGGGAATTTTAAAAATTTCATGGTATTTATCTAGCCACTTTTCAAGGAGGAAGTTGGAGGCACTGTGGGTTTCAATTTATTCTGGAACCATTAAATGGTGAGGAAGCTCATTTCAATGAAATCTCTGGAGAACCCTCACAGGAAGGTTCCCAAACAGTGGCCAAAATGTCACATGAATCCAGGCCTATTGAGGTCTACAATGTGATGTCCATGTGTGTTTTGACTCTCAATTATGGCTGCCAAGTTTTTCAGAATAAAATCATGTGATATCCTGGCTGAGATTCCAAGTGCTCTGGGAAAAGCCTCCCTGGGCCAAGATCTCAGTTTCCAAGGGTGACTCTCATGCGTGGCCTCATAAAATCCCAACACAATTTATGCCAGTACTTCTCTGAGGTCTGTTCCAGAACTCATTCTCTAAGGGGAATCACACCAGAGTTCAAGTCCAGGTGGACCCAGGCATCTGTTCCAACTGCCACACAAATGACCACAATTTAAACCAAAACACTCCCACATGGCCCTCATCTTCGTCCATACAGACACTCATCATAACCTCTGGCTGGAGTTTTCCATGAGGGGTGCAGCACAAGACAGTGTCCAAAATAACCTCCCTTGCCCCTCATTTGCATAAAGACATGTTGGCCTGGACACCCATCTTGGGAACCAGGAATGATCAAATAGGCCTGCTGTTAATACTGCTCTGCTTCTCCAATATGAGGCCTACTGACTGTCAGGTATAGATTCTTTTTTTTTTTTTTTTTTTTTTAGAAAGAGTGAGAGAGTGAAAAGACGGGGAGAGAGAGAGAATTTTAATACTTTTCTTTTTTAGTATTTGGCGAACACAACATCTTTGTCTGTATGTGGTGCTGAGGATCGAACCCGGGCCGCACGCATGCCAGGCGAGCACGCTAGGGCGTGAGCCACATCCCCAGCACCAGGTATAGATTCTTCATGTGATTTGGATTCAGTTGAAACCCAAGCACCTATGGGCTAGTTTCTGCAGGGCTTTGAAGATCTTATTTGAACCAAAGGTTCGTATTCTTACTTGATGGAGGTCAGGAACCTTACAGAGAAAGGCGAGAGAATTCTTCCACAATGAATGCTCTTTTAGCCAATGTAGTTTATGATGCACACATGGGATCTTTCTTTAGATGCATCAGGTGCTGAGAATCTAAGCCACAGCCTCACAGAGGACCTATAGCCTGATTCAGACACATTCCTTTCCAAAGCAATTAAGCAAAGAGCCACATGTGATGCCCATTCATTTGCATTTGAAAACTGTTTTCTTTATGCTTCCCAATGGGTGGCCTGAGGCAAAGATCATCCTGACATTCAGGGCAACAGAAAAATAGGTAAGCAAAAGGCCCAAAGCAGTGTTTCTCCACTGAGACTTTTCCTGATCACAGATATCTGAGTTTTCTGGGACGCTCGCCATTCCCTTCAGCTATCAAGTACATGGCCATGTCACTGAGTTTAGAGGTGGTACATATCTTGGGAAACAATATCATGAGCCTATTCTGGAGAGTGGCCAGGATTCAGAAAAAAAACCAGAAACTTAGTAAGATATCAGGGGTTGCTCATTGATAAGGCAAGCCGCAGTCCATTCATAAATTGGGAAGTATGAATGCTGGGAAGCTTTCTACTACACAGAACACATCAATTGAAGCTTTCTGTTTTCTAAAGTCTACAACCACGTACACGGTGGGATACACAGACCTAGAAACACTCACCGTGTCAAACGACTTACTAGAATCAGTTCACTCCAAAGTAAACAAACCGCCTTTCTTACCTATTCTCAGAACATTAGACAAAACCACAAACCCACACCCACACCCACAAAGGCACCTCCTTCCCCCAAGTAGGTCTGTGACTATCCGGAGTGTCCTCTGACTTTTGGGCCATACTATGTTCCCCCAAAATGGCCTGTCCTGTCTCAGATCTGGTCTCCTTGGCCAACTCTGTGAAGTTGTCAGGAGCCAGCGGTGAGCCACTACCTGCTTTCCCAGGAATAGCCCCGCTTCAGAGCTTTCTTGCATTTGGCCTTCCTCACATCTGTAGGTACCAAGAAAGACTGACTCATACAGGAACATGAATGAATTTAGGGAATGTATAATAAGACACACTTATTTCATATTTTGGAAAATCTGGAGAGTATATATATATATATATATATATATATATATATATATATACACACCACACACACACACACACACACACACATTAATATTTAGCAATATATATGCCAATTGGAAATTCATCACGAAATATAATACATCCACATGTCCAAAAATATTCATTTTACTGAACATGGATTTATGTATAATGTTTTTCACTAGGAAAGCTCACCCATAGGTTGAATTTTCAGTTCCATCAGTATTTAGGGGAAGTAATCTCTTCTCACAATTTTTATATCCAAAGTCAGTGAGCTCACAAGAATATACGTGTGTTACCAGGTAGGATACTATATATGCTTAAAAAAATACATGTACTCAATAGGCTACAGAAAAAGAGAGACAGGAATTTACATATATGTTAACTTTAAAAGCTCAGGGAAAAATACTACAATGAAAACTTGACTAGATTTATAACACATACTCTTGATAAAGCAGAAGGCAAATCCAAGCATACACCATGCTTCCTATGAAAGGCCTGTATTTCTATTTAGTTAGGTTTCTTTTTCTCCATTATATTAAGATTAGTAGTCAGAGTCTAGTAGGGTATGGGTTAGTGTCAGGGATTCAGTATTTCAAATGGAAAATAGGAAAATGAATCTAATGTGTATGCAAATATGTGCTACACAAAAATCTTCCCACTCTCATCCAGAACGAAGCCTTGACATAACCATTGCTCCAAGTAAGACACAATTAGTTGAGAGGAGTTAGAAAATTTGTGAATACATATGTGGAATGGAAAATGCTCAGGAGTTCACAACACTGGAGGTGGTAGAACAGTTTCCAAAAGTAAGGGAGAGAGTAAATACTCCACAAACATGGAGCTGTGCTGGCCTAAAGACTTCTTGAGAAACTTCCTCTGAGGTTGGGCACATGAAATATATGTAATTGTTAGGAGAATTAGCTTCATTTGTAGTGACCCCATCAAATCTGGGTCTGCATTTATGTGACCTGGATGACATGGTTACTTATTTTCTAATGAACATGAGACAGCAGTTATGAATTCTCTCTTTGTCGGTAAACTGTGGCCACTGGGAGCTAAGTGTCTCCCCGTGTTGTCTGTGAAGTCAGTTGGTCATCCTCCACTTTTAGTGGTGTTTCTTACTGCTGCACTGGGAGTTTGACATTGGCTTCACGAAATACAAGGAGTTGAACTGGGACAAAATGCTGGAGGGAGTTCTGTCACGTGTGGTTTGTCAAGGTCTCCAAGAGAATGTACAAACCATGCTTCTATTCCAAATAGTTTTCCCTTGACTATAGCAACTGATTCTGAACATTGCCCTGAAACCTCTCCATATAACAAGATGCCTTTACATATAAGGATCTGCTGCCTGCACCATGCAAGTCACATGTCTTTGGAAGTCAATGGCAGATCCAGGTGGTCCTACCAAAAATATTTATTCACACACCTACAGTCCCACTGCTCTACACTCACTACTCAGCAGGCTCCAACTTATTGGCATCTCTGTTCTACACCATTATCACGAAACCCAGTCAATCAAGGCCCTGTCTGGTACACTCATGATCAGCAACCGGACATCCACAGGTTCTCCAGTGCCACCTGGTCATGGGAATTTCAAAAGTTTCATGGTATTTATATCACCATTTTTCAAAGATGAAGTTTGAGGCACTGTGGGTTTCAATTCATTCAGGAACCATTAAATGGTGAGGAAGCTCATTTAAATGAAAGCTCTGGAGAACTCTCACAGGCAAGCCTTTCCAAAGAGTGGCCAAAAGGTCACATGAATCCAGGACCATTGAGGTCTAAAATGTGAGGTCCATGAGTGTTTGGAATCTCAACTATGGCTGCAAAGTCTTTAAGAATAAAATATTGGGATATCGTGGCTTAGATTTCCCAAGCTCTGTGGAAAGCCATCCTGGGAATAGATCTCATTTTCCAAGGGCGATTCTCATGCATGGCCTCCTAAAATTGCAACACTATTTATTGCAATACTTCTCTGAGGTCAGTTCTAAAACTCAGACTCTAAGGGGAATCATACCAGAGTTCAAGCCCAGGTGGACAAAGTCATCTCTTCCAACCACCACACAAATGACCACAGTTAAAACCAAAACACTCCCATATGGCCCTCATCTACTTTAATATAGACACTCATCATAACCACTGGCTGGAGGTTTCCATGAGGTGCGCAGACCAAGACAGTGTCCAAAATATGTTCCCTTTCCTCTCATTTGCCTAAAGTCAGGGTGGCCTGGACACTTGCTGTGAACCTGGAGTAATCAAATACTCCTGTCATTAATTCAAGTCCACTTCTCCAATTTGAGGCCAACTGACCGTGGGGTTTAGAATCTTTATTTGAATTGGAGTCATGGAAAACCCAAGCACCTATAGCCTAGCCTCTGTAAGTTGGAAAAATTCATTTCACTCAAAGAATCCCTATTCTCACTTGATGGAGGTCAGGAACCTTACAGAGGAAGGCGACAGACTTCATCCCAAAGACTGCTCTTTTGGCCATTTTGGTTTGGGATGCACACATGGGAAATTTCTGTAAATCCATCAGGTGTTGAGAATCTAAGCCACAGCCTCACTCAGGGCCAAGGGGCTGATTCAGACAATCCCTTTCCAAAGCAATTAAGCAAAGAGCCACAGGTATACCCATTCATTTCCATTTGAAAACTGTTTTCTTCAGGCTTCACAAAGGGATGGCCTGAGTCAAAGACCTTCCTGACATTCAGTGCAACAGAACAATAGGTAAGCAAAAGGCCCAAAGCAGGGTTTCTCCACTGAGACTTTCCTGGTCACACTGATATCTGAGTTTTCTGAGATGCTCGCCATTCACTTCAGCTATCCAGTTCATGGCCATGTTACAGAGTTTGGAGGGGGTACATATCTTGGACACAAAACCATGGGCTTATTCTGGAGAGTGGCCAGAATTCAGGAAGAAAACAGGAAATTAGAAAGATAGTAGGTGTTGCCCATCCATAAGGCAAGCTCCAGTCCATTCATCAATTTGGCTGGATAAATGCTGTGAAGCTTTCTACTAGATAGGACACATCCATTGATGCATTTTTTTTAATGTCTACAACCCCGGACACAATGTGATACACAGACATAGAAACACTCGCCTTGTCAAACGACTTACTAGAAACAGTCCACTCCAAACTAAACAAACCTACTTTTCTACCTATTCTAAGAACATGACACAAGACCACAAACTCATAACCACAAAAAAAGGCACCTCCTTCGCCCAGGTAGGTCTGTGACTATCCGGAGTGTCCTCTGACTTGTGGGCCAATAATGTTCCCCCGAAATGGCCTGTCCTGTCTTAGATCTGGTCTCCTTGGCCAACTCCGTGAAGTTGTCAGGAGCCAGCGGTGAGCCTCTACTTGCTTTCTCAGGAAAAGCTCTGCTTCAGAGCTTTCTTGCATTTGGCCTTCCTCACATCTGTAGGTACCAAGAAAGACTGACTCTGTCTTTGTAAATCCAAACAAGTGAGACCACTGGGGCTGGGACTGGGACTGGCTATGGGTGCCTGGCATCCTGGATCCCAAGTTCAGAGAGTTCCATCACCACTGAAGTGTGATGGAACTGTTTTTAGTTCCTCCTTCAGGAACTGAATGAGGTCACTCTCTTGGCAACCACTTTGTCCAAACGTTGCTTCCAAGGTTCCCATGAGATGGAGGCTGGCCCTAATTCCTGTGACACTTTAACAAGTTTGAATTGTATATCAACCATAATCTCCCAGGAACAGATCTACACACAGGCCTGGGTTGGCTCATGTTCTCTGCTTTAAGAATAGAAGCTGATTCAGACACAACCCTTTATCCTGACCAAGCCGTTTGCCATGGAAGATGCCTTTTGCTCTCTCAGGTCCTTCATAGCTGCCTACATATTCTCCAGGGATCATTTCGCCATGGACATTTGAGGTTATCACCAGGTGGAAGATCCATTACATTCCAGTATTATAAGACAACTCTTTCCCTGCTTTTCTGTAAAGTAAGATTGAGGGAATACTGTATGTTTAGGGTTAATAACAGGTTCGATTTGGGTTAGGAATCATTTTGCTGGGTGAATAATGGTATTGGGAACCTGCGATATTTATAACAATATAGAGGTGAAATGTATGCATGAAAACAGAAATCTAAGTATGATTTGAAGCCCAGAAGGGCATTGGGCCCTTGCTTGGGATACTTAGCATTGAATTAACTTCTGAACAGATGTCTCAGATAAATCGATATACAATGGCATATGACCTTGTACCTTGGATGATTGAATGTAGAAAAGAACATCCAGTCAAAAAGGGATAGTCAGTAGGATTAGAAAGATAGTAGTTAGGATTAGGAAGGAGAGTGCATGTAGAATTTGCAACAAAAGTTCTTTAGCAATAGGTTTTCGGTTAGAGAATGAATTTAAATGTCAGCACATGTGAAGAGTCAGTCACAATGATGAAATTGGGAAAATATGTAGGAAAGCAGATATAAATAGAGACATTAGGTAATCAGGCAAAGTATATAGTGAGTGATAGGATTAGACATTTTCAACAGGGTTGAGGTTGAATATATTATCTTAGGAAGAAACAAATATGTAGTCACCAATAGGATTTACATTTGAGAGCATTAGGCAACCTGGACATGATATTTTTAGTAATCCATGTTCACTTTCCATTTAGGCTTTGGTACAATCATAAATGTGAACTTTGAATTCTGTGCCCAGAATATTTCTGTGATTAAATATATATATATATATATATGTAGATCATTTGAAATGAGTATTTCTCCACCATTTTTAGGAGCAATATTGACTGACTACTACTGACTGATAGGTATAGATTCTTTATGTGATTTGGCGTCATGAGAAAACCCAAGCACCTCTTCATGGCTTGAAGAACTCATTTGACCCAAAGAGCCACAAGTGATGCTCATTCATTTCCGTTTGAAAACAGCTTTCTTCAGGCTTCACAAAGGGGTGACCTGAGGCAAAGAACTTCCTGATATTCTGGGCAACAGAACAATAGGTAAGCAAATGGCCCAAAGCAGGGTTTCTCCACTGAGACTTTCGTGATCACACTCTCCCAGCTCACGTGTAAAGTTAGATTGAGGGAAAAGTCTATGGTTAGGGTTAATAACATATTCGATTTTGGTTAGGAATCATTCTGAAGGATGAATAATGGTATTGGGAGACTGGGATATTTACAAGAATATATAGGTGAAATACAAGTATGAAAACAGAAATCTAGGTACAATTTGAAGCCCAGAAGGGCATTGGGCCCTTGAGTGGGTTACTTAGCTTTGAGTTATGTCCTGCCCAGATGTCTCAGATAAATCGATATTCAATGGCATAGGACCTTGTACCTTGGATGATTGAATGTTGAAGAGAACATCCAATTAAAAAAAGAAAGTCCGTAGGATTAGGAAGATAGTTGCTAGGTTTAGAAACAAGAGTGAGTATAGGATTTGGACAAAAAGTTCTCTAGCAATAGGTTTTCAAGTAGAGAGTGAATGTAAATATCAGCACATGTGAAGAGTCAGTCACAATGAGAACTGGGGAAAATATGTAGGAAAGCAGATGTCAATAGAGACTTTAAGAAATCAGGCAAAGTTTAAAGTGAGGGATAGGATGAGATATTTTCAATAGGCTTGAGATTGAATATATAATCTTAGGAAGAAACAAATATATAGTCAACAATAGGATTTACATTTGAGAGCATTAGGCAACCTGGACATGGATGTTTTTAGTAATGCATGCTCACTTTCCTTTTAGGCTTTGGTACAATCATAAGAGTGACCTTTGTTTTCTGTGTCCAGAATGTTACTGTGATAAAATGTATATGTAGATTAGGTGACATGAGTATTTCTTCCACCATTAGTGGGAGCAATATTTTGAAGACGTATAAATTCGTATTGGGGGAACAAAGAGGTGTACCATGTGTCTATGAATATAGAAATAATGCATGAATAGACCATACTGTGAACAAATAATGTAACTGGTTCCAACTTTAAATAATTGATTTAATTAATATCTGAAAATGTAAAGGAAATCTTAAATTGATATACATACATTCATTATAACCAGTCATAAATCTAACGGTAATATTAGGGTTATGGTTTATCAAGAAGAATGTGTGAGTTTTGCTTCAAAAGTGATTATGAAAATCGAAAATAATGTGTTTGAAAAGAAGTCTCATGAAAAGACCAGTCAAAAAATCTGGAGGAATATATGTGTTCTGAAGCAGGAAGTGATTGAAATTGAAACAAATGCCTATAAATTTGTGAACTTGTGGATGAAATATATATCCTATGATGTGCATAAACTGAGAAAATAGTAATGTACCACTGTTGAATAAAAATGAACCGGAAAATACACATCATGTCCCATAGGAAACTACTTGCATTGATATTAAACTGGGTATTACTGTAGAAATATTAGGATTTGTATGCACCATCCACTGAAGTTATCTTTCAGTACTAGGTAACAAATATGTATTTCAGGTTGATGAATATTTCTGAGAATTATCTTGTGAAAAGTTGATCATAAATCCACATACATGAATATGAATGATTTTAAGGAGTGTATAATAAGACTCATATATTTCATATTTTGAAAAATTTGTAGAGTGTGTATTCCAATCAAAATTCATCATGAAATATATATGTCATCCACAGATGCAAAAATATTTATTTCACTTGAAAATGGATTTATGTATAATGTTATTCTACTAGGAAGCTCACCCATATTTTGAATTTTCAGTTCCAACAATGTTTAGGAGGAGTGATCTCTTCTCATAATTTGTATCTGCCAAGTCAGCCACCTCACAAAAATGTACATGTGATAACAGATAGGATACTATATGTGCATATAAAAATACATGTGCTGAATAGGCTACAGAGAAATGAGACAGGAATTTGTTGAGAGCCACAGCTGAAGGGGCCCCAGCAAACTTCCAGCTGCCAGCAAATTTCCAGCTGCCGGCTGATTATTGGCTCACAGCGACCTCAGCATCATCTAGCTGATTGGCTCCTCTGTGGTGATGCTCATTGGGCTGTTTCCCTGCCCTTTCAGACCATGGAGCTGCTCCTTGGGGAACTTTTTTGGCTCCACCCAGCCAATCGGCCTCAAGAGCAGTAGGATTGTGGCAGGTGGAGAGGCTTGTGTGTGTGAGAGAGACTTTACAAGGAAGCCAGTAGTGGCAGTTGGGCTCTGAGGGTTTTTCCTGAGGAGTTGTTTTGTTTGCCGTGTGTGGTTCTAAAAATAAAGTTAGTTTTTTTTTTTTTTTTTTGACAAGTGGCTCCTGAATCATGCCCAGCCAGACTGCAGCATTTTGTGGCTCACATGGGGAACGACTGAGGGTAAGTGATAAGGTAAACTGCTTGCCCCTGTGGGCAAGGTGAAAGGATGGGTAGCCATTTTAAGATGACTCCTTTGTTTTGCTTCACTTTTGTTTTAAGTTGCCTGTTCCTGGAGATGAGTGGGATGGAAGAAAAACCACTCACATCTGAGAAAAAACTATTTACGTCTGAGGAACAGATAGGTATAAAGGACGGATGCACATGTCAGGAGGATAGAAAGGCTATAATGACTTTTTGTTGTTCCCTTTTTAATTCATTCTGTCTCAGTTTTGTTTGGCGTCATCTTGTTGGGTTGTATTATAATAGAAATACGGGATCAGAAATTAGTAAAAAAACAAACTGAAAGAGTGTTAAATAAATTGTTAGAGAAAGGAGGCATCTCAGAAATATCAAGGAGAGTCAGGGCATTTGTTGATACAATACAAAAATGTAGCCCATGGCTTTTGAAGGAGGAGTCATTAAATATATCACAATGGAACCATCATGGTGAAGATTTAAAAGGATTAGAAAAGAGCAGCCGAGGGACTATGCCAGTTGGCACATTGCCATTGTGGACGTTCATATCTGGTTTGCTTAGTCCAAAGCCTTAAGTTCAGACAAAGATAGAGGAACCAAGTTTAGAGCATAAAAAGCAATCAGGGGCAAAGTTAAAAAAGGAGACTGTTACTAACACCTTTCTGTCACCAGAGGATGTAAATGTCCAACTAACAAGGCCACCTCCATGTGCTGGGAGGCCCCCAACCCCAACAGTTGATAGTTCGGATCCTGAGACAGGATCTCAAGTATTAACATGCCCTGTATTTGAGGTAGGAGGGCAGCGAATTCACCATGCTTTAAATTTCAAAATAGTGAAGCAGCTAAAAGAGGCTGTAACAACATATGGTCCTCAAGCACACTTCATTGTAAGCTTGGTCGAATCCATTAACACCTTGAACATGACGCCAGCAGATTGGGCTAATATGTGTAAAGCTGTGCTAAATGGAGGTCAATACCTATTATGAAAGGTTGCCAGTGAGGAATTTTGCAAAGAGATGTCTAGGCGAAATGCAGCAGCTGGTTATCCTCAGAGAAATCTAGATTTGTTGTTAGAAAAGAGACCTTATGAGGATCAGCAACAACAAATTCCATATGATCCTGGCATATACGCACAAATTGCTGTAGAGGCAGTTATGGCATGGAAGACTTTACAAGGACATGGAGGTTTACAAGGTCAATTATCTAAGGTAATACAAGGAGCTAATGAATCTTACGCTGGATTTGTAGATAGGCTTATTGAAACAGCTACAGAGTTTTTGGAAATACAGAACAAGCAATGCCATTATTAAAACAACTGGCTTATGACCAAGCGAATCATTGCTGCAGAGGTATCATTAGACCATGGAAACATGAAGATTTAAACACATTTATTAAATTTGGTAGAGACATTAATGAACAAGAGCAAGTCGTGGCAGCTGCAATAAAACAGGCTTTAGATGCCAGAGACATTAATGAAAAAGGGCAAATTGTGGCAGCTTTAGTAAAACAGGCTTTAGAAGACAGGCCAAGAACATGCTACAATTGTGAACAAACAGGACTTTTTAAAAGGAATTGCCCCATAGGAGGAGGGTTTAACAAAACTAGGTATCAAAGGACTAGAATACCGGGTATTTGGCCACAATGACGTAGAGGGAGACATTGGGCTAATGAATACCATTCTCAAACCACCATAGAGGGTACTTCATTATCAAAAAACAAACAAGCACCAGGTGTTTATCCACGATATCATGAAGAAAGGCATCCGGCTCCATTGCCAAAAAATGGACAGGGGGGCCCAATGCTCTGGGTCCCAAAACCGCAAATATATGGAGCACTGGAGGAAACCAGCAACCCCATCAGTGTAGTGCCCACGACACATTGTTCATCAGATCCCTCATCAGACAAACCAGAGGGAGAGCAGGGTTGGACATCTGTGCCTCTGCCAGATCAATACTAACTCCAGAGATGGGAGTTCAAATCATTCCCACAGGGGTGAAACGACCTCTTCCCAAAAGAACAGTAGGCTTATTATTGGGATGCAGCTCTTCTACTCTAAAAGGACTTATGATGAGTCCTGGGGTAATTGATCCCGATTATGAAGGTGAAATAAAAATTATAGCCAGTTTTCCAAAGGGTATATCAGTAATTTCTCCAGGAGATAGAATAGCACAATTAATAATAATACCCAGCCCACATGATAAATTTTACAGTTATGCTGTAGAAAGGGGTTCCAAAGGATTAGGCTCCACAGGTGTAGATTGGGCTATGCTTTCTTTAAATTTATATTCTCGCCCCATGCTAAAACTAAATATTCAAGGACATGAATTCAATGGGCTACTGGATACAGGTGCAGACCTTAGCATCATCTGTCGTCAAGAATGGCCAAAACATTGGCCATTACAACAAGCCACTCAAACGCTTCGAGGCCTAGGAGTGGCGACTAATCCCCATAAAAGTGCAACGGTATTAGATTGGAAGAATCCTGAAGGATGTGAAGGAACTATACAGCCATATGTATTGGAACATCTTCCCGTAAATTTATAAGGATGAGATGTCCTAGATCAATTAGGTTTGACATTAACAAATAACATCAATCAAAATTCACCCACTATTATGGCTAGACAAGATTTTAGGAAAGGAAAAAGATTAGAAAAGCAAGAACAAGGTATAGCAACACCAATACAAAAAGATCAAGGAACAGATAGATATGGGTTGGATTTTCAGAAAGGGCCACTGAGACAATAAATATTACTTGGAAATCAGAAAGACCAGTATGGTTTCCTCAGTGGCCCCTGACTAAAGAAAAGATACAAGTAGCCCATGACCTGGTCAAACAACAATTAGCAGAAGGACATATACAACCTTCTGTGTCTCCCCATAATACTCTCATTTTTGTCCTTAAAAAGAAATCTGGTAAATGGAGATTATTGCAAGATTTAAGAGCCATTAATAATGGGATGGTTTTTATGGGACCTGCTCAATCAGAGATTCCTCAAGTGTGTGCTTTGCCAAAAACTTGGTATGTTTTCGTTGTAGATATTAAAGATCGTTTTATTTTCAATTCCAATTCATCCTGAGGATATTCCAAGTTTTGCATTTACTATACCTGCACTGAATCATGAAGGTCCTGACAAGAGATATGAGTGGAAAGTACTCCCTCAAGGGATGGCTAACAGCCCAACTATGCGTCAAATTTATGTTAACAAAGTAATCCAGCCACTTAGAAATCAAATTCCTGAAATACAAATTTTTCACTATATGGATGATGTATTATTAGCACACAAAGTTAAAAACCCATTGCTAGAATGGTATGCCACACTTACAAACGTATTAAAAAATCATAACCTAGAGATAGCAATAGGTAAAATACAATTAAATTTTCCAATTAATTATTTAGTAGCTCTATTATCCTCAACCATGGTCAGTCAACCAAAAATTCAAATACGAGTAGATCAACTCAAATCAATTAATGACTTTCAAGAGTTATTAGGAGACTTAAATTGGATAAGGCCTCATCTAGGTATACCAACAGGAGAGTTGGGACCTTTATTTGATATCCTAAAAGGACCATGAGATCCAAATTCACTCAGAATGTTAACGCCTGAAGCAAGAAAAGCAATAAAAATCATTGAAACATATATGGGAAATATGCTTTTGGATAGAGTTGATATAATTTTGCATTTATTATTTATTGTACTAACAACAAAAAAAAATATTTCTACAGGAGTATTTTGGGAAGAAGGTCCATTATTATGGATACATTTATCTTATTCTTCTAACACTATTATTACTTGCTATCCTGAGGCTGAGGGAGAATTAATACTCATAGGAATAAAAGCAGCAAAAAGAGTGTGTGTGGAATTTCACCCAATAAAATTATTACTCCATATACTATGAATCAAATTGATGAATTAGCTAATTAGTTAAATACTTGGGCAATAATCGTGTGTAAATCTAATGTTTCATTTGATAACCACTTACCATCTTATCTTTTATTGTCTTTTTGGTCATCGCATCCTGTAATTTTTCCAAAAATGACAAGAAAACACCTATCATGAATGCTCCAAATATATTCACCGATGGGTTAAATAATGGTACAACAGCAATAGTTACACCTGATCCAACTTTTATATTTTTAGTACCAAAACAATCAGCTCACAAGGTAGAGCTTAGTACAGTATTACAAGCTTTTGTGATTTTTAAAGATTCTGTATTTAATTTATTTTCCGATAGTCAGTATATAGTTAATGCTATAGTATCCCTTGAGGATGCTGGTAGGATTTCCCCTTTCTCTACTGTTTTCTCTTTGCTTTCCAGTATACAAAGTCTAATCTGGGACAGAAAAGATCCATTCTTTATAGGACATATCAGGGCACATACAGGATTGCCTAAAGCCCTTAGTTTGGGCAATGATTTAGCAGATAAAACTACAATTGACATACATACATATTTTCTTTACACTAGAAGAAGCAATAAATTTTCTTAAAAAGTTCCATGTCAATGCTTATACTTTACAAAAGCATTTCAAAAAAACTAAGGAACATCTAGACAAATTATAAAACAATGTCAAAATTGTGTGACCTTTTTACCACAAGTTAATCTTGGAGTCAATTCTAGAGGATTGATACCTAACCATATTTGGCAGATGGACGTCACACACTTGCCAGAATTTGGAAAATTAAAATATTTGCATGTTACAGTTGATATTTGTTCTGGATTTTTAATGGGCTCCCTTCATGCTGGAGAAAAAAACTAAAGATGTTATAGCTCATTGCTTACAAAATTTTGCCACTGTGGGCATTCCAAAACAGTTAAAAACAGATAATGCCCCCGGTTACACTTCTAACTCTTCTAAACAATTTTGCTCATCATTTGGCATTACTCATATAACAGGAATCCCATACAATCGACAGGGACAAGGCATAGTTGAAAGAGCACATCAAACAATAAAAATGTACTTATTAAAGCACAAAGACGGAATTGAGAAGGGGTATATATTCCCCAAAGATAAACTTAAATTAACGCTTTTTACTCTAAACTTTTTAAACTTGGATTCATCAGGACTTAGTGCTGTGGAAAGGCATATGTTTCCAAAAAATGTGCATAAGCCCAAGGTCCTTTGGAAGGATATTCTAATAGGACAATGGAAAAGTGTTGACCCAGTAATTGTCTGGAGTCGGGCGTCTGTTTGTGTGTTTCCACAGGAAGAACAGCAGCTGATTTGGATTTTGGAGAGATTAACTAAAGTCCTGACCCAGTGATTGTCTTTAGTCAGGGGTCTGTTTGTGTGTTTCCACAGGAAGAACAGCAGGCAATATGGATTCCAGAGAAATTAACTAAAGTGATTTCTATAGACCAAAAAGAAGATGATTTGGCTCAAATTCATAACAGCTGATATCCAAAACTCCAGTTTGGCTATCCTTACATCTGTGACAGAACCAGGATGCTTTTTTCAATATCTATTTTATTATTGCCCTATCCCACATCATGAAGTTCTATTTTCTATTTTTTTTTTTTGAGCTCATACAGACCTAGGTTAATGTTTTGCTGATCAGTTCTATTTTTTGACTATAGAGTTTTTAGACATTCCAATGGTGATTTCACCTGTAAAAAGTTATAAGGCCTTTACTATTATGTTATGTGTTGTATATATTATATTATTTGTGCACACTTGTGTTTTGTGTTTTATGTTTGAATGTACATATATCCATATATCATATATGATGTGCGCTCATGAAAAAATGGATCCAATTTTTTTTTTTATTCACGTGATTTAAATAGTTTAATTTAAATTGGGTAAACAACTGTTGAGGATTGTTTTAATATGTGAACAAAAAAAAGAGTTTAGCAGAACTGTTTGTTGACTTTCACCTTTCCTTTTCATTATATTTAATAATTCTCTTCAAGATAATGTAAATTGTTTAGATAATTGGGTTTTTTAGTGCCTTCTGGAATGGTAAGTAATTTTTTCTTTAGCCATTATTGGCAGAATTCCAATCTTCAACCCAGTGCTGGTGAAGACAAAGATAAAACCAATCTACAGCTTCTGCAATAGCCATCACTGAACTGCTTGCAGAACTTGCCTGGAATATATATCACTTGTATGCATTGTGAACTAACATGTATGCATTGTGAACTATCTGTTGGTGCAGCGACTTGTGGTAGTGTTGGGGTAATTTTGCTGATGCTCTCATTGGTGGTACAATTTTTCCAAAAGGAGACATCAATTGGCTTGGTCTATCTTCCCTATTCTCACTTTATAGAGGTCAGGAACCTTACAGAGGAAGGCGAAAGACTTCATCTGCAATGACTGTACTTTCGGCCATTTTGGTTTTGGATGCACACATGGGATCTTTCTTTAGATCCATAAGGGGCTGAGAATTTAATCAACAGCCTCACACAGAGCTAAGAGGCTGATTCAGACACATCCCTTTCCAAAGCAATTAAGCAAAGAGCCACAGGTGATTTCCATTCATTTCCATTTGAAAACTGTTTTCTTCAGGTTTCACAAAGGGGTGGCCTGAGGCAAAGAACTACCTGACATTCAGGGTAACAGAACAATATGTAAGCAAAAGTCCCAAAGCAGGGTTTATCCACTGAGACTTTTCTTGTCACAGTGATCTGAGTTTTCTGAGATTCTCGCCATTCACTTCAGCTATCCAGAACATAGCCATGTCACAGACCTTGGAAGTGATTCATATCTTGGACACAAAACCATGAGCCTCTTCTGGAGAGTGGCCAGAATTCAGGAAGAAAACAGCAACTTAGGAAATTAGCAGGTGTTGCCCATCGATAAGGCAAGCCAAAGTCCATACATAAATCGGGCAGGATGAATGCTGGGAAGCTTTCTACCAGACAGGACACATCCATTGAATCATTCTCTTTTCTAATGTCTACAACCACGGACACAGTGCGATACACAGACATAGAAACAGTCGCCTTGTCAAATGACTTATTAAAAACAGTTCACTACAAACCAAACAAACCACCTTTCCTACATATTCTCAGAATATGAGACAAACCAAAAAACCACACCCACATAACAAAGGCACCTCCTTCCCTCAAATGGGTCTGTGACTATCCGGAGTGTCCTCTGACTGGTGGGCCACAATATGTTCCCCTGAGATGGCCTGTCCTGTATGAGATTAGGTCTCCTTGGTCAACTCTGTGAACTTGTCAGAAGCCAGGGGTGAGCCTCTACCTGCTTGCTCAGAAAAGGCCCCTCTTGAGAGCTTTCCTGTTATTTGGCCATTCCCATATCGGTAGGTATCAAGAAAGATTGACTCTATCCTTGGAAAATCAAAACAAGTGAGACCACTAAGACTGGGACTTGGAATGGCTCTGGGTGCCTGGCTTACTGGATCTAAGTTCAGAGAGTTTGATCACCACGGAAGTGACGTAAGTCACTTCCTTCAGGAATTGAATGAGTTCACTGCCTTGGCAACCACTTTGTCCTAAGAGTTGACTCCAAGGGTCCCATGAGATGGAGGCTGCCCCTGCTTCCTGTGACACTTTCACAAGTTAGAATGGTATATCAACCATAGGCACACAGGAACAGCTCTCCACACAGGCCTGGTTTGGTCCATCTTCTCTACATTAATAAGTGAGAGGCTGATTCATACATATCCCTACATCCTGACCAAGTTGTTTTCCATGGAAGATGACTTTTGCTCTCTCAGGTCTTTCATAGCTGCCTACAACTTATCCAGGTGTCATTTATGTAGGACATTTGAGGTTCTCAATAGGTGGAAGATCGCCTACATTCCTGTATTGAAATACCAACTCCTTCCCTGCTCTTCTGTAAAGTTAGATTGAGGGAAGAGTGTATGATTAGGGTGAATAACAGGTTCGATTTGGGTGAGGAATCATTCTGAGGGTTGAATAACAGTATCGGGAACCCGCGATATTTACAAGAATATATAGGTGAAATATAAGTATGAAAACAGAAATCTAGTTAAGATTTGAAGCCGAGAAGGGCATGGGAACTTGATTGGGATACTTAGCGTTGAATTACGTTCTGAACAGATGTCTCAGATAAATCGATATACAATGGCATAGGACCATGTACCTTGAATGATTGAATGTAGAAGAGAACATCAAGTCAAAAAGGAATACTCGGTAGGAACAGGAGATAGTAGTTTTAGGAAGAAGAGTGAGTATAGGATCTGGACCAAAAGTTCTTTAGCAATATGGTTTCAGTTGAGAGTGAATGTAAATGTTAGCACATGTGAAGAGTCAGTCACGATGATGAACTGGGGAAAATATGGAGGAAAGCAGATATTAATAGAGACATTAGGAAATCAGGCAAAGTATAAACTGAGTCATAGGACTAGACATTTTCAACAGGGTTGAGTTTGGATATATAATGTTAGAAAGAAACAAATATGTAGTCACCAATAGGATTGACATTTGAGAGCATTAGGCAACCTGGACATGGGTGCATTTAGTAATCCATGCTCATTTTCCATTTAGGCTTTGGTACAATCATAGGAGTGACCTTTGTTTTATGTGTCCAGAATATTACTGTGATAAAATGTATATGTAGATCAGGTGACATGGGTATTTCTTCCACCATTTCTGGGAGCACTATTTTGAAGAAATATAAATTAGTATTGGGGGTAAAAAGGGTATACCCTGTGTCATAGAATATATTGATAATGCATCAATTGACCATCATGTGAATAAATAATATAACTGGTTCCACTTTAAATAATGGATTGAATTGATATCTGAAAATATATAAGAAATCTAATATTGATATACAGTCATTCATTCCAACAAGTTATACATCTAATGGTAATATTAGGGTTATGGGTTATCATGAAAGGTGTGTGGGTTTTGCTTCAAAAGTGATTACGGAAATCGAAAATAATGTGTTTGGAAAGAAGTCTCATGAAAATATCAGTCAAGAAACATGGAGAAATACATGTGTTCTGAAGCAGGAAGTGACTGAAAGTGAAACAAATGCCTATCAATTTGCTAACTTGTGGATGAAATATGTATCCTATGATGTGCATAAACTGAAGAAATAGCAATGTACCAGTGTTGAATAAAAATGAACTTCAAAATACACATCATGTCCCATAGTAATCTACTTGAATTGATGTTAAACAGGGTCAGTTACTGTAGAAATGTTAGGATATGTATGCACCATTCAACGAAGTTAGTTTTCAGTACTAGGAAACAAGTATGTATTTTAGGTGGATGAGTATTTCTGAGAACAATCTTGTGAAAAGTTGATTATAAATCCACATACATGAATATAAATGAATTTAGGGAGTCTACAATAAGACACATGTTTCATATTTTGAAAAATCTAGACAGAGTGCATATATATATATATATATGTGTATATATATATATATATATATATATATATATATATATATATATACTTATATATATATATATACACACACAGAGAGAGAGACATTAAAAATTGCAATATATATGCCAATCGAAATTTATCGTGAAATATATATCATCATCAGATCCAAAAATATTAATTTCACTGAACATGGATTTTTGTATAAGGTTGTTCAAATAGGAAGCTCACCCATGGGTTGTATTTTCAGTTCCAACAGCGTTTACGAGGAGTGGTCATTTCTCACAATTTGTATCTGCCAATCAGCCTCCTCATGAGACTGTATGTGTGATAACCAGGTAGGATTCTATATGTGCATATAAAAACACATGTTCTGAATAAGCTAGAGAGAATGGGAGACAGTAATTTACATATTTGTTAACTTTAAAAACACATGGAAAACTATTTCAATTAAAAATTGACTAGATTTATTACTCCTACCCTATATAATGCAAAAGGCAAGTCCAACTATACACCATGCCTCCTATGAAATGCTTGTATTTCTATTTTGTTTGAGTTATTTTTCTCCATCATATTAGGATTAGTAGTCAGAGTCTATTAGGATATGGGTTAATGTCAGGGATTCAGTATTTCAAATAAATGCTGCACACAAATTTTTGCACTCTCATACAGAAAAATGCCTTGACATTACCCTCGCCTGAAGTAAGACACAATTAGAGGAGAAGAGTTAAAAATTCTGTGAATACATATCTGGAATGGAATACGCTCAGGAGTTCACAACCTTGGAGGTGGTAGAGGAGTTTCCAAAAGTAAGGGACAGGGTAAACACTCAACAAACATGGAGCTCTGCTGGCCTAAAGACTTCTTGAGAAACTGCCTCTGAGGTTGCGCACTTGAAATATAAGTATTTGTCAGGAGCTTCCTTTGTAGTGAGACCATCAAAGCTGGGTGTGCATGTATGTGACCTGGAGGACATAGTTTCTTATTTTCCACTGAACATGAGGCAGCAGTGCTGATTTCTCTCTATGTAGGTTAACAGTGTCCACTGGGGGCTAAGTTTCTCTCTGTGTGGACTGTGAAGCCATTTGGTCATCCTCCACTTTTCGTGGTATTTCTTACTGCTGCACTGGGAGTTTGTTATTTGCTTCACGAAATACAAGTAGTTCACCTGGTACAGTGCTGGAGGGAGTACTGTCACCTGTGGTGGGTAAGGGTCTGCAAGAGAATGCACCAACCATGCTTCTATCCCACATAGCTTTTCCCTTGACCATAACATCCTGATTCTGAACATTGCCCTGAAACCTCTCCAAATAACAAGATGCCTTTACATATAAGGGTCTGCTGGCTGCATCATGTCAGTCACAAGCCATTTGGAAGACAATGGAAGATCCCCATGGCCCCACCACAGATGTTTTATTACACACCTGCCCTCCACTGCTCTAGGCCCACTACTCAGAAGGCTCCAACTTACTGGCATCTGTGTTCTACACCATTTGCATGAAACCCAGTGAATCAAGGCACTGTCTGTTATACTCATGATCAGAAACCGGACATCCAAACTTTCTCCAGTGGTACCTGGTCCTGGGAATTTCAAAAATTTCATGGTATTTATCTAGCCATTTTTCAAGGATGAAGTTGGAGGCACTGTGGGTTTCAATTCATTCAGGAACCTTTAAATTTTGAGAAAGCTGATTTCAATGAAATCTCTATAGAACTCTCACAGACAAGGCTTCTCAAAGAGTGGCCAAAAGGTCACATGAAACCAGGCACATTGAGGTCTACAGTGTGAGTTTCATGTGTGTTTTGACTCTCAACTATGGCTGCCAAGTCATTCAGAATAAAATCATGTGATATCCTGGCTGAAATTTCCAATGCTCTGTGGAAAGCCACCCTGGGCCTAGATCTCAGTTTCCAAGGGCAACTCTCATGTGTGGCCTCTTATAATCCCAACACAATTCATGACACCTCTTCTCTGAGTTCAGTTCCAGAACTCAGTGTCTAAGGGGAATCACACCAGAGTTCACACCCAGGTGGACCCAGTCTGTTAGGGTAAAAGAAATTGAAGTTAAAGTGTAAAATAGCGGGTGTTGTAAAGTTTCTAAGCTGCAAAGCCTGAGTTAAAATGTAAAGGACCAGGTATTGTTAAGTTTCCATGCTAAACCTAAAACCTGAAATTCCTGTAGCTGTTAGGACAATCCTTTCACTGCCCATTAAATATTCCCCCTGACCATCCAGTTGTTTAATAATCTAGGACCCTGTGCAGCTTGGCACCTAAGCATATCAGGGCCCAAACCAATCAGTTTGAATGTACCCCCCTCCTTAGGATCGACCTATCACCCCCGCCCGACCTGATTCCACCAATGAATGTGCTAATCAATTTGGAGAGTTGTTGTTCGATTTTCCGGCTGATCAAGATGATTTCCTCTGATATATATAAAGCCTCTGCCTACCCAAAAAGTGTACTGAAGCACTGCTTAACCTCTTCTCGGGGATGTGGGCCACTGTTGCTTGTTGAGTGAGCACAGAGCCCCAGCGAACTGAATTGGATCCTCAATAAATCCCCATTGCTGTTGCATGAGCCAGTCTCTTGGTAGTCTCTTCCTCCGACGTCTGCTGGAATCTTACAAGTAATCTCTTCCAACTGCCACACAAATGACCACAATTAAAACCAAAACACTCCCACATGGCCCTCATATTCTTCCATATAGACACTCATCATATCCTCTGGCTAAAGGTTTCCATGAGGGGCGCAGCCCAAGACAGTGTCCAAAATAAGCTCCCTTGCCTCTGGTTTGCCTAAAGTCAGGGTGGCCTGTACAACCTTCCTGTGAACCAGGAGTGGTCAAATAGGCCTGCCATTAATACTACTTCGGTTCACCAATTTGAGGCCTACTGACTGTGGGGTTTAGATTCTTTATGTGAATTGGAGTAATCAGAAAACCCAAGCACCTATGGGCTAGCCTCTGCAGGGCTTTTAAGAACTCAATTGACCCAAAGGATCCCTATTCTCACTTGATGGAGGTCAGGAACCTTACAAAGGAAGGTGAGAGACTTTATCCATAATGACTGCTCTTTTGGCCAGTTTGGTTTGAATGCACACATGGGATCATTCTTTAGATCCATCAGGTGCTGATAATCTAAGCCACAGACTCACAAAGGGCCAAAAGGCTGAATCAGACACATCTCCTTCCAAAGAAATTAAGAAAAGAGCCACAGGGGATGTCCATTCATTTCCATTTGAAAACTGTTTTCTTCAGGTTTCAAAAAGAGATGGCCTGAGGCAAAGACCTTGCTGACATTCAGGTCAACAGAACAATAGGTAAGCAAAAGGCCCAAAGCAGGGTTTCTCCAATGAGACTTAAATGGTCACTCTGATATCTGAGTATTCTGAGATGCTCTCCATTCCCTTCAGCTATCCAGTACATGGCCATGTCACAGAGCTTTTAGGTGGCACATATCTTGGAGAGAAAACCATGAGCCTATTCTGGATATTGGCCAGAATTCAGGAAGAAAACAGGAACTTAGAAAGATAGCAGGTGTTGCCCATCGATAAGGAAAGCCTCAGACCATTAATAAATTTGGCAGGATACATGCTGGGATGCGTTCTACTAGACAACACAAATCCATTGATCCATTCTCTTTTCAACTGTCTACAACCACGGACACAGTGGGATTCAGAGACATAGAAACACTCGCCTTGTCAAATGACTTACTAGAAACAGTTCACTCAAAACCAAACAAACCGCCGCTACTACCTATTCTCAGAACATTAGACAAAACCACAAACACACACACACATACAAAGGCACCTCCTTCCCCCAAGTAGGACTGTGACTATCCAGAGTGTCCTATGACTGGTGGGTCATACTATGTTCCACTGAAATGGCCTGTCCTTTCTCAGATCTGGTCTCCTTGTCCAACTCTGTGAAGTTGTCAGGAGCCAGTGGTGAGCCACTACCTGCTTTCTCAGAAAAGGCCCCTCTTCAGAGCTTTCCTGGCATTTGGCCATCCACACATCAGTAGTTACCAAGAAACTCTGACTCTCTCCTTGGTAAATCAAAAAAATTGAGACCCCTGGGACTCGGACTGTGACTGGCTCTGAGTGCCTGGCTTCCTGGATACCAAGTTCAGACAGTTCCATCACCAAAGAGGTGTGATGAGGTCACTTCCTTCAGGAACTGAATGAGGTCACTATCTTGACAACCTCTTTGCCTTCACAGTTGCTTCCAAAGGTCCCATGATATGGAGGCTGCCCCTACTTCCTGTGATACTTTCACAGGTTATAATGGTATATCAACCATAGGCACCTAGAGACAGCTCTCCACATAGGCCTGTTTTGGTCCATCTTATCTATATGAAAAAAAGAGAGGCTCATTCAGACACAACCCTTTATCCTGACCAGGTTATTCACCATGGAAGATGTCTTTTGCTCTCTCCGGTCCTTCATAGCTGCCTACATCTTCTCCATGGATCATTTCTGCATGGGCCTTTTAGGTTCTCAGCAGGTGGAGAATCCCCTACATGCCTGTATTTTGAGACCAACTCTGTCCCTGCTCTTCTGAAAAGTTAGATTGAGGGATCAGTGTATGGTTAAGGTTAATAACATGTTTGATTTGGGTTAGGAATCATTCCGCTCAATTAATAATGGTATTGGGAACCTGTGACATTTTTAAGAATATATAGGTGAAATATAAGTATGAAAACAGAAATCTAGGTAAGATTTGAAGCCCAGAAGGGCATTGGGCCTTTGATTGGGATACTTAGCATTGAATTATGTTATGCACAGATGTCTCAGATAAATCGATATACAATGAAATAGGACCTTGTACCTTGGATGATTGAATGTAGAAGAGAACATCCAATCAAACAGGGATAGTCTGTAGGATCAGGAAGATAGTCGGTAGGTGTTGAAATGAGGGCGAGTATAGACTTTGGACCAAAAGTTCTTTAACAATAGGGTTTCGGTTAGAGAGTGAATGTCAATATCAGCACATGTTTAGGGTCACTCACAATGATGAACTGGGGAAAATATGTAGCAAAGCAGATATCAATAGAGATATTAGGAAATCAGGTATAGTACAAAGTGAGTGATAATATTAGACATTTTCAACAGGGTTGAACTTGACTGTATAATCTTAGGGAAAAATAAATATGGAGTCACAAATAGATTGACATTTGAGAGCATTAGGCAATTTAGACATAGATGTTTTAGTAATCCATGGTCAATTTCCATTTAGGCTTTGGTACAATCATAAAGGTGAACTTTGCATTTTGTGTCCAGATTATTACAGTGATAAAATGTATATGTAGATCAGGTGGAGTATTTCTTCCACTGTTTCTGGGAGCAATATTTTGAAGATGCATAAATTAGTATTGGGGGTACAAATGGGTGTACCATGTGTTTATGAATATTGAGATAATGCATGAAGAGACCATACTGAGAATTAAAAATATAACTGGTTCCAACTTTAAATAATGGAATGAATTGATATCTGAAAATATACATGAAATCTTATATTGATACACATACATTCATTACAACCATTTATACATCTAATGGAAATATTAGGGTTATGGATAATCATGAAAATTGTGTATATTTTGCTTCAAAAATCATTATGAAAATCAAAAATAATGTGTTTGGAAAGAAGTTTCATGATAAGACCAGTCAAGTAACCTGCAGGAATACGTGTGTTCTGAAGCAGAAAGTGATTGAAAGTGAAACAAATACCTGTAAATTTGATAACTTTTGGATTAAATATATATCCTATGATGTGCAAAAAAAGAAGAAATAGTAATTTACCAGTGTTGAATAGGAATAAACGTCAAAATACATAAAATGTCCCATAGGAATCAACTTGCTTTGATATTAAACTGGGTCAGTTACTATAAAAATATTAGGATTTGTGTGCACCGTTCACTGAAGTTAGCTTTCAGTACTAGGTAACAAATATGAATTTCAGGTGGATGAATATTTCTGGAATAATCTTCTGAAAAGTTGATTATAAATCCAAGTACATGAACATGAATAAATTTATGGAGTGTATAAAAGACACATATATTTCATGTTTTGAAGAACCTGGAGAATATATATATATATACAAAAAACACACAGAGACATTAAAAACTGGCAATATATATGCCAATAGAAATTCATCATGAAATATATATCATCCATTGAAGCAAAAATATTTATTTTACTAAACATGGATTTAAGTAAAATGTTGTTAAACTAGGAAGCTCACCCATAGGTTGAATTTTCAGTTCCAACAGTGTTTAGGAGGAGTGATCTCTTCTCACAATTTGTATCTGCCATGTCATCCACCTCACAAAAATATAAGTGTGATACCAGGTAGGATTCAATATGTGCATTAAAAATACATGTTCTGAATAGGCTTCAGAGAAAGGGAAACAAGAATTCACATATTTGTTAACTTTAAATCACATGGAGAACTTTTTCATTTAAAAATTGACTAGATTTGTAACACCTACCCTTTATCATGCAAAAGGCAAGTCCAACTATACAACAGGCCTCCTCTGAACTGGTTGTATTTCTATTTTGTTTGGGTTATTTTTCTCCATCATATTAGGATTAGTAGTGAGAGTCTAGTAGGGTATGGGTAAGTGTCAGGGATTCAGAATTTCGAATGGAAAATAGGAAAATTAATCTCATGTGTATTCAAATATGTGCTACACAAAAATCTCCCCACTCTGATCCAGAACAATGCCTTGACATTTCCTTCACCACAAGTAAGACACAATTAGAGGAGAAGAGTTAGAAAATTTGTGAATACATATCCGGAATGGAAAATGCTCAGGAGTTCACAACCTTGGAGTTGGGAGAGGAGTATCCAAAAGTAAGGTATAGGGTAAACACTCCACAAACATGAAGTTCTTTTGGCCTAAAGACTTCTTGACAAACTGCCTCTGAGTTTGGGCACTTAAAGTATATGTTGTTGTCAGGAGATTTAGCTTCCTTTGTAGTGAGACCATCAAATCTGGAATGGCATCTATGTGACCTGGAGGACATGGTTTCTTGTTTTCCAATGAACATTAGGCAGCAGTGATGAATTCTATCTTTGTCGGCAATTTTTGGCCACCTGGGTCTAAGTGTCTGCCCGCGTGGACTGTGAAGTCATTTGGTCATCCTCCACTTTTCGTGGTGTTTCTGGCTGCTGCACTCGTAGTTTGGTGTTGCTTCAAAAAATACAAGGAGTTCATCAGGGACACAGTGCTGGAGGGAGTTCTGTCAGGTGTGGTGGGTCAGGGTTTACAGGAGAATGCACCAACCAGGCTTCTATCCCACATAGCTTGCCCCCTTGACAAGAGCAACCTGATTCTGAACATTGCCCTGAAACCCCTCTATATAATAAGATGCCTTTACATATAAGGGTCTGCTGGCAGCAGCATGTCAGTCACAAGCCATTTGGAAGTCAAAGACATATTCACATGGCCCCACCACAGATGTTTATCACACACCTTCACACCACAGCTCTAGGCCCACTACTCAGCAGGCTCCAACTTACAGGCATCTCTGTTCTACTCCATTTTCATGAAACCCAGTCAATCAAGGCATTGTCTGGTACACTCATGATCAGGAACCAGATATCCAAAGGTTCTCCAGTGCCACCTGGTCATGGGAATTTCAAACCTTGCATGGTATTTATCTAGCCATTTTTCAAAAATGAATTTGAGACACTCTGGGTTTCAATTAATTCAGGAACCATTAAATGGTGAGGAAGCTCATTTCAATGAGAGCTCTAGAGAACTCTCATAGGCAAGGCTACATAAACAGAGGCCAAATGGTAACATTAGCAAGGCCCATTGAGGTCTACAATGTTAGGTCCATGTGTGTTTTGACTCTCATTGATGGCTGCCAAGTCTTTCAGAATAAAATCATGTGATATCCTTGCAAAGATTCCCAGTTTTCTGTGCAAAGCCACCCTGGGCCTAGATCACAGATACCAAGAGCGAATCTCATGCGTGGCCTCCTAAAATCTCAAAACAATTCATGGCAATACTTCACTGAGGTCAGTTCCAGAAAGCAGTCTCTAAGGGGAATCACACAACAGTTCAAGCTCAGGTGAACACAGTTATCTCTTCCAACTGACACACAAATGACCACAATTAAAACCAAAACACTTCAACATGGCCCTCATTTTCTTCCATATAGACACTCATCATAACCTCTGGCTGGAGGTTTTCATGAGGAGCGCAGTCCAAGACAGTGTCCAAAATAAGCTCCCTTGCCACTCATTTGCTAAAGTCAGGGTGGCCTGGACATACTTTCTGTGAACCAGGCGTGATGAAATAGGCATGCTGTGAAGACTACACCACTTCTCTACTTTGAGGCCAACTGACTCAGAGGTTAAGATTCTTTATGTGAATTGGAGTCATGAGAAAACCCAAGCACCTCTGCAGGGCTTTGGAGAACTCCTTTGACCCAAAGGATCCCTATTGATGGAAGTCAGGAACCTCACAGAGGAAGGCAAGACGTCATCCACAAGAACTGCTCTTTTGGCCATTTTGGTTTTGGATGCACACATGGGATCTTTCTTTAGATCCATCAGGTGCTGAGAATCTAAGCCACAGCCTCACACAGGGCCAAGAGGCTAAATCACACACATCCCTTTCCAAAGCAATAAAGCAAAGGGCCACAGGTGATGCCCATTCGTTTCCATTTGAAAACTGTTTTCCTCAGGCTTCACAAAGGGGTGGCCTGAGGCAAAGAACTTCTTGAAATTAAGGGCAACAGAACATTATGTAAGCAAAAGGCCCAAAGCAGGGTTTCTCCACTGATACTTTACTGGTCACACTGATATCTGAGTTTTCTGAGATGCTCGCCATTCCCTGCAGATATCCAGTACATGGCCATGTCACAGAGCTTGGAGGTGGTACATATCTTGGACAAAAAAACATGAGCCAATTCTGGAGATTGGAAAGAATTCAGGAAGAAAATTGGTAATTAGGAAGATAGTAGGTGTTGCCCATCCTTAAGGAAAGCCGCAACCCATTCATAAATTGGGCAGGTTGAATGCTGGGAAGCTTTCTACTAGACAGGACAAATACATTGATGCATTCTCGTTTCTAATGTATACAACCACGGACACAGTGGAATACACAGACATAGAAACACTCGCCTTGTCAAACGACTTACTAGAAACAGTACACTCCAAAAAAAAAAAAAAAAAAAAACTAACCGCCTTTCCTACCTATTCTCAGAAGATGAGACAAAATCATAAACCCACAACCACACCCACAAAGTCACCTCCTTCCCCCAAGTAGGTCTGTGACTCTACGGAGTGTCCTCTGACTGGTGGGCCATACAATGTTTCCCCGAAATGTCCTGTCCTGTCTCAGATCTGGTCTACTTGGCCAACTCTTTTAAGTTGTCAGAAGGGAATTTTGAGCCACTACCTGCTTTCTCAGGAAAGGCCCCTCTTCAGAGCTCTCCTTGCTTTTGGCATCATAATATCAGTAGGAACAAAGAAAGACTGACTCTGTCTTTGGTAAATCCAAGCAAGTGAGCCCACTGGGACTGGGACTGGGACTGGCTCTGTGTGCCTGGCTTCCAGGATCCCAAGTTCAGAGAGATCCATCACGAAGGAAGTGAGGTGAGGTCACTTCCTTCAGGAACTGAATGAATTCACTGTCTTGTAAACCATTTTGTCCTAATAGTTGCTTCCAAGGGTCCCATTAGATGGAGGGTTCCCCTACTTCCTCTGAAATGTTCACAAGTTAGAATGGTATGTCAACCTTAGGAACCCGGGAATAGCTATCCACACAGGCCTGGTTTGGTCCTTCTCCTCTACATTAAGAAGAGAGAGGCTGATTCAGACACATCCCTTCATCCTGACCAGGGTGTTTGACATGGAAGATGACTTTTGCTCTCTCAGGTCCTTCATAGATGACTATATCTTCTCCAGGGTTCATTTCTACATGGATCTTTGAAGTTCTCAGCAGGTGGAAGATCCCCTACATTCCTGTATTGTAAGACCAACTCTGTCCCTGCTTTTCATTAAATTTAGATTGAGGGAACAGTGTATTCTTAGGGTTAATAAAATGTTTGAATTGGGTTAGGAATCATTCTGCGGGATGAATAATGGTATTGGGAACCTGCGATATTTATAAAAATATAGAGGTTAAATATATGAATAAAAACAGAAATCTAGGTAATTTTGAAGCCTAGAGGGCATTGGGCCCTTGATTGGGATACTTAACTTTGATTTACATTGTGCACAGATGTCTCAGAAAAATAGATATATAATGGCATAGAACCTTGTACCTTGGATGATTGAATGTCGAAGAGAACATCCAGTCAAAAACGGATAGTCGGGAGGATTAGGTAGATAGTAGGTTTAGGAAGAAGTGTCAATATAGGATTTGGAATACATGTTCTATCGCAATAGTGTTTTGGTTAGAGAGTGAAAGTAAACATAACTTCATGTGAAGGGTCAGTCACAATGATGAACTGGGGAAAATATGTAGGAAACCACATATCAATAGAGACATAATGAAATCAGCAAAGTATAAAGTGAGTGATATGATTAGGCATTTTCAACAGGGTAGAGTTTGAATATATAATCTCTGGAAGAAACAAATATGTAGTCACCAACAGGATTGATAATTGAGAGGATTAGGCAACATGGACAGGAATGTTTTTAGTAATCCATGTTCACTTTCCATTCAGACTCCGGTACAATCATAAGTGTGACATTTACTTTTTGTGTCCCGAATATTACTGTGATAAAATGTGTATGTAGATCTGGTGACATGAGTATTTCTTACACCATTTCTGGCAGTAATATTTAGAAGACATATACATAAGTATTGGTTGTACAAAGAGGTGTGCCCTGTGTCTATGAATATAGAGATAATGCATGAATTGACCACACTGTGAATAAATAATATAGCTGATTCCACTTTAAATAATGGATGGAATTGATATCTGAAAATATTTAAGATATCTTATATTGATATAAAATCATTCATTCCAACCAGTTATACATCTATTGTTAATATTAGTGTTATTGTTTATCATGAACGGTGTCTGAGTTTCGCTTCAAAAATGATTATGAAAATTGAAAATAATGTGTTTTGTAAAGAAGTCTCATGAAAAGACCATTCAAGAAACATGGATGAATACATGTGTTCTGAAGAAGGAATTGATTGAAAGTGAAACAAATGCCTATAAATTTGCGAAACTGTGGATGAAAAATATATCCTATGATGTGCATAAACTGAAGAAATCATAATGTACCAGTGTTGAATAAAAATGAACGTCAAAACACACAGCATGTCCCATTGGAATCTACTCGCATTGATGTTAAACTGGGTCAGTTACTGTAGAAATATTAGGATTTGTATGCAACATTCACTGAAGTTAGTTTTCACTAGTAGGAAAAAATATGTATTTCAGGTGGATGAATATTTCTGAGAATAATCATGTGAAAATTTGATTATAAATCCACATACATGAATATGAATGAATTTAGGAAGTGTGTAATAAGACACATATATTTCATATTTTGAAAAATCTGGAGACTATATATATATATATATATATATATATATATATATATATATATATACACACAGACATTAAAAAGTAGCAATATATATGCCAATCGAAATTCACCATGAAATATAAATCATCCACAGATGCAAAAATATTCATTTTACTGAACATGGATTTATGTATAATGTTGTTCATCTAGGAAGCTCACCCATAGGTTTAATTTTCTGTTCCAACAGTGTTTAGGAGCTGTGATGTCTTCTCGCAATTTGTATCTGCCAAGTAAGCCACCTCACAAGATTGTACGAGTGGTACCAGGTAGGATTCTGTATGTGCATATAAAAATACATGTGCTGAATATGCTACGGAGAAAGGGAGACACGAATTCATACATTTGTTTACTTTAAAAACACATGGAGAACTCTTTCAATAAAAAAATTAACTAGTTTATACCTTCTACCCAATATAATGCAAAACACAATTCCAACTACACACCATGCCTTCTCTGAACTGCTTGTATTTCTATTCCGTTTGGGTTATTTTACTCCACCATATTAGGATTAGTAGTCAGAGTCTAATAGGGTATATGTTAGTGTCAGGGATTTAGTATTCTGAATGGAAAATTGGAAAATGAATCCAATGTGTATGCAAATATGTGCTACACAAAATTTTTCCCACTCTCATCCAGAACAATGCCTTGACAATACTTTCACCCCAAGTAAGACACAATTAGGGAAAAAGAGTTAGGAATTCTGAGAATACAAATCTGGAATGGAATATGATCAGTAGTTCACAAACTTGGAGGTGGTAGAGGAATTTCCAAAAGTAAGGGACAGGGTCAAAACTCTCCATATAACAAGATGCCTTTACAAATAAGGGTCTCCTGGCTGCATCCTGTCAGTCACAAGGCATTTGGAAGCCAATGGCAGATCGAAATGGCCCCAGCGCATATTTTGTGTCACACACCTGCCCAACATTGCTCTAGGCCCACTGCTCAGCAGGCTCCAACTTACTGGCATATCTGATCTACACCATTTTCATGAAACCCAGTCAATCAAGGCACCGTCTGGTATACTCATGATCAGCAACAGGAAATCCAAAGTTTCTCCAGTGCCACCTGGTCATGGGAATTTCAAAAATTTCATGGTATTTATCTAGCCATTTTTCAAGGATGAAGTTGGAGGCACTATGGGTTTCAATTAATTCAGGAACCATTAAATGGTGAGGAAGCTCATTTCAATGAATGCTCTGAAGAACTCTCACAGGCAAGTCTTCCCAAAGAGTGGCCAAAAGGTCACATGAAGCCAGACCCATTGAGGTCTACAATGTGAGTTCCATGTGTGTTTTGACTCTCAACTATGGCTGCCAAGTCTTTAAAAATAAAATCATGTTATATCCTGGCTGAGATTCCCAGTGCTCTGTGGAAATCCACACTGGCCTTAGATCTCAGTTTCCAAGGGTCACTCTCATGCGTGGCCTAATAAAATCCCCACAAAATTTATGGCAATACTGCTCTGAGGTCAGTTCCAGAACTCAGTCTCTAATGGGAGTCACACCAGAGTTCAAGCCCAGGGGGACCCAGTCATCTCTTCCAACCATGATACAAATGTCCACAATTAAAACCAAAACACTCCCACATGGCCCTCATCTTCTTCCATATAGACACTAATCATTACCTCTGGTAGCAGGTTTCCATGAGGGGCGCAGCCCACAACAGTGTCCAAAATAAGCTCCCTTTTTCCCTCATTTTCCTAAAGTCTGTGTGGCCTAGACACCCTTCCTGTTAACCAAGAGTGATCAAATAGGCATGCCGTTAATGCTGCTTTGCTTCTCCAATTTGAGGCCAAATTACTGTGCGGTTTAGATTCTTTATGTGAACTGGAATCATGAGAAAACCCATGCACCTATAGGCTAGCCTCTACAGGGCTTTAAATATCTCATTTGACCCAAAGTATCACTATTCTCACTTAATGGAGGTCAGGAACTTTACATAGGAAGGCGAGAGACTTCATCTACAATATCTGCTCTTTTAGCAATTTTTGTATTGGATGCACACATGAGATATTTCTTTGGATCCATCTAGTGCTGAGAATCTAAGCCACAGCCTCACACAGTGCCAAGAGGCTGATTCAGACACATCCCTTTCCAAAGCAATTAAGCACAGAGCCACAGGTGATGCCCATTCATTTCAATTTGAGAACTCTTTTCTTCAGGCTTCACAAAGGGGAGGCCTGAGGCAGAGACCTTCCTGACATTCAGGGCAATAAAACAATAGGTAAGCAAAAGGCACAAAGCAGGCTTTCTCCACTGAGACTTTACTGGTCATACTGATATCTGAGTTTTCTAAGAAGCTCGTCATTCCCTTCAGGTATCCAGTACATGTCCATGTCACAGAGCTTGGAGGTGGTACATATCTTGGGCACAAAAGCATGAGCCTATTCTTTAGAGAGGCCAGAATTCAGGAAGAAAACAGGAACTTTGGAGGATAGCAGATGTTGCCCATCCATAAGTCAAGTAGCAGTCCATTCATAAATTGGGCAGTATGAAGGCTGGCAAGCTTTCTACTAGACAGGACACATCCATTGATGCATTCTCTCTTCTTATGTCTACAACCACGAACACCGTTTTATATACAGACATAAAAACACTCGCCTTGTCAAAGTACTTACCAGAAAGAGTTCACTCAATCCAAACAAACCGCCTTTGATACCTATTCTCAGAACAAGTGAAAACCACAAACCTACACCTACACCCATAAAGGCACCTCCTTTCCCTAAGTAATTCTGAGACTATTTGGAGTGTCCTCTGACTAGTGGGCCACAGTATGTTCCCTTTAAATGGCATGTTCTCTCTCAGATCTGTCCTCCTTAGCCAACTCTGTAAAGTTGTCAGGAGCCAGCATTGAGCAACTACCTTTTTCTCAGGAAAGGCCCCTCTTCAGAGCTCTCTTGGCATTTTGCCATCCTCACATCAGTAGGTACCAAGAAAGACTGACTCTGTCTTTGGTAAATCCAAACAAGTGAGACCACTGGGACTGGGACTGGGACTGGCTCTGTGTGCCTGGCTTCCTGGATCCCAAGTTCAGATAGTTCCATCAACAAGGAAGTGAGGTGAGGTCAATTCCTTCAGGAACTGAATGAGGTCACTGCCTTGGCAACCACTTTGTCCTAACATTTGCTTCCAAGGGTCCCATGAGATGCAGGCTGCCCCTACTACCTGTGACAGTTTCACAAGTTAGAATGGTATATCAACCATAGGCACCCGGGAACAACTCTCTAAACAGGCCTGGTTTGGTCCATCTTCTCTACATTAAAATTTGAGAGCCTGATTCAGACACAACCCTTCATACTGACCAGGTTGTTTTCCATGGAAGATGACTTTTGCTCTCTCAGGTCCTTCATAGCTGCCTACATCTTCTCCAGTGATCATATCTGCATGGATCTTTGAGGTTCTCAGCAGATGAACAATCCCCTACATTCCTGTATTGTAATACCAACTCTGTGCCTGCTCTTCTGTAAAGTTAGATTGAGGGAAGAGTGTATGGTTATGTTTAATAACATGTTTGATATGGGTTAGGAATTATTCTGGTGGATGAATAATGGTATTGGGAACCTGAGATATTTATAAGAATATAGAGTTGGAATATTGTAATGGTCGGGCAGGCATAGGAGGAAGAGACCACCAAGAGACTGTCTCATGCAACAACAAAGGGTTTATTGAGGGTCCAGCATGCTGGGGCTCAGAGCTCACTTGAATAGAGCAGAGAGTCCTGAGAACAGCTTAAACAGAGCTTATATACTTTCCTTGGAGAGGGCAGGGAGGGAAATTTATTGATGCGACAGGGAGAGTGGGCAGTTTGCTTTCAACGGGATGATGGAGTACATTCTGCAGTTTGGCAGTTGGGGACAGCACATTCTGGGAACAAGATTAGCAAACAGTTCTCAAGATTTCAACAGTGTTTTATTAAGCATACAGAAAAATAGGAAGTGACAAGTACCTATTTTATTAACTTTTTATTCCCCAATTCTTCTTCTGGTTACTTTTAATCATGAAAGTGATCATTGAAGGGTGTCACATTTTATGTCTCCTAGTGGGGTATATTGTTGTCTGATTACCATAAGTTTAAATTGTCCAATTTGAGCTTCGAGAAAGGAAACTACATGGTTGAGCCAACAGGGTCCTACAGTTAGCAATAATATGAGGATTATTAATGGACAGGCCTGGGCTTATGAAAGCATAGTTAACCAGAGGGACTGTGTGAACCAAGACTCAAACCACCCTTTTTGGGCCTCTCTCTCTCGTTGACACTCTTAAAGGCATTTTCTTAATATACTCATAGGTTCTTATACAACTCCAGTATGGTCGGCATAAAAACAACCTTCTTCCCTCAATGCAGCACAAAGTCCCCCTTCTCTCATGAAGAGAAGGTTTAACCCTCGCCTGTTCTGTAAAACAACTTCAGAGAGAGAGGTTAAACATTCCTGTAAAGCTGTGATGGAGGTTTTATTATCTTTAATTTTTGGTCTATTGCTGCTTCTAATTGGGTCATTTGTTGTGTCCCATGGACTAGGGTTCCTGTGCTCACTCCTGCAGCAACTCCTATTCCTAATAGGATGGCTAAAGTGAGAGATACAGGTTCCCGGTGGAAACAGGTTGTATGCCCTCCGATTTGATCTTTAAATGAACATGCATCATCCTAGAACACTGTGGGAAACATCTGCACCATTACATAATTAATCACATCTGTTGACCATTTCATGAAAACATAAACAATGTTTAAGTATATAGAATTATACTGTTGTAGGTACGGAAAAGGAAAGGAATCTAAGATAGCACCGAAGACAGGGAAACAGCCCTATTTGGTTGCAAACGGATTTAGAGGGTATTGCTTCTGTTGTAATCAATTAATCCTCTGAACCCCAAGTTTAGGTAGTTTCAGAATTTGTACCCAACATGTAAGGGAAGGGGCTCAGAAGTTCACAGTCTGCAGAAGTTCACAAAAAGCAGTTTTTGTTTCTGTTATTTTTTCCTCTGTTCTCGGCAAGTTAACTTTTCAAGGACACTTGGGACAGGGAGAGCTTTTTTTTTTTCTCTTTTTTTTTCTCCCTGCCAGCTGTTACCATTGAGCCTAGTTGGTAACTTCTTTACTTAGAATTGTAGCCATCTCTGAGAATCCCCAGCTCAAGGCCAGAGGCCTTGTTCACTTATTTTGTGAAAAACTCGTAAGGGGGTGTCTAGCTTAGGAGTGCTGATTTTTCCAGCCACTGGCCAAGTAGAACAGGGCGACATGAAAACACGGAGTTTATCTACATTGAATTCTTTTATAGGGACTCTTTTGCTGAAAGTCCTAAAGTCAGCAATGGTGAAGACTTCTGGAGAAGGTCATATAAGACTTTTCTGTGGGCCTGGTGAAGAGGGGCAAGACGTGGAAAGCAAGGCTGAGAGCAACTCCGTTTATCTGAGAATTAGGAAGGAGAGATGTAAAAGAATATTGGGAAAGGGGTTTGTGATTTTCCTGGCAACAAAAACTTGAGCAGTAGAACAGGTAGAGCAGAGGGGACGACAGGAGTGAGTATCCCAAAAAGCCTGTGAGGGACTTTAAATTCTTAGTCACCTGTTTTCAGTGATGACAAGGCAACTTTAAAGGTCACTTTCATTACATCTTGGATAGTGGTCTGAGGGATCTCCTCAGCTGGTTTGAGCTTTGGGTTAGCTGGTAAGAGGACCTGATGGGACCTGCTCTGGGCACTTACTGGAGAAAAGAGGACTGAGTGGGTGGAGGGGTACCTCAGTACCTGATACCTCAGCAAGGGCGCAATTGTCTGAGAACCGGCCGAGGTTTGGTTTTTTGATCTAGTAAATGGAGGGGAGAAATCAGGTTGCTCAGGTGGGAGTGAAAGCAGAGAGTCTGGAGCAGAAGGCTGAGGGTTAGGATCTATTGGAGAAGCATAGTTCAGGACGTGAGTGAAGGAGGGAAAAGGTCTTCACATAGGGGAATCTCCTTCCACCCTTTTGATCACTTGTACAAGTTAAAAATGTCATGCATAATTTGAGGATCTAGAGAGCCTTCTGGGGTCCATCGGTTTTGGTTGTCTAATTGGTAATATGGCCAATGCTGTGTACTGAATTTGATGGGGAGTTTGGGTTCCACCAGGCAGTCCCTGTATGCTAACATCCCCATGACTTACAGAAGAAGTTGGCTTTTTCCCCTCACAGCCGTGGCTCTTTGTGGCTTTGATAGTCTGCCATGCAAACATAGTAATCTGGGCTAGCCAACCTGCATCTTGCTCGCGTGTCCCTACATCCATAATGTTTGTTTCCATTATCGATGATACAGAAGGTATTTAATAGAATTTTAGTGGGATCCACTTTATCAGATATATCCCAATAGGAAAAACCTATAGCCAGCTGACAAATGTCTGGGTGGAGAGATGGCCACCAGGTCCCTATGGGGGCTGTAAGCGAGATAGACCATACTTCTTCTCTAGTAGGATTTGTGATCAGCCATCGCTGATGAACCACCTGATGAGGTTTAGGACTACTGGTGGCCAAGGGGAGAGTCTATAGCCTTATTCATATGGTGAAAACACAATTTGAAAGGGCTACAAGTCATTTCCAGTTTCCAGCAAGAGTCTGGACAGAGCGCAGGCTTGAGATGAGAGGCATGGATCCAGGAATTGATTCCGTATACATTTACTGATGTAGGTGTTATAAGTAGTACCTGGTATGTTCCTTTCCATCGGGGTTCCAGGAATGAAACCTGATGTCTTCTTATGTAGATGAAGTCTCTTACATTATATTGAAGTGGAGTCCCCTTGTCCCCAGTTTGGTAGGCCGTGGCCAGCTGTTTGAACAGATATCAATGAGTTCTTTCAAGAGCTTTAAGTCTGTCAAGCTAGGGGGTGTGGAAGGGATCCTTAGGTCTTAGAGTTGGGGTTAGGTCCCTTACTGGAGGAAGGGCACCATAGAGAATTTCACAGGTGGTGAGGTTACACAAAGAAACAGAGGGAGTATTTCTTGCATGAAACAGTGGATAAGGCAGGAGCATAGTCCAATCTTTTATGCAGGTCTCTAAGAGTAATTTCGTAAAGGTCTATTTAATGGTTCTATTTATTTTTTCTACCTGTCCTGAGTTCTGGGGTCTATAAGCATAATGTAACTACCAATTAATAACCAGGGTACTGGTTAACCTATTCTCAGAACATGAGACAAAAAAAGAATCCCACACCAACACCCACAAAGGCACCTGCTTCCCCCAAGTACATCTGTGACTATCTGGAGTATTCTCTGACTGGTGGGTCATACTATGTTCCCCAAAAATAGCCTGTCTTGTCTCAGATCTGGTCTTCATGGCCAACTCTGCGAAGATTTCAGGAGCCAGCATGAGCCACTACCTGCTTTCTCAGGAAAGGCCCCTCTTCAGAGCTCTTCTGGCATTTGGCCATCCCCACATCAGTAGGTACCATGAAAGACTGACTCTGTCCCTGGTAAATCCAAAGAAGTGAGCCCACTAGGAGTAGGACTGGGACTGGCAATGGGTGCCTGGCTTCCTGGATCCCAAGTTCAGAGAGTTCCAACACCAAGGAAGTGACGTGAGGTCACTTCCTTCAGAAACTGAAAGAGGTCACTCCCTTGGCAACCACTTTGTCCTAACAGTTGCTTCCTATGGTCTCTTGAGATGGAGGATGCCCCTACTTCCTGTGACACTTTCACAAGTTAGAATGGTATATAAACTATAGGCACTCAGGAATAGCTCTCCACACAGGCCTGGTTTGATCCATCTTCTCTACATTAATAAGAGAGAGGCTGATTCAGATACACTCCTTTATCCTGACCAGGTTGTTTGCCATGGAAGATGACTTTTGCTCTCTCAAGTCCTTCATAGCTGCCTACATCTTCTCCAGTAATGATTTCTGCATGGACCTTTGAGTTTCTAAGCAGGTGGAAGATCCCCTACATTCCTGTATTGTAAGACCAACACTGTCCCCGCTCTTCTGTAAAGTTAGATTGAGGGAACAGTGTATGTTAGGTTTAATAACATGTTCAATTTGGGTTAGGAATCATTCTTCGGGATGAATAATAGTATTGGGAAACTCTCTCAGATCTGGTCTCCTTGGCCAACTCAGTGAAGTTTTCAGGAACCAGTGGTGAGACACTGCCTGCTTTCTCATGAACTGGCCCTCTTCAGAGCTCTCCTGGCATTTGGCCATCCTCACATCAGTAGGTACCAAGAAAGTCTGACTCTGTCCTTGGTAAATACAAACATGTGAGCCCACTGGGATTGGGACTGGGACTGACTCTGGGTGCCTGGCTTCTTGGATCCCCAGTTCAGAGAGTTCCATCACCAAAGAAGTGAGGTAGGTCACTTCATTCAGAAACTGAATGAGGTCACTGCCTTGGCAAACACTTTGTCCTAAAAGTTGTTTCCTAGGTTCCCATGAGATGGAGCCTGCCCCTACTTACTGTGACACTTCAAGCTAAGAATTGTATATCAAAAATCGGCACCCGGGAACAGCTCTCCACACATGCCTGATTTGGTCCAACTACTCTACATTAAGAAGAGAGAGGCTGATTCAGACACATCCCTTCATTTTGACCTGGTTGTTTTCCATGGAAAATGAATTTTTCTCTCTCAGGTCCTCCATAGCTGTCAACATCTTCTCCAGGGATCATTTCTGTAAGGACCTTTGAGGTTCTCAGCAGGTGGAAGATCCCCTACATTCCTGTATTGTAAGACAAACTGTGTCCTTACTCTTTTGTAAAGTTAGATTGATGGAAGAGTGTATGGTTAGGATTAATAACATATTCGATTTGAGTTAGGAATCATTCTGCAGGATGAATAATGGTATTGGGAATCTGCGATATTTACAAGAATAAATAGGTGAAATGTAAGTATGAAAACAGAAATCTAGGTAAGATTTGAAGCCCAGAAGGGAATTGGGCCTTTGATTGTGACACTTAGCTTTGAATTATGTTCTGCACAGATGTCTCAGATAAATCGATATAAAATGGCATAGGACCTTGTACCTTGGATGATTGAATGTCGAAGAGAATATCTAGTCAAAAGGGGACAGTAGGTGGATTAGGAAGATAGTAAGTAAGTTTAGAAAAAAGAATGAGTATAGGAATTGGACCAAAAGTTCTTTAGCAACAGGGTTTCGGTTAGTGAGTGAATGTCAATGTCAGCACATGTGAAGAATGAGTCACAATGATGAACTGGGGAAAATATGTAGGAAAGCAGATATCTATAGAGACATTATGAAATCAGACAAAGTATAAAGTGAGTGATAGTATTAGATATTTTCAACAGGGTTGAATATGAATATATAATCTTAGGAAGAAACAAATATGTAATCATTAATAGGATTGACATTTGAGAGCATTAGCCAAATTGGACATGGATTTTTTTAGTAATCCATGTTTACATTCCATTTAGTCTTTGGTACAATCATAAGTGTGAACTTTGCATTTTGTGTCCAGAATATTACTGTGATAAAATGTTTATGTACATCAGTTGACAGAGTATTTTTTTCCACCATTTCTGGGAGCAATATTTTGAAGACATATAAATTAATATTGGGGGTACAAAGAGGTGTACCCTGTGTCTATGTATGTAGAGATAATGCATGAAGAGACCATACTGTGAATAAATAATATAACTGATTACACTTTAAATAATCGATTGAATTTATATCTGAAAATATGCAGAAAATCTTATATTGATATACAATCATTAATTCCAACCAATTATACATATAATGGTAATATTACTTTAATGGTTTATCAAGATGGGTGTGTGAGATTTGCTTCAAAGCGATAATGGAAATTGAAAATAATGTGTTTGGAAAGAAGTCTCATGAAACGAGCAGTCAAGAAACATTAAGGAATACATGTGTTCTGAATCAGGAAGTGATTGAAAGTGAAACAAATGCCTATCAATTTGATAAATTGTGGATGAAATATTTATCCTATGATGTGCATTAACTGAAGAAATAGTAATGTACCAGAGTTGAATAAAAATGAACGTCAAAATACACTTCATGTCCCATAGGAATCTATACGCATTGATGTTAAACTGGGTGAGTTACTGTAGAAATATTAGGAGTTGTGTGCACCATTCACTGAAGTTTGTTTTCAGTACTAGGAAACAAATATGTATTTCAGGTGGATGAATATTTCTGATAATAATCTTGTGAAAAGTTGATCATAAATCCACATATATGAATATGAATGAATTTAGGGAGTGTATAATAAGACACATATATTTCATATTTTGAAAAATCTGGAGAGTATATATATATATATATATATATATATATATATATATATATATATATAAAACACACACACACAGACATTAAAAAGTAGCAATATATATGGCAATCTAAATTAATCATGAAATATATATCATCCACAGATCCAAAAATATTCATTTTACTGAACATGGGTTTATGTATAATGTTGTTCAACTAGGAAGCTCACCCATAGGTTGAATTTTCAGTTCCAACAGCGTTTAGAATGAGTGATCTATTCTCACAAATTGTATCTGCCAATTCATCCACCTCACAAGAATGTACGTGTGGTACCAGGTAGGATTTGATATGTGCATATAAAAATACATGTGTTGAATAGGCTACAGAGAAAGGGAGACAGGAATTCAAATATTTGTTAACTTTCAAACACATGGAGAACTATTTAAATTGAAAATTTGCTAGATTTATAACTCCTACACTACATAATGCAAAAGGCAAGTCCAACTATGCACCATGCCTCCTCTGAACTGCTTGTATTTCTATTTTGTTGGGGTAATTTATCTCCATCATATTTGCATTAGTAGTCAGAGTCCAGTAGGGTAGGTTTTAGTGTCAGGGATTAAGTATTTCGAATGAAAAATTAGATAATGAATCCAATGTGTATGCAAAAAATCTTCCCATTCTCATCCAGAACAATGCCTTGACATTACATTCGCCCCAAGTAATACACAATTAGAGGAGAAGAGTTAGAAAATCTGTGAATACATATCTGGAATGGAAAATGCTCAGGAGTTCACAAGCTTGGATGTGGAAGGGGAGTTTCCAAAAGTAAGGGACAGGGTTGATAGACCCAACCTGATCATTTATTAAAATTGGGAGCCCACTTGCCAGAAAGCCATGAAAAGATAATTTTGGATTTATTATAAATTACTGCAAATTCTGAACCTGCTTGGAATGTTTGCCCATGCCTTAAACTCACCCATGCCTGGCTCTCTGACCAGATTGCAGCCCTCTCTGAAACTTTAGTGACACCTCATAAATATTTTCTTTCCCTGGCCAGACAATGAGTCTCTGAGGCTCTAATGGTCCTCATAATTTCTGATGTTGGGGTGAGCTTAAAAAAAATGTAAACTACCGTTAGTGTGATGCTTGTTAAAGTTCTGTTATCTGTAACCCCCTTTTTGTGCATCTTTCTGGGCTATATAGCTGGGCTATAGGAAAGGTGGGTTTGCTGTCTTGCTCCCGCCATTTTGGGAGGGAGAGGTAGCCTTTCCCTTTGAAATAATTAGCTTGCCTTAATTTGATTTTACTAGGAGTCAGTGGTCTTTACATGCGTTCCTGGTCTAATATTTTGGAGTTCCCCAGTGAGATGACCCTGCCGGACAAGATCACAAGACCAGACTGCTGTAAATTCTGAAGTTGGCCTTCCTTCCAGGGCTCCAAGCTTGAGAGCAACTCTAGGGTTTGTGCAACTTGAGATGGTCCAAGGCCTTGGAGTTAGCCTTCAGTTCAGGGAGCACTGCAGTGAACCACCACATTAAAACTATTAGCAAGCACCTGGTGGAGGAGGCATCCATAGGTAATTGGTGCCTTTATAACATCTGATATCCGGTTAAGGGAGATCTCTTCTGATGACAGAGAGGTGGACTGAGGAGGCTCACATATACTCCTGTCTGGGACAGTAACAAGAATCATTCTGTCATCTGTTCTGTTCTCTAGGGAATTCATCTGGAAGGGTAGAGAGGTGCCAACGGGCACGCATGCACTCCTACGGGGAGCTTTAGGAAGACATTGCATTGCTCCTCTGTTTTCCTGTTTCGGCGCCGGATTTCTGTTTTTGTTTTTTTTTTTTTTTGTTGTTGTTGTTGTTTTGTTCTGTGTTCTATATGTTTTTTGTTTGTTTGTTTTTGTGCATTTTGTTGTGTGATTTCTGTGGTGAAAACTTAAGGATATCGGACATGAAAATAAAGCAAGTAAGCCTGACACCCTTTGGACTGAGTTTAAAGGAACTGCATTGAACTTTACACCCGTTTGTTAAGCAGTATGATAGAAGCCCCTAGCTGGCTGCCTGGAGCACACTCACTGCAGAGGGCAGTGCTTGCGGGGGACCTAAGAACTGAGTATCTCCCAGGTTAATAAGTGAAACTCCTTTAAAATCCCTTGTCCCTCCAGATAAAGAGAGTCACAACCTTTTGGCAGAGTCCCTGTGTTTATCTTTGTTAGCAAAGAAATAAACCTTCGTTTTTCTTTTTCTCAAAACCCTGTCCTCATTTTTAAATTGGCATTAATTGGCTTCAAGTTCAGGAACCCAACTTTAAGTTACAAATTTTGATAACCCACCCGCACCCTGGAACTTTTTGAGAGCTGACTACAGAAATGTTAGGAGATGGAGCATGCTTGTGGTGGAACTGAAACAGAGGAGCAAATCCTGTAAGTAAAAGGAGGGACTGAGGGACTCCCAGCAGCTGCTGAAGCCTTATTTTTTCAGAGAATTCCCTAGGTCTTTCCCTGCAATTTAACGATAATGCCACCTCTGTCATCTTAAAAAAGAGGGAAAAAAAGGGGACACTAAATGCAGGAAAGTCACTATGGCGACCCTTGATTTTACATTTCAGGATGCTCCTCTGTGAAAGCATCTGGTCCCCTTGTGGGGACATCTGTGGTGCAACTGGTGTAGGAGATTTTTCTCTTATCTGCTCTGTTTTAAAGGCTTCTGTCTGTCAGTCATAGTCTGGAGCTCCTTTCTGTCTGTCGTGTGTCTTTGTTTCTGGCACTTTAAGACATGTGCAATAATGTGTTGATATTATATATTGTTTCTTGGGAATGATTTTACCTGAATGTGTGTCTAAATGATGATGTTTTATTGTAACAATCTGGTAGCTTATTGGGTTTTTGAAGCATTGCAGAATCTTGCCGTTAAAAGTCAGATTGAGATAATTGTTCAGTTTATGATTTCAGATAATTCATGCCAGAGAACTTAAATACTTAGGATGGAAAACTAAAGAACTCTACTTCCAAGTTGGCAAGAAATTTTCCAATCATTCAGTCTTTTTTTTTTCACCAATTTTTAATTGGGTAGCCTGGGAAAATGTCACTGTGTGTACCAGTGCATTAATTTGGACAAGGATAGTAAATCATAGTATGGTATCTGTTGACAACACAAGATGTAAAGATATAAAATTTTGTAAATTTTGTCTTAAGCTTGTATCAAAATTTTCAACATCCTATCTGGAAAATTATGGTTAAAATGCGTTAGGCCTGAGGTGTCTGCTCAGAATAGCAGTTTTTTCCTGCTCCTTCCAGACCTCAGCCAGGACTTAGATTGAAATGCAAATGAAAGAAGCCTGCAAGATCAGTAGGAGACTGATATGAGGCTTAAGGAAAAAAAAAGTAAATAGTATGGTATTTAATAATTACTGGTCAGTTATTTTTTCTAGGACTCTTATTATTTTCCTTAGATCCTTTAATTTTTCTAACTCATAATTTTGATCCTACAGACCTAGGTTAATGTTTTTCTGATCAGTTCTATCTTTGACCAACTGTGGAGTTTTTAAAACATGGCAATGGAGATTTCACCTGCTAAAAGCTACAAGGCCTTTACTATTATTATGTGTGCACACTTTTGTTATTTGTTGTATGTCTATATATATATATATTCTTAATCATATATATGATACAGAAATTAACATATATAAGGAGCGCTCATAATAAAAAAAGCACTCATAAAAACAAATTTTAAGGGATGCCCTCTCTCACCACTTCGGTTCAACATAGTTCTCGAATCACTGGCCAGAGCAATTAGACAGACGAAAAAAATTAAAGGCATAAAAATAGGAAAAGAACTCAAATTATCACTATTTGCAGATGACATGATTCTATACCTAGCAGACCCAAAAGGGTCTACAAAGAAACTACTAGAGCTAATAAATGAATTCAGCAAAGTGGCAGGATATAATATCAACACACATAAATCAAAGACATTCCTGTATATGAGCCACAAATCCTCTGAAATGGAAATGAGGACAACCACCCCATTCACAATATCCTCAAATAAAATAAAATACTTGGGAATCAACCTAACAAAAGAGGTGAAAGACTTATACAATGAAAACTACAGAAACCTAAAGAGAGAAATATAAGAAGATCTTAGAAGATGGAAAAATATACCCTGTTCATGGATAGGTAGAACTAACATCATCAAAATGGCGATATTACCAAAAGTTCTCTATAGGTTTAATGCAATGCCAATCAAAATCCCAACGGCATTTCTTGTAGAAATAGAGAAAGCAATCATGAAATTCATATGGAAAAATAAAAGACACAGAATAGCAAAAACAATGCTAAGCAGGAAGTGTGAATCAGGCGGGATAGCTATACCAGACTTCAAACTATACTATAGAGCAATAGTAACAAAAACAGCAGGGTACTGGTACCAAAACAGGTGGGTGGACCAATGGTACAGAATAGAGGACACAGAAACCAATCCACAAAACTACAACTATCTTATATTCGATAAAGAGGCTAAAAGCATGCAATTGAAGAAGGATAGCATCTTCAACAAATGGTGTTGGGAAAACTGGAAATCCATATGCAACAAAATGAAACTGAATCCCTTTCTCTTGCCATGCACAAAAGTTAACTCAAAGTGGATCAAGGAACTTGATATCAAATCAGAGACATGGCGTCTGATAGAAGAAAAAGTTGGCTATGATCTACATACTGTGGGGTTGGGCTCCAAATTCCTCAATAGGACACCCATAGCACAAGTGTTAATAACTAGAATCAACAAATGGGACCTACTCAAACTAAAAAGTTTTTTCTCAGCAAAAGAAAGAATAAGAGAGGTAAATAGGGATCCTACGTCCTGGGAACAAATCTTTACTCCTCACACTTCACACAGAGCCCTAATATCGAGAATATACAAAGAACTCAAAAAATTAGACAATAAGATAACAAATAACCCAATCAACAAATGGGCCAAGGGCCTGAATAGAAATTTCTCAGAGGAGGACATACAATCAATCAACAAGTATATGAAAAAATGCTCACCATCTCTAGCAGTCAGAGAAATGCAAATCAAAACCACCCTAAGATACCATCTCACTCCAGTAAGATTAGCAGCCATTAGGAAGTCAAACAACAACAAGTGCTGGCGAGGATGTTGGGAAAAGGGTACTCTTGTACATTGCTGGTGGGACTGAAAATTGGTGCGGCCAATTTGGAAAGCAGTATGGAGATTTCTTGGAAAGCTGGGAATAAAACCACCATTTGATCCAGCTATTCCCCTACTCGGTCTATTCCCTAAAGACCTAAAAAGAGCACACTATAGGGACACTGCTACATCCATGTTCATAGCAGCACAATTCACAATAGCAAGACTGTGGAAGCAAAACCTAGATGCCATTCAATAGACGAATGGTTAAAAAATATGTGGCATTTTTACACAATGGAGTATTACTCTGCATTAAGAAATGACAAAATCATAGAATTTGGAGAGAAATGGATGGCATTAGAGCAGATTATGCTAAGTGAAGCTAGCCAATCCCTCAAAAACAAATGGCAAATGTCTTCTTTGATATAAGGAGAGTAACTAAGAACAGAGTAGGGACGAAGAGCATGAGAAGAAGATTAACATTAAACAGGGATGAGAGGTGGGTGGGAAAGGGAGAGAGAAGGGAAATTTCCTGTAAATGGAAGGAGACCCTCAGGGGTATACAAAATTACATACAAGAGGAAGTGAGGGGAAAGGAGGAAAAATATGAGGGGGGAGAAATTAATTACAGTAGAGGGGGTAGAGAGAGAAGAGCTGAGGGGATGGGGGAGTGGGGATAGTAGAGGATAGGAAAGGCAGCAGAATACAACAGACACCAGAATGGCAATATGTAAATCAATGGTTGTGCAACTGATGTGATTCTGCAATCTGTATATGGGGTAAAAACGGGAGTTCATATCCCACTTGAATCAAGTGTGAAATATAATATATCAAGAACTATGTAATGTTTTGAACAACCTACAATAAAAATTAATTTAAAAAAAGTGGATCCAAAGATCTTTAATTCACGTGATTAAAATTGTTCAATTTAAATTGGATAAACAGATAAAAATAAATGTTTTTAAATTTAAGCTTACAAGTTTTTATAGGTGTTCAAAAATCTAATAAAATATTAATATCTACAAAATGTCTAAAATGCCTTGATTCTAGGACTTTTCCTTCAACAAAAAAATGGTTTACACTCTTCAATACATTTGTCTAATATTTTAATAAATAAGTAAAGTAAATTTGATGTGGAATTTCTCATTCTTGAGTACATTTGTTAGATACCTGATTGATTTACTAAGGTCTGTATCAGATTGTAAAAATCAGTCATGTGTTAAAGAGACAAAAATTTCTGAAAACATAAGTTTACCCATAACATTGTGTTTATTAAGTTTTATTTTTTCTAGAGCAAGCAACCATAAAAATTAAACAACTGATTAAATAAGAACTGTTATTTTAGAGCACTCTACTGCCATTTCTTTAAAAGCTAAACTTGGTTAATCTAGAAATATCAATGTAATTTTGATGCTATTAATGTGCTCATATCTTCCAGGTATACAAGTCTGTAAGTTAGAAACATTTAAAGAGCATTATATCAAGCTGGTATTCTGAAGTTGTATGGTAAAAAAAATGTACTGGGGATTTATTTACCTGTTATCAATAAGATATGTAAAGTTTTATGTTACTTTTTTCATTGGGGAACAATTTAAATGTATTTTTAAGTTAATCAGAGCCTAATATATGTAAAGGTTAAAATCTTTCAGCCTTTCTTTAATCCATGTTTTAAATGTGATGTCATATGATGTTAGATAATGTTCATGTGACCTCAAACAATTTATGTAAACTTTGTAAAATGATATTTAAAAAACAATGATCAGCTTTAGAACTAAAACACTTAATATTTATAAAGAGGCCTGCCTTACCTGAGATAAGGCACTGTGTCCCATCTTACTACATGTGAGAATGACTACAAAAGGAGTAGGTCAGATTTTATTTCATTTAAAGTTATGTTCAAAAGTTCTTTTGTTTTTCTGTGAAGATTACTAGGATCTCAAACAGGGCATATAATGTATAACTCAGCCAAAAAATTCAGGGTAGCTATTACAGAAACTAAGTATTTTTACTCTTGTTAAAAAATTTTATTTTTAATTTGCTTATAAGTGATCTAAAGATTCCCTGTTAGTCTTTTACCGAAGTGTTGCTTTAATAACACAACATGGGTTAATTTAAGATAATAAGTCATCACCTACAAGACAGACAGAATAATACATAATCCCAATTAATGAAAAGATAAATAATAATTAAGTTATAGATATTAAAGCCCAGTACTCTCAATATAAGGCTGTTAAAATTTATTTGCTGGATGTTTAAGATTAGGATTTAAAATTAAAGTTAAATGAATCGGCCAAGAAAACAAATATTAATATTTTAAGGTATACACTTTATGTTAGCCTCCCAAAATAAGTAAGACTGGAGGTTACAAAGAAGGATTCTCAGACAGGAATGCCTGATAACTATAAAAAGAGACTATTAAGAGGAGCTGCCAGAGGCAGAAAATTTAGTTTAGGGCCTACAGATATTCCTAACCTACAGAGGTAGGCTTGGTGTTTGCTAGAACGATTATCCAGCCCTGAGTAACAGAATTAAAGGTTTCTCTATTAGACACAGAGGTCATACTAGAAAAAGGATTTTGCAAGATCAGATGACATTAAATTAATAAACTGTATCTTATGGGGAGGGACAACTGTAAAACAAAAAATTAAATATTAAGTTGACAGTCCTGATAACTGAGGATATTAAAGAATGGTGAGGGAACTTCTATACGGTGACATGTTCCAGCTGCTGCAACATTTATTCATCACTCATGGTTTTTGTTACTCTCATAGAAGAACCCATTCCCAGATGACTTTACAACCTGTTCTTCCCCAACCAGACTTCAAACCAAGCTGAAATCTAAAAGGCAACTCATGTCCCTCAACTAAATTCTAAAAGGCAACTCATGTCCCTCATGCCATGACCCTTACGTCACCCTCTCTCAGCGCAGAAGAATCCAAAATGCGTGAGGCCTCCCTTCTTACAACAATGGAGCCAAAAATAAATAGACTATCAATATACGTAATTAATTAAGTCAGGTAAAATCAGGGAGACCCGTTTTGGGTGAGTTCTAGAAATTTGGAGACTGTTACCTGAGGGATTTAAATTTCCTCAGTGCACTTCCCTTAATCTATCAAAGATTTGAAAGGAACACATAAGAAAAGGGGGGGAATGATAGGCTCAACCTGATCTTTTATTAAAATTGGGAGCCATCTTGCCACAAAGCCATGATAAGATAATTTTGGCTTTACTATAAATTACTGCAAATTCTGAACCTGCTTGGAATGCCTGCCCATGCCTTGAACTCACCCATGTCTGGCTCTCTGACCAGATAGCAGCACTCTGTGAAACATTAGCGACACATCATAAATATTGGCCTTCCCTGGACAGACAATGACCATCTCTGAGGGTCTAATGGTCCTCACAAATTCTGATGTTGGGGCCAGCAAAAAAAAAAAAAAAATATATATATATATATATATATATATATATATATATATATATATATATATATATATATAAACTACCATTAGTGTGATGCTTGTCCGAGTTCTGTTATCTCTAACCCCCCTTTTGTGTAACTTTCTGGGCTTTAAAGCTGGGCTGTAGGTAAGTTGGGGTTGCTGTCTTGTTCCGGCCGTTTTGGGAGGGAGAGTTAGCCTGGCTGGTGAAAATAATAAGCTTAGTTTAATTTGATTTTAATTGGAGTCAGTGGTCTTTTCTTGCATCCTTGTCTAACAGGTAAACACTCCACAAACATGGAGTTCTGCTGGCCTAACGACTTTTTGAGAAACTGCCTCTGAGGTTGGGCACTTGAAATATATGTTGTTTTCAGTAGCTTTAGCTTCCTTTGTTGTGAGACCATCAAAGCTGGCTCTGCATCTATGTGACCTGAAGAAATTGGTTTCTTATTTTCCAATGAAAATGAGGCAAAGTGCTGAATTCTCTCTTTGTAGGTAAACTGTGGCCACTGAAGGCTAAGTGTCTCCCTGTGTGGACTGTGTACCCATTTAGTCATCCTCCACTATTCATGGTGTTTCTTGCTGCTGCACTGGGAGTTTGGTATTTGCTCTACGAAATACAAGAAGTTCAACTGGGACACAGTGCTGAAGGTAGTTCTGTCACGTGTGGTCGGTCAGAGTCTGCAAGAGAATGCACCAACCAGGATTCTATCCCACATAGCTTGCCCACTTGAAGATAGCAACCTGATTCGTAACATTGCCCTGAAACCTCTCCATATAACAAGATGCCTTTACATATAAGGGTCTGCTGGCTGCACCATGTCAGTCACAAGCCATTTGGAAGTCAATGGTAGATCCAAATGGCCCCAACACAAATGTTTTATCCCACACCTGCACACCACAGTTCTGGGCCCAATACTCAGCAGGCTCCAACATACTGGCATTTCAGTTCTACACCATTTTCATGAAACCCAGTCAATCAAACCACTGTCTGGAACACTCCTGATCAGCAACAGGACATCCAAATGTTCTCCTCTGACACCTGGTTATGGGAATTTCAAAAATTTCTTGGTATTTATCTAGCATTTTTCACGGATGAAGTTGGAGGCACTGTAGGTTTCAATTCTTTCAAGAACCATTAAATGGTATAGAAGCTCATTTCAATGAAAGCTCTGGAGAATTCTCACAGTCAAGGCTTCCCAAAGAGTGGCCAAAAGATCACATGAACCCAGGCCCATTGAGGTCTAGAGTGTGAGGTCCATGTTTGTTTTGAATCTCATCTATGGCTGCCAAGTCTTTCATAATAAAATCATGTGATATCCTGGCTGAGATTCCCGATGCTCTGTGGAAAGCCACCCTGGGACTTGATCTCAGTTTCCAAGGGCGACTCTAATGCGTGGCCTCCTAAAATCCCAAGAGAACTCATGGCAATATTTCTCTGAGGTCAGTTTCAGAACTCAGTCTGTAAGGGGAATCACACCAGACTTCAAGCCCAGGTGGACCCAGTCATCTATTTCAACCACCACACAAATGACCACAATTAAAACCAAAACATTCCCACATGGCCCTCATCTTCTTCCATATAGACACTCATCATAACCTCTGGCTGGGGTTTTCCATGAGGGGCAAAGCTCACGACAGTGTCCAAAATAAGCTCCCTTACCCCTCATTTGCCTAAAATCAGGGTGGCCTGGACACCCTTCCTGTGAACCAGTAGTGATCAAATATGCCTGCCATTTGTACTGCCCAGCTTCTCCAATATGAGGCCTACTGACTGTTTGGTATAGATTTTTTATGTGAATTGGAGTCATGAGAAAACCCAAGCAATTACGGGCTAGCCTCTGCAGGGTTTTGAAGAACTCATTTGACCCAATGGATCCCTCTTCTCACTTGATGTAGGTCAGAAACCTTACAGAGGAAGGCGAGGGCCTTCAACCACAATGACTGCCCTTTTGGCCATTTTGGTTTTGGAAGCACAAAAGGAATGTTTCTTTAGATCCATCAGGTGCTGAGAATCTAAGCCACAGCCTCACACAGGGCCAAGAGGCTGATTCAGACACATCCCTTTTGGAAGAAATTAAGCAAAGAGCCACAGGTGATGCCCATTCATTTCCATTTGAAAACTGTTTTCTTCAGGCTTCACAAAGGGTTGGCCTGAGGCAAAGACCTTCCTGACATTCAGGGCAACAGAACATTATGTAAGAAAAGGCCCAAAGCAGGGTTTCTCCACTGAGATTTTACTGGTCACACTGTTATCTGAGTTTTCTGAGATGCTCGCCATTCCCTTCAGCTATCCAGTACATGGCCATGTCACAGAGCTTGGAGGTGGTACATATCTTGGACTCAAAACCATGAGCCTGTTGTGGAGAGTGGCCAGAATTCAGGAAGAGTACAGGAACTTAGGAATATTGTAGGTGTTGCCCATCCATAAGGCAAGCCACAGTCCTTTCATAAATTGGGCAGGATGAATGCTGTTAAACTTTCTCCTGGAGAGGACAAATCCATTGATGCATTATCTTTTCTAATGTCTACAACCAGAGATACAGTGGGATACACAGATATAGAAACACTTGCCTTGTCAAACAACTTACTAGAAACAGTCCACTCAATACCAAACAAATAGCCTTTCCTACCTATCACGCCTTTCCTACTGTATCAACATACACTAGTTATTCATCACCCCCTGCCCCGGTTATTTTGCTGCAGTGGGACTGCTGCAGATGGTGGCCCATACAGGGAGCCCTGGGACACTTGGGGGTAAGTGACGAATAAAAGCTGCCCATCCATAGATAGGATGGGAGCAAATCTGCTCATCCCTAGGCAGATAGGGGGAGAGGAAAAACGGTCATTTCAAAAAATGGAGAAGATTGATACAGTATGATTGTGTCTTGTTTTATCTCAGTGTATTGTATTGTCTTTGTGATGAAAATAAGGAAGGGGTGAGAAGTAAATTGATAATGGAAAGAGGCACCCCAGTGGAAACAAGTGCAATTAGGGCATGTGTTGATGGAAGCCAAGGAAGTCTAATCAGAAAGAAAAAGAAAGTTAAGAAGAAGAAGGATTATCAGGAAAAAAGTTTCAGCAAAAGGCTGTTACTGAATACTTTTCGTTTCCGGAGTGTGTGTGAATAGGCGCCTCGGCTGCCACATGCTCAAGCCAGTCACTGTGCAGCAAGGGCTTTTCAAGCAGTGGCAGCCGGCAATTCCCCGCCCCCAGCCTGGGGAGCGGGGCCCCGTGGCAGTTTGAGTCCTGGACACTCCCCAGGGCCATCTGTGGCTGCCCAGGATGCTACAGCCAGCCATAGATGCTACTGGCTCCCTGATGTTTGGTCATTTTCAATGCCAATAACTAAGCTACAATGGTTCTCCCACACCCGGAAGATAATAAATAATAAGCACTATTAAGGCTTTTTTCAAATGTAAAAAACCTTGAGATAATGTACTAAATTTTTCAGAAGGTTGTTTTCTTAGCACCTGGTGGAATACTATAGGATTTTCTTTAGCCAGTGGTAGGAGTTCCTGCCTTCATCCCAGTGCCGGTGAAGACAAGGGTGGAAGAATTTCCAGTGTTGCTGAAAACCGGAGGAGACTTCGGCAGAGAAACGGAGGAGACTTTGGATCAAGCTAGCTGCCTTCAGAACTTTCCTGGGCTGTGATTTAAGCTAGCTGCCTGCAGAATTTACATGGACTGTGATTTAAGCTAGCTGCCTGCAGAACTTACCAGGACTGTGATTTAAGCTAGCTGCCTGCAGAACATACCTGGACTGTGGTTTACCTGAACTGTGAGTTAATCTATTGAGACACTGCTTTACCTGGACTGAGACAACAAACTGTAATCTATAACAAATTTTAACTCGGTGTCTTTGCTAACAGTGTCATTGCTGGTATTATTTCTCCAAGTGCTTCATCAATTGGCTTGTATTGTGACATTTTGTATCCTCCCTTTCTGTTTGTAGCAGGTTATTTATGGTGTTTCTGTAAAAACCACTGTGGTCTTTATTTAAATTAAATAAAAGGGGGAAATGTTAGAGTCTCTAAACATGTCAAAATAACACCTGGCATTTTGCCAGGGGAATGTTAGAGTGTGTAAACAAGTCTGGATGATGCCTGGCAAAATGCCAGAGGGAGTGGTTTGAGATGTAACAAAAGCGAGCCATTAAGTGTGGAGATTAATGATTGGTTGACTGCAGTATCTAGTTTATGTTAATTAGATAACCTGGGTGGAATGTATAAATACCTCTATTGTCCTACAATAAATGGCTTCCACTCCTGCTATATCAACATACACATGTTATTCATAACCCCCACCCCCCGGTTATTTTGCTCCAACCGGACCGCGGCAGTATCTGCCAAGTCAGAAACCTCTCAAGTATGAACATGTGATACCAGGTAGGATTCTATATGTGCATATAAAAATACATGTGCTGAATAGGCTACACAAAAAGGGAGAGAGGAATTCACATATTTGTTAACTTTAAAAACACATGGAGAACTATTTTAATTAAAAATTGACTAGATTTATAACTCCTACCCTATATAATGCAAAAGGCAAGTCCAACTATACAACATGACTCCTCTGAACTGCTTGTATTTCTATTTTGTTTGGGTTATTAATCTCCATCATATTAGGATTAGTAGTCAGAGTCTAGTAGGGTATGGGTTAGTGTCCAAAATAAGCTCCCTTGCCCCTCATTTGCCTAAAGTCATGGTGGCCTGGACACCCTGCATGTGAACCAGGAGTGATAAAATAGGACTGCAGTTAATACAGCTCTGCTTCTCCAATTTGAGGCCTACTGAGTGTCAGGTAACAATTCTTTATGTGATTTGGAGTCATGAGAAAACACAACCACTTCTTCAGGGCATTGAAGAATTCATTTGAACCAAAGGATTCCTATTCTCACTTGATGTAGGTCAGAAACCTAACAAAGGAACGCAAGAGACTTCATTCACCATAACAGATCTTTTTGCCATTTTGGTTATGGATGCACACATGGGATCTTTCTTTAGATCCATGAGGTGCTGAGAATCTAAGCCACAACCGCACACAGGGCCAAGAGGCTGATTCAGACACATCCCTTTACAAAGAAATTAAGCAAAGAGCCACAGGTGATGCCCTTTCATTTCCATTTGAAAACTGTTTTCTTCAGGCTTAACAAAGGGGTGGGCTGAGGGAAAGAACTTCCTGACATTCAGGGCAACAGAAATATAGGTAAGAGAATGGCCAAAGCAGGATTTCTCCACTGAGGCTTTCCTGGTCACACTGATATCTGAGTTTTCTGTGATTCTCCCATTCCATTCAGCTGTCCAGTACATGGCCATGGCACAGAGCTTGGAGGTGGTATATATCTTGGACACAAAACCATAAGCCTATTTTGGAGAGTGGCCAGAATTCAGGAAGAAAACAGGAACTTAGGAAGATAGTAGGTGTTCCCCATCCATAAGACACACCGCAGTCCATCCATCAGTTGAGCAGGATGAATGCTGGGAAGCTTTCTACTAGACAGGATGCATCCATTGGTGCATTCTGTTTTTTAATGTCCAAAACCACGTACACAGTGGGATACACCGAACTAGAATCACTCACCTTGTCAAACGATTTACTAGAAACAGTCCATTCCAAACCAAACAAACCACCTTTCCTACCTATTTTCAGAACATGAGACAAAACCACAAACTCACACCCACACCCACAAAGGCATCTCCTTCCCACAAGTAAGTCTCTGACTCTCCAGTGTGTCCTCTGTCTGTTGAGCCAAACTATGTTCCCCGAAATGGCCAGTCCTGTCTCAGTTCTGGTTGCCTTGGCCAACTCTGTGAAGTTGTCAGGATCCAGTGGTGAGCCACTACCTGCTTTCTCAGGAAAGACCCTCTTCATATCTGTCCTGGCATTTGGCCATTCTCTCAGCAGTAGGTACCAAGAAAGACTGACTCTGTCCTTGGTAAATCCAAACAACTGAGCCCAGTGGGAGTGGGACTGGGACTGGCTCTGGGTGTCTGGCATCTTGGATCCCAATTACAGAGAGTTCCAATACCAAGGAAGTGAGGTAGGACACTTCCTTCAAGAACTTAATGAGTTCACTCCCTTGGCAACCACTTTGTCCTAACAGTTGGTTCCAAGGGTCCCATGAGATAGAGGCTGCCCCTACTTCCTGTGACACTTTCGCAAGTTAGAATGGTATATCAACCATAGGCACCCGGGAACATCTCTCAACAAAGGCCTGGTTTGGTCCACCTTCTCTACATTTAGAATAGAGAGACTGATTCAGACACGACCCTTCATCCTGACCAGGTGGTTTGCCATGCAAGGTGACTTTTGCTCTCTCAACTCCTTCATAGCTGCCTGCATCTTCTCCAGGTATCATTTCTGCATGGACCTTTGAGGTTCTCAGCAGGTTTAAGATGACCTACATTCCTGTATTGTAAAAACAACTCTGTCCCTGCTCTTCTGTAAACTTAGATTGAGGGAAGAGTGTATGGTTAGGGTTAATAAAAGGTTCGATTTGGGTTAAGAATCATTCTGCAGGATGAATAATTGTATTGGGAACCTGTAATATTTACAAGAATGTAAAAGTGAAATATTAGAATGAAAACAGAAATCTAGGTAAGATTTGAAGCCCAGAAGGGTATTGGGCCCTTGATTGGGATACTTAGCTTTGAATTATGTTCTGCAGAGATGTCTCAGATAAATCGATGTACAATGGCATAGGACCTTGTACCTTGGATGATGGAATGTCGAAGAGAACTTCTAGTCAAAAAGGGATACTCGGTATTATTTGAAAGATAGTCAGTAGGTTTAGAAAGCAGAGAGAGTGTAGGATTTAAACCAAAAGTTCTTTAGCAATAGGGTTTCGGGTAGAGAGTGAATGAAAATGTGAACACATGTGAAGAGTCAGTCACAATGATAAACTGTGGAAAATATGTAGGAAAGCAGATATTAATAGAGACATTAGTAAATCAGGCAAATGATAAAGTGATTGATAGGATTAGACATTTTCAACAGGCTTGAGGTAAAATATATAATCTTAGGAAGAAACAAATATGTAGTGACCAATAGGATTCACATTTGAGAGCGTTAGGCAACCTGGACATGGATGTTTTTAGTAATGCATACTCACTTTCCATTAAGGCTTTGGTAAAATCATAAGTGTGAACTTTGCTTTTTGTGTCCAGAAAATTACTGTGATAAAATGTATATGTAGATCAGATGACATAAGTATTTATTCCACCGTTTCTGGGAGCAATATTTTGAAGATATATAAATTAGTACTGGTGTTACAAATGGGTGTACCCTGTGTCTAGGAATATAGAGATAATGCATGAATAGACAAAACTTTGATTAAACAATGTAACAAGTTCTAAATTTAAATAATGGATTGAATTGATATCTGAAAATATACAGGAAATCTTATATTGATATGCAATCATTCAATCCAACCAGGTATCCATCTTATTTTAATATTAGGCTTATGGATTATCATAAAGAGTGTGTGAATTTTGTTTCAAAGGTGATTATGGATTTCAGAAATAATGAGTTTGGAAAGAAGTCTCATGAAGAGACCAGACAAGAAACCTGGAGGAATACAAGAGTTTTGAATAAGGAAGTTATTGAAAGCGAAACAAATGCCTATAAATTTGTGAACTTGTTAATGAAATATATATCCTATGATGTGCATAAACTGAAGAAATAATAATGTACCAGTTTTGTTAAAAAATGAACGTCAAAATACACATCATGTCCCATAGGAATCTACAAGCATTGATGTTAAACTGGGACAGTTACTGTAGAAATATTTGGATTTGTATGCACCATTCACTGAAGTTTGTTTTTAGTACTAGGAAACAAATATGTATTTCAGGTGGATGAATATTTTTGAAAATAATCTTGTGAAAAGTTGATTATAAATCCACATACATGTACATGAATGAATTTAGGGAGTATATAATAAGACACATATGTTTCATATTTTCAAAAATCTGGAGAGTGTATATCTATCTATCTATCTATCTATCTATCTATACACACACACACACACACACTCAAACAGACATTAAAATGTAGCAATATATATATATATATATATATATATATATATATATATATATATATATATATATATCATGAAATATATATAATCCACAGAGCCAAAAATATTAATTTTACTAAACGTGGATTTATGTATAATGTTGTTCAACTAGGAAGTCACCCATAGTTTGAATTTTCACTTCCAACAGCATTCAGAGGAGTGATCTCTTCTGACAATTTGTATCTGCTAAGTCAGCAACCTCTCAAGAATGTACATGTGATACCAGGTAGGATTCTAAATGTGCATATAAAAATACATGTTCTGAATAGGCTACAGAGAAAGGGAGAGAGGAATTCACATAGTTGTGAACTTTAAAAACACATGGAGAACTGTTTCAATTAAAAATTGACTGAATTTATAACTCCTACCCTATATAATGCAAAAGGCAAGTACAACTATACAACATGAATCCTCAAAACTTCTTGTATTTCTATTCTGTTGGGGTTATTATTCTCCATCATGTTAGGATTACTAGTCAGAGTCTAGTAGGGTATGGGTTAGTGTCCAAAATAAGCTCCCTTGCCGCTCATTTGCCTAAAGTCATGGTGGCCTGGACACCCTGCATGTGAACCAGGAGTGATAAAATAAGACCGCAGTTAATACTGATCTGCTTCTCCAATTTGAGGCCTACTGACTGTCAGGTATAGATTCTTTATGTGAATTAGAGTAATAAGAAAACCCAAGCACTTCTTCAGGGCTTTCAAAAATTTATTTGAACCAAAGGATCCCTATTCTCACTTGATTTAGTTCAGGAACCTAACAAAGAAAGGCAAGAGACTTCATCCATCATAACTGATCTTTTTGAAATTTTGGTTTTGGATGCACACATCGGATCTTTCTTTAGATCCATCAGGGGCTGAGAATCTAAGCCACAACCGCACACAGGACCAAAGGGTGATTCAGACACATCCCTTTGCAAAGAAATTAAGCAAAGAGCCACAGGTGATGCCCATTCATTTTCATTTGAAAACTCTTTTTTTCAGGCTTCACATGAGGGTGGCCTGAGGCAAAGAACTTCCTGACATTCAGGGAAACAGATACATAGTAAGAGAATGGCCCATAGCAGGGTTTCTCCACTGAGACTTTCCTGGTCACACTGATATCTGAGTTTTCTGATATTCTCCCATTCCCTTCAGCTGTCCAGTACATGGCCATTTAACAGAGCTTGAGGTGGTACATATCTTAAACACAAAACTATGTGCCTATTCGGGAGAGTGGCCAGAATTCAGGAAGAAAACAGGAACTTAGGCAGATAGTAGGTGTTGCCCATCCATGAGGCAAGCCGCAGTCCATTCATCAATTGGGCAGGATGAATGCTGCGAAGCTTTCTACTAGACAGAACACATCAACTGATGCATTCTCTTTTCTAATGTCGACAACCACGGACACAGTGGGATACACAGACATAGAAAGACTCGCCTTGTCAAACGACTTACTAGAAACAGTTCACTACAATCCAATCAAACCGCCTTTCTTTCGTATTCTCAGAACATGAGACAAAACCACAAATCCACACCCACACCCGCAAAGGCACCTCCTTCCCCCAAGTAGGTCTGTCATATCCGGAGTGTCCTCTGACTGGTGGGCCATACTATGTTCTCCCAAAATGGCCTGTCCTGTCTCAGATCTGCTCTACTTTGCCAACTCTGTGAAGTAGTCAGGAGCCAGCGGTGATCCACTACCTGCTTTATCAGGATAGGACCCTCTTCAGAGGTTTCCTGGCATTTGGCCATCCTCAAATCAGTAGGTACCAAGAAATATTGACTCTGTCCTTCGTAAATCCAAACAAGTTAGACCACTGGGACTTGGACGGGTTATGGCTCTGGGTGCCTGGCTTCCTGGATCCCAAGTTCAGAGACTTCCATCACCAAGGAAGTGAGGTGAAGTCACTTCCTTGAGGAACTGAATGAGGTCACTGCCTTGGAAACCACGTTGTCCTAACATTTGCCTCCAAGGTTCCCATGAGATGGAGGATGCCCCTACATCCTGTGACACTTTCACAAGTTCGAATCGTATATCAAACATAGGGACCAGGGAACAGCTCTCCACACAGGCATGGTTTGGTCTATCTTCTCTGTATTAAGAAGAATGAGGCTGATTCAGACACATTCCTTAATTCTACCAGGTTGTTTGCCATTGAGATGACTTTTGCTCTCTCAGGTCCTTCATCGCTGCCTACATCTTCTCCAGGGATCATTTCTGCATGTACCTTTGAGGTTCTCAGCAGGTGGAAGATCCCATGCATTCCTGTATTGTAAGACCAACACTGTCACTGCTCTTCTGTAAAGTTAGATTGAGGGAACAGTGTATGGTTACGGTTAATAACATTTTCATTTTCGGTTAGGAACCATTCTGCTGGATGAATAATGTTATTGGAACCTGTGATATTTATTAGAATACAGACGTGAAATATATGTACATAAACAGAAATCTAAGTAAGATTTGAAGCCCAGAAATCATTGGGCCCTTGATTGGGATACCTATCGTTGAATTACATTCTGCAAAAATGTCTCAGAGAAATCGATATACAATGGCATAAGACTTTGTAACTGGATGATTGAATGTAGAAGAGAACCTCCAGTCAAAAAGTGATAGTCGGTAGGATTAGGAAGATAGTAGGTAGGTTTTAAGAAGAAGAGTGAATATAGGATTTGGACCAAAAGTTCTTTAGCAATTGGATTTCGATTAGAGTGTGAATGTAAGTTTCAGAACATGTGAAGATTTAGTCACAATGATGAACTGTGGAAAAGCAGATACCAATAGAGACATTACAAAAACAGGCAAAGTATAAAGTGAGTGAGAGGATTAGACATTTTCAACAGGGTTGAGTTTGAATATATAATCTTTGGAAGAAACTAATTTGTAGTTACCAATAGGATTTTCATTTGAGAGCATTAGGCAACCTGGACATGGATGTTTTTAGTAATCCATGTTCACTTTTCATTTAGCTTTGATACAATCATAAGTGTGACCTTTGCTTTTTGTGTCCAGAATATTTCAGTGATAAAATGCATATGTAGATCAGGTGACATGGGTATTTCTTCCAACATTTCTGGGAGCAATATTTTGAAGACGTATAAATTAGTGTTGGGGGTACAAAGAGGTGTACCCTGTGTCTATGAATATAGAGATAATGCATGAAAATACCACATTGTGAATAAATAATATAACTGGTTCCACTTTAAATAATGGATTGAATTGATATCTGAAACTAAGTAAGAAATCTTATACTGATATACAATCATTCATTCCAACCAGTTGTACATCTAATGGTAATATTAGGGTTATGGTATATTATGAGGGGTGTGTGAGTTTTGCTTCAAATGTGATAATGGAAATCGAAAATAATGTGTTTGGAAAGAAGTTTCAAGAAAAGACCAGTCAGAAACGGAGGAATACATGTTTTCTGAAGGAGGAAGTGATTGAAAGTGAAATAAATGCCTATAAATTTGTGAACGTGTGGATGAAATATATATCCTATAATGTGCATAAACTCAAGAAATAGAAATGTACCAGTGTTGAATAAAAATAAACTTCAAAGTACATATCATGTCCCATAGGAATCTACTTGCATTGATGTTAAACTGGGTCAGTTACTATAGAAATATTAGGATTTTTTTTTTTTTTGGTGTTATACTACAATTTATTTTAGCACTAGAATGCCACAGAATGTAGAGGAAAGAGCAATGGATTTTTAGTTATAGCACTAATAATCCAACATTTAATGACTTTTTTGGGGAGTCTAGAAATTACATAAGGCTATGTAACATATATTTTATTATTTAACATTCATAAATGCTTGGGATTTTAGTAATATTTCTAGTTTTTTATTTTTTATTTTTTAAGTTGTTGATGGATCTTCATTTTCTTTATTTGTATGTGGTGCTGAGAATAGAACCCAGTTCCTCACACATACTAGGCAAACATGTTAACACTGAATCACAAACCCAGCCGCTCCACTTTTGTCTTAACATCGAACACGCCTCTCCCTCTTCTTTACTCACTTTCTTCCTCATTTTTCCCTTTCTCTCTCTTCCTTTTTCGTTTTTCCTCCATATCTATTTTTCTCTCATGGCATTACAAACAGTTGTATGCTATGAAATTTAAATTTGAGACTGTTTTTTATAGTCACTATTTTTTTTAAAAAATTTAATAATTATAATCACCTGATAGATATATTACAATACATTTATTATACATATGTGTCTATATTCATGCATATGCATTACATATATTATGTATATATATATATATATATATATATATATATATACATATATATTTAAAAGTACTTTGATTAGCCTGTTAGAAATAATATACACCAAGACTTTCTTAATTCTGAAGTCTTCCAGAATTAACATCTTACAATGAAAATCAAATAAACATTTTTAAGAAAAAAGGTATCATTCTTTATTATCAATATTGATAATTTAATGTTTTTTATCACGTTACCCTGTAATATGGCATATTATATCTTATGAATTAGAGAAATTTTTTTGAACAACCTATTATTTAAGGACCATATGCACTGACATTTTAAATGGCTTTCTTATGATTTCAATTTCTATCAATTATGCATTAATTGCCAAATACTTATTTTAGTACTTTTCATATTCATAATTGATATAAAGTGAATTGTTTAATTTTTCTGGTAATTAGTTACTTATTACAGTAGGGACATTATTAATAGTTCTAAATTTTTATAAGTAAATGGTACAAAGATATTTTCATGCAAAATTAAGAATAATTGCATGCTCTAAATGTTTGATTGTTGATACATATAATACAGAGCTTTTGATGAGTCTCTTCCCAGTAAAACATAAAATGCAAAGATATCGTTGGGTATGTATGTCCAAATAAAGATAATGAAAAATACACATTATCAGCTAGAAACTATTAAATAAAAGATGAAAAGAACAATCCAACACATTGTACCAACTTATCAGATGAGGCAGTATTCTGAAAGAATAGCCTAAGACTAGACCTGGTCCATGACAAAATATTTACCAAAAATTGAAATATGAAAAATATAGGAAATGCTATGAATTTTTCATGAAGGTAGGTGGATTATCCTTTAATCTCAATTAAGTGTATTTTCAAAAGCCAGTTTTCTGGTAAAATAAATTTGTGATAGATACAACTACACAAAAGAAAGTTTCTGCTTAGCAAAATGAATGCATCTCAACACTTTTTTAGCTGATTTCTTGCCACTCAATTTTAAACCTTTATTTATTTATTTATTTTTATTGATTGTTCAAAACATTACAAAACTCATGATATATTATCTTTCATACATTTGACTCAATTGGGTTATGAACTCCCATTTTTCCCCAAATACGAATTGTAGAAGCACATTGGTTACACATTCACATTTGTACATAATGGCATAATAGTGATGTTGTATTCTGCTACCTTTTCTATCCCCTACTATCCCCCCTCCCCTCCCCTCCCATCTTTCCTCTCTACCTCATCTGCTGTTGTTCAATTCTCTCCATTGTTTTCCCCCCATTTCCCCTCACAAGCTCTTATATGTAATTTTGTGTAACATTGAGGGTCTCCTACCATTTCCATATGCTTTCCCTTCTCTCCCCCTTTCTATCCCCCCACTCGTCTTTGTTTAATGTTAATCTTTTTCTCATGCTCTTCCTCCCTGTTCTGTTCTTAGGTGCTCTCTTTATATCAAAGAAGACATTTGGCATTTTTTTAAGGATTGGTTAGCTTAGCTTAGCATAATCTGCTCTAATGCCATCCATTTCCTTGCAAAGTCTATGATTTTGCCATTTTTTAGTGCTGAGTAATACTCCATTGTGTATAGATGCCACAGTTTTTTAACCATTCATCTATTGAAGGACATCTAGGTTGGTTCCACAGTCTAGCTATTGTGAATTGTGGCGCTATGATCATTGATGTGGCAGTATCCCTATAGTACGCTCTGTTAAGACCCTCTAGTCCGAGAAGGGTGATAGCTGGGTCAAATGGTGCATTCATTCCCAGCTTTCCAAGAAATCTCCATACTGCTTTACAAATTGGCCTTATCAATTTTCAGTACCACCAGTAGTGTACAAGTGTACCCTTTTCTCCACATCCTCGCCAACACTTATTGTTGTTTGACTTCATAATGGCTGCTAATCTTACTGGAGTGAGATGGTATCTTAGGGTGGTTTTTATTTGCATTTCTCTGACTGATACAGATGGTGAGCATTTTTTTATGTACTTGTTGATTGATTGTATGTCCTCCTCTCTGAAGTGTCTGTTCAGGTCCTTGGCCCATTTGTTGATTGGGTTATTTGTTATCTTATTGTTTAATTTTTTGAGTTCTTTGTATATTCTGGATATTAGAGCTCTATCTGAAGTGTGAGGGGTAAAAAATTGTTCCCAGGATGTAGACTCTCTATTTACCTCTCTTATTGTTTCTCTTGCAGAGAAAAAACTTTTTAGTTTAAGTAAGTCCCATTTGTTTATTGTTGTTATTAACTCTTGGGCTATGGGTGTCCTATTAATGAATTTGGAGCCCGACCCCACAGTATGTAGATCATAGCCATCTTTTTCTTCTATCACATGCAGTGTCTCTGATTTCATCACTAGCTCCTTGATCCATTTTGAGTTAACTTTTGTGCATGGCGAGAGAAAGGGATTCAGTTTCATTTTGGTGCATATGGGTTTCCAATTTTCCCAGCACCATTTGTTGAAGATGCTATCCATCTCCCAATATGCTTTTAGCCTCTTTATCATATATAAGAATGTTGTAATTTTGTGGATTGATTTCTGTGTCCTCTATTCTCTACCACTGATCCACCTGCCTGTTTTGGTACCAGTACCACGCTGCTTTTATAACTATTGCTTTGTAGTACAGTTTGAACTCTGGTATCGCTATACCTCCAGATTCAAATTCCTGCTTAGAATTGCTTTTGCTATTCTGGGTCTTTTGTTTTTCCATATGAATTTCATGATTGCTTTATCATTTCTACAAGAAATGCCGTTGGGATTTTGATTGGCATCCATTTTAACCTGTAGAGAACTTTGGGTAATATCACCATTTTGATGATGTTAGTTCTGCCTATCCATGAACAGGGTACATTTTTCCATCTTCTAAGATCTTCTTCTATCTCTCTCTTTAGGATTCTGTAGTTTTCATTATATAAATCTTACACCTCTTTTGTTAGGTTGATTTCCAAGTATCTTATTTTCTTTGAGGATATTGTGAATGGAGTGGTTTTCCTCCTTTCCATATCAGAAGTTTTGCTCCTGATATACATAAATGCCTTTGATTTATGCGTGTTGATTTTATATCCTGCATCTTTGCTTAATTCATTTATTATCTCTAGCAGTTTCTTTGTAGACCCTTTTGGGTCTGTTATATATATTATCATGTCATCCACAAATAGTGATAATTTAAGTTCTTGTTTTCCTATTTTTATGCCTTTAATTTCTATTGTCTAATTGCTCTGGCTAGAATTTCAAGAACTAAATTGAATAGAAGTGGTGATAGAGGGCATCCCTGTCTTGTTCCAGATTTTAGAGGCAATCCCTTCAGTTTTTCTCCATTTAGGATGATGCTAGCCTGAGGTTTAGCATATATAGCTTTTACAATGTTGAGGTAAGTTCCTGTTATCCCTAGTTTTTCTAGTGTTTTGAACATAAAGGGATGCTGTACTTTGTCAAATGTTTTTTTCTGCATCTATCGAGATGATCATATGGTTCTTGTCTTTAAGTCTATTGATGTGGTGAATAGTATTTATTGATTTCTGTATATTGAACCAGCCTTGCATCCCAGGGGTGAATCCTACTTGATCATGGTGCACAATTTTTTTTGATATGCTTTTGTATTCGATTCATCAGGATTTTATTGAGAATTTTTGTATCCAAGTTCATTAGAGATATTGGTCTGTAGTTTTGTTTCTTTGAAGTGTCTTAGTCTGATTTCAAGATCAGGGTGATTTTGGCCTCATAGAATGAATTTGAAAGAGCTCCTTCTTTTTCTATTTCTTGAAAGAGCTTGAAAAGAATCAGTATTAATTCTTCTTTGAAGGTTTTGTAGAACTCCGCTGTTTACCCATCCGGTCCAGGGCTTTTTTTCGTTGGTTATCTTTTGATGGCTTCTTCTATTTCTTCCTTTGTCATTGGTCTGTTTAAATTGTGTGTGTCTTCCTGACTCAATCTGGGCAGATCGTATGACTTAAGAAATTTATTGATATCTTCACTATCTTCTATTTTATTGGAATATAGGGTTTCAAAATACTTTCTAATTATCTTCTATATTTCTGAAGTGTATGTTGTGGTATTGCATTTTTCACCCCCTATGTTAATAATTTGAGTTCTCTCTATTCTTCTCTTCGTTATCATGGCTAAGGGCCTGTCAATCTTATTTATTTTTTCAAAGAACCAACTTTTAGTTTATCAATTTTTTCAATGATTTTTTGTTTCAATTTCGTTGATTTCTGCTCTTATTTTAATGTCGTCTACTACATTTGCTGTTGCTTTGCTCTTCCTTTTCTAGGTTTTTGAGGTGTAGTGTGAGTTCATTTATTTGTTGTTGTTTTTTTCTTTTTTTGAGGAAAGAACTCCAAGAAATGAATTTTCCTCTTAAAACTGCTTTCATTGTGTCCCATAGATTACAGTAGGTTGTGTTTGTATGGTCATTTGTCTCTAAGAATTTTTTTGTCTCCTCCTTAATGTCTTCTGTAACCCATTGATCATTCAGTAGAATATTGTTCATTTTCCATGTGATGTAGGATTTTTCCTTCCTTCTTTTATCATTGATTTCCAGTTTCATTTCATTATGATCTGATATGGTGCATGGTATTATCTCCACGCCTTTATATTTACTAAGAGTTGCCCTATGACCTAATATATGGTCTATCTTTGAGTAGGATCCATCTGCTGCTGATAAGAAGGTGTATCCACTTGATGATGGTTGATATATTCTATATATGTCGGTTAAGTCTAGGTTATTGATTGTGCTGTTGAGTTCTACAGTTTCTTTATTCAGTTTTTGTCTAGAGGATGTGTCTAATGGTGAGAGCGGTCTGTTGACGTCACCTATAATTATTATGTTGTAGTCTATTTGACTCTTGAACTTGAGAAGAGTTTGTTTTATGAGTGTGGCAGCTCATTTGTTTGCTGCATACAAATTGGTAATTGTTATGTTATGTTGGTGGATGGTTCCTTTTAACGTTATATAGTGTCCTTCTTTATCCCTTTTGATTAACGTAGGTTTGAAGTTGATTGTATTTGATATGAGTTTGGCCACTCCTGCTTGCTTCTGTGTGCCCTGTGAGTGGTATGATTTTTCCCAACCTTTTACTTTCAGCCTGTGTATGTCTTTACCTATCATATGAGTCTCCTGAAAGCAGCATATTGTTGGATTTGTTTTTTTGATCCAGGTTACTACCCTATGTCTCTTGAATGGTGAGTTTAGGCCATTAACATTTAAGGTTACAATTGAAATATGATTTGTACATCCATTCATGTTAATTTATTTATTTATTTTAGTTTGGCTAGTTTTTACTTTTTGGTTATTTTCCTCCCCCTTTACTGAGATACCTCCCACTGTTAGTTTGGGGCACTATTTTTCAATTCTTCTTCTTGTAGTATTTTGCCCAAAATCCTTTGCAGTGCTGGTGTTATGGGTGTGAATTCTTTTAGTTTTTATTCATTGTGAAAGATTTTAATTTTATTGTCAAATCTGAAGCTTAATTTTGCTGGATACAGTATTCTTTGTTGGAATTCATTATTTTTCAGTGTTTGAAATACATTGTTCCAGGATCTTCTCACTTTCAAAGTTTGTGATGAAAAATCAGTCGTTAATCTAATTGATTTACCCCTGAATGTAATCCACCTCCTTTCTCTCGTAGCTTTTAATATTCTATCCTTGTTCTGTATTTTGGCTATCTTCATAATTATATGTCTTGGAGTTGGTCTATTATGGTTTTAAATGTTTGGGGTCCTGTAGGCTTCAAGGATTTGGCAATCCATTCCATCTTTCATCTCTGGGAAGTTTTCTAGAATTATTTCATTTAATATGTTGTCCATTCTTTCCGTTTGAATCTCTATGGCTTCTTCTATTCTGATGACTGTGAAATTTGTTTTTTTTATGATATCCCATATCTTTTGAATAGACTGCTCTTGGGACTTAAGCATCTTTTCTGTGTTGACTATATTCTTTTCAAGTTGATAAACGTTGTCGTCATTATCTGATGTTCTGACTTCTATTTGATCTAGTCTATTTGTAATATTCTTGTTTGAGTTTTAATTAATAGTTTCCTGCATTTCTAGGATTACTGTTTGATTTTTTTTAAGATCTCTATCTCCTGGTAAAGCTTGTTCTTTGCCATTTGAATTTGTTTAATTCATTTTCAAAATATACTTTTATTGCTAGGACTTGCTGATTCATGTATTCTCTAATATCCCTTTCCATCTGAGTTAGGTAAGCCTTGAGTTTTTTTCCCTATCCCTGTTTCTGATGATTCTAGGTCCTCCTGTAGAATTAAGTTGTCCTGCATTGTTTGTACACATTTTTTTCCTTTGTTTTTTCATGATGTTCACGTTGTTTTCCATCTCTATTTGATTGCTGTTTTTCTGCTCTATTCTATAGATTTGTTTTGGTTTAATATATCTGTTGTCTCTCCTTTGTGTTGGTAGACTATGCCTGCTAAAGTGAATTCTGCTTGGAAGGAATTGCGATGGCCGAGCTCCAGTGATGTCACCTGTCTGCTATGGCGGGCCCCAGGCTCCTTGCCAGGGTGTTCAAATGGGAGTGGGCTGGGACTGATCTGTCTCTGTTTGTTTTCAACTCCCGGTCGCCGGCGGGCGGGCGGTCTCCAGCTGTCCAGTCACACAGTCAGCGGGTGGGCTGTCACTGGTGGGCGGGAGATCTCTAGCCACCCAGTTGCACGTGCAGCCAGCGGGCGATTGGTCGCTGGTAGGCAGGCGGGCACCAGCCACCCAGTCGCACCAGCAGCGGGCTGTTTGTGACCAGTGGGCGGGCGTTCTCCAGCCGCCCAGTCACGCGGGCCTGGCCTCTAGTCCCCTGTTATCTCCTGCTAGTCCTGGTTTCTCGTGCTAGACCAGATTTCCCCTGAGTGATGCCTCTCGGCAGCTCATACTGTCCTCTGGGCCTGCCGTTTCTTGGGTGTGGATGGTGTCTATGGGGAACCCCGGCACTCTATTGTTTTGATTTTTTCCTCTTGCTCCTCTCCCAGCTCTGGCTAGACAGGTTTCGTTTTTGCCGCTGATGGGAGGGGAAGTTGAAGGTGAGGTGCCTGTAGTTTTCCCAACGTCTTTATGCAGGCTCTCTCTGATAATCTCTCCAATGGAAAGCCTAAGAGAGATTTTATGTGAATTCCCTGCTGTATGGGAGATGAGCTGAGTAACACAAACCTGTTTTATTGTTGCAATCTGTTGGAGAGTGGCGGTGGTTACTTCTGCTCTCCAAGATGGTGACCGTTGGTTTCCTTGGTGGAGTTTTTATTGTGGGGGGATAGAACTGTAGCACTTCCTTCCCCGTTTGAAATCCCAAACTCAGCCCGGGGCTCAGTTGGAGGTCAGCCAGCAGGATTCCACAGAATCTGCAGCAACGTTTCTCCCTGCCGGCTGGTCGCTTCTAGGTGGTGCCCTGCTGTCTCTAGCCACGGGGCAGGCCACACAGATTTGTCAGCCCGGATCTCCGGTCGCACATTTGGCTCGTGTTTGAGACTCAATTACCGGACCTCATTGGTGGAAATCATTCTTCTAGGTTTCGGTGCACACCCATTTTTCTGTAAGATCCTAACAAGATAATTTTTTGTCGTTCTAACTCGTTATTCACCTGTGAAGTGGCGCAGTTCACAGGGTGTGAGTGGCAGATTCAGAGACAACCCTTCATCCTGACAAGGTTGTTTGCCATGGAAGATGACTTTTGCTCTCTCAGGTCCTTCATAGCTGCCTACATCTTCTCCATGGCTTATTTCTCCATGGACCTTTGAGGTTCTCAGCAGGTGAAAGATCCCCTACATTCCTGTATTATAAGACCAACTCTGTCCGTGCTCTTCTTTAAAGTTAGATTGAGGGAACACTGTAGGGTTAGGGTTAATAACATGTTTGATTTGGGTTAGGAATCATTCTGTTTATGAATAATTCTATTGAGAAGCTGCGATATGTATAAGAATATATAGTTGAAATATATGTAGGAAAACAGAAATCTAAGTAAGATTTGAATCCCAGAATGGCATTGGGCCCTTAATTGGGATACTTAGCGTTGAATTACATTCTGCACAGATGTCTCAGGTAAATTGATATACAATGTCATAGGACCCTGTACCTTGGAAGATTGAATGTAGATAAGAACATCCATTTAAAAAGGTATAGTTGTTATTGAATGGTTAATTAAATAGGTACTTGTCACTTCCTGTTTTTCTCTATGCTTAACAAAACACTGTTGAAATCTTGAGAACTGTTTGCTAATCTTGTTCCCAGAATGTGCTGTCCCCAGTTTTCAAACTGCAGAATTTACTCTCTCACCTGGTTGCATGCAAACTGCCCACTCCCACTGACCCATCAATAAACTTCCCTCCTTGCCCTCGGCAAGGAAAGTATATAAGCTCTGCTCAAGCTCTTCTAAGGGCTCTCTGCTGTATTCAAGTGAGCTCTGAGCCCCAGCATGCTGGAACTCCAATAAACCCTTTGCTGTTTCATGAGTCAGTTTCTTGGTGGTCTCTTCCTCCAATGCACGCCCGACCTTTACACATGAAGTTTCCACTGATATCTGGCAGCGGCGGATGAGAGACCCCAACGGGCTACTCTTGGGGTAAGTAAGTCTCCTATTCATGGTTTCAGGTTTCAGGTTAGGACTTGGAAAAATGGCTATTGATGAAGAGTGTGAGCTCTCTCCGACAGTGGCTGACAGACGTGTCACAGAGCCACAGGCCACGTTCCTGGAGGACGCCCCAGAGGACTTGGGAAATTTAGTTATAATAGATTCCTCGACTCAGTGATATTTTGTTTTGGATTCGGTATTGCCAGCCCATTGGTTATTGCCGGCTACTCAGTCCTGATCTCAGTGTTGGACGTCCATTGCCTGTCTTTATTGTCTTGTCTTGTCTGTTTCATGTGTCATTGCTTTCACTGTTTGTGGATCTTTCATTATGGGACAGAGCACTTCAATGCTAGATCTCAGTTTAAAGGGCGACTCTTATGCGTGGTCTCATAAAATCCCAACACAATTAATGGCAATACTTCTCTGAGCTCAGTTCCAGAACTCAGTCTCTAAGGGGAATCACACCAGAGTTCAAGCCCAGGTGGACCCAGTCATCTCTTCCAAATGCCACACAAATGACCACAATTAAAACCAAAACACTCCCCAATGGCCCTCATCTTCTTCCATATAGACACTCATCATAACCTCTGGCTGGACGTTTCCATGAGGGGCATAGCCCAAGACAGTGTCCAAAACATGCTCCCTTGCCGCTAATTTGCCTAAAGTCAGGGTGGCCTGGAAACCCTTCCAGTGAACCAGGATTGATCAAATACACCTGCCAATAATACTGATCTTCTTCTGCAATTTGAGGCCTACTGACTGTCAGGTGTAGATTCTTTATGTGAATTTCAGTCATAAGAAAACCCAACCACATCTGCAGTGCTTTGAAAAACTCATTTGACCCAAAGGATCCCAATTCTCACTTGATGGACGTCAAGAACCTAACAGAGGACGGAGAGAAACTTCACCCACAATGACTGCTCTTTTGACCATTTTGGTTTTGGATGCACACATGGGATCTTTCTTTAGATCTATCAGTTGCAGAGAATCTAAGACACAGCCTCACACAGGGCATAGAGTTGGATTCAGACACATCCATTTCCAAAGCAAGTAAGCAAAGAGCCACAGGTTATGCCCATTCATTTAGATCTGAAAACTGTTTTCTTCAGGCTTCACAAAGGGGTGGTCCGAAACAAAGAACTTCTTGACATTCAAGGCAACAGAACATTATGTAAGCAAAAGGCTCAAAGAAGGGTTTCTCCACTGAGAGTTTACTGGTCACACTGATATCTGCGTTTTCTGAGATGCTCGCCATTCCCTTCATCTATCCAGTACATGGCCATGTCACAGAGCTTGGAGGTGGTACATATCTTGGACACAAAACCATGAGCCTATTCTGGAGATTGGCGAGAATTCAGAAAGAAAATTGAAAATTACTAAGATCGTTGGTGTTGCCAATCCTTAAGGAAAGCTGCAATCCATTCATTAATTGGGCAGGATGAATGCTGGGAAGCTTTCTACAAGACAGGACAAATCCATTGATGCATTCTCTTTTCTAATGTCTACAACCACGGACATAGTGGGATACACAGACATAGAAACACTCGCCTTGTCAAACGTCTTACTTGAAACAGTTCAACCCCAAAAAACAAACCACCTTTCCTACCTATTCTCAGAACATGAGACAAAATCATAAACCCAAAACCACACCCATATTGGCACCTCCTTCCCCCAAGTAGGTCTGTGACTCTACGGAGTGTCCTCTGACTGGTGGGCCATACAATTTTCCCCTGAAAAGTCCTGTCCTGTCTCAGTTCTGTTCTCCTTGACCAACTCTGTTAAGTTGTCAGAAGCTAGTGTTTAGCCACTACCTGCTTTCTCAGGAAAGGCCCTTCTTCAGAGCTCTCCTTGCTTTTGCCATCCTAACATCAGTAGGTACAAAGAAAGACTGACTCTGTCCTTGGTAAATCCAAACAAGTGAGCCCATTGGGACTGGGACTGGGACTGGCTCTATGTGCCTGGTTTCCAGTATCCCAAGTTCAGAGAGATCCATCACCAAGAAAGTGAGGTGAGGTCACTCCCTTCAGGAACTGAATAAATTCACTGCCTTGTAAACCATTTTGTCCTAATAGTTGCTTCCAAGTGTCCCATTAGATGGAGGCTTCCCCTACTTCCTTTGAAACTTTCACAAGTTAGAATGGTATGTCAACCTTAGGAACCCGGGAATAGCTATCCACACAGGCCTGGTTTGGTCAATCTCCTCTACATTAAGAAGAGAGAGGCTGATTCAGACACATCCCTTCATCCTGACCAGGGTGATTGCCATGGAAAATGACTTTTGCTCTCGCAGATCCTTCATAGCTGACTATATCTTCTCCAGGATTCATTTCTGCATGGACTTTGGAGGTTCTCAGCAGGTGGAAGATCCCCTACATTCCTGTATTGTAAGACCAACTCTGTCCCTGCTTTTCTTTAAATTTAGGTTGATAGAACAGTGTATTCTTAGGGCTAATAAAATGTTTGATTTGAGTTAGGAATAATCCTGCGGGATGAATAATGGTATTGGGAACCTGAGATATTTATAAAAATATAGAGGTTAAATATATGAATTAAAACCGAAATCTAGGTAATTTTGAAGCTCAGAAGGGCATTGGGCCCTTGATTGGGATACTTAACTTTGATTTACATTGTGTACAGATGTCTCAGATAAATAGATATACAATGGCATCGGACCTTGTAGCTTGGATGATTGAATGTTGAAGAGAACATCCAGTCAAAAACGGATAGTAGGTAGAATTAGGTACAGAGTTGGTTTAGGAAGAAGAGTGAGTATAGGATTTGGAACAAAAGTTCTGGAGCATTAGGGTTGTGGTTAGAGAGTGAAAGTGAACATAAGTTCATGTGAAGGGTCAGTCACAATGGTGAACTGGTGAAAATATGCAGGAAACCACATATCTTTAGAGACATTATGAAATCAGGCAAAGTATAAAGTGAGTGATATGATCATGCATTTTCAACAGGGTTGAGTTTCAATATATAATCTTAGGAAGAAACAAATTTCCCCTTCCTCTCCTGTTTTCTCTTTTCTTTCCACTATACAAAGTCTAATCTGGGACAGAAAAGATCCGTCCTTTATAGGGCATATCAGGACATATACAGGATTGCCTGGAGCCCTTAGTTTGGGTAATGATTTAGCAGATAAAACTACGCATGACATACATATTTTCTCTACAGTAGAAGAAGCTACAAATTTTCATAAAAAATTCCATGTCAATGCTAATACTATACATAAGCGCTTTAAAATAACTAAGGAACAAGCTAGACAAATAATAAAACAATGTCAAAATTGTGTGACCATTTTACCACAAGTTAATCTTGGAGTCAATCCTAGAGGATTGATACCTAACCATATTTGGCAGATGGACGTCACAAACTTGCCAGAATTTGGAAAATTAAAATATTTGCATGTTACAGTTGATACTTCTTCTGAATTTTTGATGGACTCCCTTCATGCCGGAGGAAAAAAACTAAAGATGTTATAGCTCATTGCTTACAAAATTTTGCCACTGTGGGCATTCCAAAACAGTTAAAAACAGATGTTGCCCCTGGTTATACTTTTACCTCTTTTAAAGAATTTTGCTCATCATTTTGCATTACTCATATAACAGGAATCCCATACAATCCGCAGGGACAAGGCATAGTTAAATGAGCTCATCAAACTATTAAAACGTACTAATTAAACAAAAAAAAAAAAAGGAATTGGGAAGGGGTATATATTCCCCAAAGATAAACTTAAAATAACCCTTTTTACTCTAAACTTTGGAAATTTGGATTCATCAGGGCTTATTCCTGTGGAAAGGCATATGTGCCCAAAAAATGTACATAAGCCCAAGGTACTTTGGAAGGATATTCTAACAGGACAATGGAAATGTCCTGACCCAGTAATTGTCTGGAGTTGGAGGTCTGTTTGTGTGTTTCCACAGGGAGAACAGCAGCCGATTTGGATTCCAGAGAGACTAACTAAAGCGATTTCTACAGATTAAAAGAATATGATTTGACTCAAATCCATAACAGCTGATATCCAGAACTCCAGTTTGGCTATTCTTACATCTGTGACAAATCCAGGATGCTTTTTTCAATATCTATTTTATTATTACCCTTTCCCATGTCATGAAGTTCTATTTTGTTTTTTGAGCTCATACAAACCTAGGTTAATGTTTTGCTGATCAGTTCTATTTTTGGACTATAGAGTTTTTAGACATTGCAATGGAGATTTCACCTGTAAAATGTTATAAGGCCTTTACTCTTATGTTATGTGTTGTATGTATTATATTACGTGTGCACACTTGTGTTTTTTGTTATATGTTTGAATGTACGTATGTCCATATATCATATATGATGAGCGCTCATGAAAAAATGGATCCAAATATATTTTTATACACTTGATGTAAATGTTTTAATTTAAATTGGGTAAACACCTGTTGAGGATTGTTTTAAAACGTGTACAAAAAAGGAGGTTAACAGATCTGTTTGTTTACTTTCACCTTTTCTTTTCATTATACTTAATAATTCTCTTCAAGACAATGTAAATTGTTAAGAAAATTGTTTTCTTTTAGTACCTTCTGGAATGTTACATAATTTTTCTTTGGCCATTATTGCCAAAATTCCTATCTTCATCCCAGTGCCTGTAAAGACAAAGATAATACCAATCTACAGCTTCTGCAATAGCCATCACTGAACTGCTTGCAGAACTTGCCTCGACTATGTATCACCTGTATGCATTGTGAACTCACCTGCATGCATTGTGAACAATATGTTGGTGAATTGACTTGTGGTAGTGTTGGGGTATTTTTGCTGATGATGTCATCGGTGGTACAATTTTTCCAAAAGGAGCCGTCAATTGGCTTGGTGTATCTTCCTCCCTTCTGCTGTTATGGTCGTTCAGCTAAAATTTGGGGGCCAACAGAGGTGAGACAAAGAACCTCACCCCCCGCTGGTACAAAGACCTCTCCACAGGTGTGACTGTATACTGGACCTGTAGCTAGTGACGGGTAAGATCCAATTGCAATGGTACCAATCTAAGACTGGAGGCTGATACCTTGAGGTCAGCTCATTCGATAATGGGTAAGCACCATATGTACTATTGGACAACCTAAGGCAGGCATGGTCCCTAAGCCACATGCTTGTTGTTTAAACAGAGAGGGGGAGGTGTTGAGAGGCACAGCCCAAGGGGCCAAACAAACTTTCAGACTGCCGGCTGATGATTGGCTAACAGCGGCCCCAGCAACATCAAGCTAATTGGCTCCTCTGCGGTGATGCTCATTGGAGATGCTCATTGAGCAGTTTCCCCACCCTTTCAGACTGCAAGCTGATGATTGGCTCACAGCAGCCCCAGAATATTTAGCTGATTGGCTCCTCTGTGGTAATGCCATTGGGCTGTTTCCCCACCCTTTCAGACAACGGAGCTGCTCATTGTGGGACTTTTTGGGCTCTGCCCACACGACCCAGCCAATCGACCTCAAGAGAAGGAGTGTGGAGGTTGAGAGCTTGTGGGAAGCCAGTAGTGGCAGTTGGGCTCTGAGGGTTTTTCCCGAGGAGCTAATTTTTAGTCATGTGTGGTTCTAAAAGTAATTTTAGTTTCTTTTGACAAGTGGCTCCTGAATTGTGCCCAGCCAGATTGCAGCAATCCTAAAGTGATGGAGAAAAAGAACCCAAACAGAATAGAAATACAAGCAGTTTAGAGAGGCATGGTGTATAGTTGGATTTACCTTTTGCATGATAAAGGGTAGGTGTTATAAATCTAGTCAATTTTAAATTGAAATAGTTTTCCATGTGTTTTATAGTTAACAAATATGTGAATTCCTATCTCCCTTTATCTGTAGGCTATTCAGCACATGTATTTTTGAATGTACATATAGAATCCTACCTGGTATCACATGTACATTTTTGTTAGATGGCTGACTTGGCAGATACAAATTTTTAGAAGAGGTCACTCCTCCTAAACGTTGTTGGAATTGAAAATTAAAACTATGGGTGAGCTTCCTAGTTGAACAATATAATACATAAATCCATGTTCAGTAAAATGAATAGTTTTGGATCTGTGGATGTTATATATTTCATGATGAATTTCGATTGGCATATATATTGCTACCTTTTAATGCCTCTCTCTCTCTCTCTCTCTCTCTCTCTCTCTCTCTCTTTATATATATATATATATATATATATATATATATATATATATATATATATAAATATATATATATATATATACACACACACACTCTCCAGATTTTTCAGAATGTAAAATATATGTGTCTTATTATACAATCCCTAAATGCATTCATGTTCATGAATGTGGATTTATAACCAAATGTTCACAAAGTTATTTTCAGAAATATTCATCCACCTTAAATACATATTGTATCCTAGTACTGAAATCAAAATTCAGTGAATGGTGCATAGAAGTCCTAATTTTTCTACAGTAACTGACCCACTTTAACATCAATGCAAGTAGATTCCTATGGGACATGATGTGTATTTTGACCTTCATTTTTATTCAACACTGTTACATGACTATTTCTTCAGTTTATGCACATCATAGGATATATATTTCATTCACAATTTTGCAAATTGATAGGCTTTTGTTTCACTTTTAATCACTTCTTGCTTCAGTACACAAGTATTCCTCTATGTTTTTTGACTGGTCTTTTCATGATACTTCATTTTATTTTAGATTTCAATAATCACTTTTAAAGCAAAACTCACACACTCTTCATGATAAACCATAAACCTAATATTACCATTAGATGTATAAATGGTTGTAATGAATGTATGTATCTCAATATAAGATTTCCTGTAAATTTGTAAATATCAATTCAATCCAATATTTAAAGTTGGAACCAGTAATATTATTTATTCACAGTATGGTCTATTCATTCATTTTATCTATATTCCTAGACACAGGGAACACCTATTTGTACACCGTATACTAATTTATACACCTTCAAAATATTGCCCACAGAAATGGTGGAAGAAATACTGATGTCACCTGATCTACATATGCACTTTATCACAGTAATATTCTGGAAACAAAATGCAAAGTTCACACTTATGACTGTGCCAAAGCCTAAATGGAAAGTGTGCATGGATTACTAACAATATCCATGTCCAGATTGCCTAATTCTCTCAAATGTCAATCCTATTGGTGACTAAATATTTGATTCTTTCTAATATTTTATACTCAACCTCTACCCTGTTGAAAATGTCTAATCCTATCACTCAATTTATACTTTGCCTGATTTCTTAATATCTCCATTGATATCTGCTTCCCCATATATTTTCCCCAGTTCATCATTGTGTCTGACTCTTCACATGTGGTGACATTTACATTCACTCTCTACCGCAAACCCTATTGCTAAAGAACTTTTTGTCCAAATCCTATACTCACTTTTCTTCCTAAACCTACTGACTGTCTTCCTAATCCTACCAACTATGCCTATATGAGTGGATGTTTTCTTCTACATTCAATCATCCAATTTTCAAGGTCCTATGCCATTGTATATCGATTTATCTGAGACATCTGTTTAGAAGATATTTAAAAGCTAAGTATCCCAATCAAGGGCCCAATGCTCTTCTGGGCTTCAAATCTTACCTAGATTTCTGTTTTTATACTTATATTTCACCTATATATTCTTGTAAATATCACAGGTTCCCAATACCATTATTCATCCAGCAGAATGATTCCTATCCCAAATAAAACCTGTTATTACCCTAACCATACACTGTTCCCTCAATGTAACTTTACAGAATAGCAGGGAAAAAGTTGGTCTTACACTACAGGAATGTAGGGGATCTTCAACCTGCTGAGATCCTCAAAGGACCATGCAGAAATGATACCCTGGAGAAGTTGTAGGCAGCTATGAAGGACCTGAGGGAGGAAAACTCAACTTCCATGGTAAACAACCTGGTCAGAATGAAGGGATGTGTCTTTATCAGCCTCTTTCATCTTAATGTAGAGAAGATTGACCAAACCAGGCCTGTGTGGAGAGCTGTTCTCGGGTGCCTATGGTTGATATACCATTCCAACGTGTGAAAATGTCACAGGAAGTAGGGGCACCCTCCATCTCATGGGACCCTTGGAAGCAACTCTTAGGACAAAGTGGTTGCCAAGGCAGTGACTTCATTCACTTCCTGATTGAGGTTACCTCACATAACGTCCTGGGTGATGGAACTCTCTAAACGTGGGATTCAGAAAGCCAGGCAAGCACAACCAGTCCCAGTCCCAGTCCCAGTGGTCTCACTTTTTTTGGATTTACCAAGGACAGAGTCTGTCTTTCTTGGTACCTACTGATGTGAGGATGGCCAAAAGACAGGAAAGCTAAGAAGAGGGGCCTTTCCTGATAAAGCAGGTAGTAGCTCACCACTGGCTTCTGACAACTTCACACAACATTCCTCCCTCAATGCAGCACAAAGGTCCCTTTCACTCATGAAGAGGAGGTCCAACCCTCAACTGTTCTGTAAAAGAACTTCAGAGAGAGAGGTTAAAGATTCCCGCAAAGCTGTTATGGAGGTTTCTAATATATTTAAGTTTTGGTGTATTTCTGCTTCTAACTGGGTCATTTGTTGTGTCCCATGGACCAGGGCAGTGGTTCCTGTGCCCACCCTTGTGGCAACTCCTATTCTTTATAGGATGGCTAAAGTGAGGGACATATGTTCCCAGTGAAACCGGGTTGTATGTCCCACCTATTCGATCTTCAAATGAACCTGCGTCATGATAGAGCATTCTGGGTAACATATGCACCATTACACAATTAATCACATCCGTTTTTCATCTCATGAAAACATCAACAATGTTTTAGTATATAGAATTATACTGTTGTAGGGACGGACAAGGCAAGGCACCTAAGATAGCACCAAAGACAGTGAAACAGTCCTATTTGGTTGCACCCAGATTCAGAGGGCATTGCTTCGGTTGTAATCAATTAATCTTCTGAATTCCAAGTTTAGGTAGTTTCAGAATTTTGTACCCAACATGTAAGAGAAGTGGCTCAGAAGATCACACTCTGCAGAAGTTCACAAAAAGCTGTTTTTGTTTCTGTTTTTTTTTTCCTCTGTTCTGGGCAAGTTAACTTTTCAAGGACAACTGGGTGGGGGAGAGCTTTTACTTCCCTTTCTTTTTTTCCCCCTGCCAGCTGTTACCATGGAGCCCAGATGGTAACTTCTTTATCTTAGAAATGTTGCCATCTCTGTGAAGCCCCAGTTCAAGGCCAGAGGAATTGTTCACATATTTTGTGAAAAACTAGTAAGGGGGTGTCTAGCTTAGGAGTGCTGATTATTTTTAGCCAGTGGCCAAGTGGAACAGGGCAACATTAAATGAGGAAGGTTATCTACACTGAAATCGTTTATAGGGACTTTTTTGCTGAAAGTCCTAAAGTCAGCCATGGTGAAGACTCCTGGAGAAGGTCAGTGAAAACTTTTCTGTGGGCCTGGTACAGAGGGGGGAGACAGAGAAGTCGGGGCTTAGAGCAGCTTCATGGATCTGAGAATGAGAAAGGAGAGATGTAAAAGAATAATGGGAAAGGGGTTTGGGATATTCCTAGCAACAAAACTTGAGCAGTAGAACAGGTAGAGCAGAGGGGAAGAAGGGAGTGAGTATCCACAAAGCCTGTGAGGGACTTTAAATTTTTAGTAACCTGTTTTCAGTGATGAAAGAGCAACTTTAAAGGCCATTTTCATTACATTTGGATAAGGGTCTAAGGGCTCTCCTCAGCTGGTTTGAGCTATGGGTTAGCTGGAAAGAGGACCTGGTGGGACCCAGTGCGGGCAGTGACAAGAGAAGAGAGGAGTGAGTCGGTGGAGGGGTACCTCAGTACCTGCTTCTCAGCCAGGGGGCAATGGTCTGAGAACCGGTGTTGGTTTGGGTTTTTGATCTAGTAATTGAAGGGAAGAAATCAGGTTGCTGAGTTTGGAGTGACAGCAGATAGTCTGGAGATGAAGGCTGAGGGTGAGGATCTATTGGAGAAGCATAGTTCAGGATGTGAGCGAAGGAGGGAAAAGGCCTCCACATAGGGGAATCTCCTTTTACCCTTTTGAGCACTTGCAGAAGTTAAAAAGGTCACACAGTATTTGAGGATCTAGAGACCCCTCTGGGGGCCATGGGTTTTGGTTATCTAATTGGTCATATGGCCAATGCTGTGTACAGAATTTGATGAGGAGTTCGGGTTCCATCAGGAAGCCCCTGTATGCTCACATCCCCATGACTTACAGAAGAAATTGGCTTTTCCTCCACACAGCTGTTGCTGTTTGTGGCTTTGATTGTCTGCCGGGCAAACATAGTAATCTAGGCTAGCCAACCTGCACCTGGCTTACCTGTCCCGACATCCATAATGTTTGTTTCCATTATTTATGGTACAAAAGGTATTTAATGGAATTTTAGTGGTATCCTCTTCATCAGGGATATCCTAATAGGAAAGACCTATAGCCAGCTAACAAATGTCTGGGTGGAGAAATGGCCACCAGGTCCCAAAGTGGGCTATATGTGAGATAGATTATACTTCTTCTCCAGTAGGATTTGTGATCAGCCATTGCTGCTGAAAGGGCTGATGAGGGTTAGAACTACTGGTGGTCAAGGAGAGACTCTATAGCTTCATCCACCTGGCGAATACACAATTTGAAAGGGTTACCAGTCTCTTCCAGTTTCCAGGCAGAGTCTGGACAGGGTGCAGGCTTGAGATGAGAGGCCAGGATCCAGGAAGTGATTCTGTCTACCTTTACCACTGTAGGTGTTATAAGTAGAACCTGGTATGGTCCTTTCCAGTGGGGTTCCAGGGATGACACCTGATGTTGTCTTACATAGACAAAGTCTCCTACTTGATATTGATGTGGAGTCCCCTCATCTCCAGGTTGGTAGGCAGTGGCCAGCTGTTTTCACAGGTATCGCTGAGTTCTTTCAACAGCTGTAAGTCTGTCAAGCATGGTGGTGTGGAAGGGATCGTTAGGTCTTAGAGTTGGGGTTAGGTCCCTTACTGGAATAGGGGCCCCATAGGGAATTTCATAGTGGGTGAGGTTACACAAAGAAACAGAGAGAGAATTTCTTGCATGAAACATTGCATAAGGCAGAAGCATTGTCCAATCTTTTATGTCGGTCTCTAAGCTTAATTTCATTAAGGTCTCTTTAATGGTTCTATTCATTCATTCTACCTGTCCTGCACTCTGTGGTCTATAAGCACAATGTAATCCCCAGGGTACTGGCTAACCCCTAACGTACCTGGGTCATGAATGCAGGTCCATTATCAGACTCTGTTACCTTAGGCAGGTCGTATCTTGGAAAAAAATCTTCCAGGATCTTCTTGACCACCATTTGTGCTGTTTCTTTCTTTCTTTCTTTTTCTTTCTTTCTTTCTTTCTTTCTTTCTTTCTTTCTTTCTTTCTTTCTTTCTTTCTTTCTTTCTTTTTTTTTGGTGGGGAAGGCTTTAATCCATCCTGAAAATGTATCTACAAAGACTAGGAGATATTTAAGTCCATACCTTGCATGCTTAATTTCAGTAAAGTTCACTTCCCAGAATTGTCCTGGTCTTTTTCCTCCTAGGTGCTTTCCTCCAGGAAGCTTGGAAGGGTAAGCATAAACCAATTGATGGACCCGACAGGCTTTTGTTACCCATTCAGTCCTTTTGCTGTGATTTGGTCAGTGGAAAACTCTGTTCTTGATCCTTCAGGAATGCCTGCAGTTTCTTTGAACAAAGTTGAGTGAGTTGATGTACATTTTCTACTGACATAGTTAGAGCCATGACTATAGGAGTTTTTACTGAAGGATTTAGAAATCCCACTTGGTTGCCTTCAGGGTTAAAAGTTATTTTGGCCCAGAGCTTGGTGAGCAGATCTCTGCCCATCAATGGGGCCAGGCATTCTGTGATTACTAGGAAGGATTGATGGATTTTCCTTTTCCCAGGTCTATGGTCCTCTTAGTTGTCCAAGCCCGATACTTACTGCCATTTGCCCCTTGAACTAGAGACCTTTTATTTGATAGATGGCCCAATGGGGCCTTGAGGGCTGAGTATATTGCCCCTGTATCCACTTCAAAGTTTACTGGGGTCCCCTACACTTCAAAAGTTACCCTGAGCTCCGGGAGGGTTGTTAGCCCCGACTTTTGGAGTCATCCTCAAGAGTCAGAATGGCTGGCAGGAGTGGCTGTCTCTTTCTAGGGAACTCTTTGGCCCAGTGTCCTTTTTTTTACAGTAGGCACAGTGATCTGAGGCAAGGAGTGGCCTCTGGCGTGGGCCCAGGTATCCCTTCCTGTCTCCCTGTTTCTTAATTTCTGGCCTATTTGTTGTTGTGACCAGGACCTTAGTCAGCGCCTTAGTCTGTCTTTTGTTTCTTTTATCCTCCCTTTGTTCCCTTCTCTTCCTCAGTTTCTCTCTTAAAGTATACCTTCTCAGCTTCTCTGACTAAATCTCTCAAAGTCATATCTTGTAATCCATCTAAGCATTTTAACTTTCTTTTAATATCCGGGGCAGCTTGCCCAATAAAGGCCATTGTGACAGGTGACTTTTGATCCTCTGCCTGAGGATTGAAAGGAGTGTATCTTCTATATGCCTCCATAATTCTCTCTAGAAACATAGAGAGAGGTTCTTCAGGCCCTTGAATAATCTCTCTTACCTTGGCCTAATTAGTTGGTCGCCTAGCGGCCGCACGGAAACCCACTATTAGAGCCCGGTGATAAGTGAACAGATGCTCCCTACCTTCAAAGATTTGGGGGCCACAGTTGGGTTGGTTCAAAGGAAAGCTGGCTTTGATTATCTTGGGAAGTTGTGTCAGTCACGCATCTGGTCAGAGGATATTTTTTTCCAGCTTCCAGGAGTATTCTATTTTGATCCCCTGTCATGAAGACAGTCCCTATGAGTTGTTGGCAGTCATCTCAAGTAGGCTAGTGTGAAAACATCAATGACTCAACCAGACCTGTGTGCCAGGTGGGGTGCTCAGAAAAAGGGGGATTGTTATATTTTCAATTATGTACGTCTGAAGAGGAGAATGGCCAAAACTGGTAGGCTTGCATTTTTTCCCCCATGACCGTCGTCAATCTTTGGCCCATAGGGATGGAGGGGGAGCATCATGGGAGTTCCAGTGTTTTCAACTATTCACTGCTGGCGAGTTCCTATAGCCGGGCCAGCTTCCTCAAGGGAAGGAAGGGCTGTGTGTGCCACTGGGGAGCTATCTGGAGGGTGCTGTGCTCCTCCAATTGCAGAGAGGCTGAGTCAGCAGCAGGGGAATCACTTAGAGGGTGTTGGGGATTGGGGGAAGAGGGCAGGGGATAAGGAGGGGGAGGAGAATCCAGTAGAGTCAAATCTTGTGACTCAGGGAGAACAGAGGGTGGAGAAGGAAGAAGAGCAGAGGGTTTGAGAGATCATGGGGGAAGGAGTAGGAGCAGGGGCAGCGGTAAGGAAAGGCTTCACCCATGGAGGAGGAGATTTGCAGAGGTCCTGCAAAGTTAAGATATATGGCGGAATGATCCAGATGGCTATGTGGCCCTGGCTAAAAGACAATATCTCTAACTTTTTAAATTAGTGGGAAGTAGAAAGATCCTTCTAGAGGCTATCCGACTCAAAAGGTGGGTCATTCTGAGGCACAGAGCGTCTTCCAGGTCCAGTGTTTTACTAAATAAAAAAGATTCTGAGCCCTTATGTGGACTTTGGGCCAGTGATCAATGGTCAGGGACAGAGGCATTGAAGTGCTCTGTCCCATAATGAAAGATACACAAATAGTGAAAGCCACGACACATGGGGTCTCACATTCGCCGCTGCTGGATTTCAGTGGAACCTCCATATGAAAAGGTCGGGCAAGCCTTGGAGGAAGAGACCACAAAGAGATTGTCACATGCAACAGCAAAGGGTTTATTGGGGGTCCAGCATGCTGGGGCTCAGAGCTCAATTGAAAAGAGATGAGAGCCCTGAGAACACCTTAAGCAGAGTTTATATAATTTTCTTGGAGAGGGCAGGGAGGAAAGTTTATTGATGGGTCCGGGTGAGTGGGCAGTGTGCGTGCACACGGGTGAGGGAGTACATTCTGCAGTTTGGCAGTTGGGGAGAGCACATTCTGGGAACAAGATTAGCAAAGAGTTCTCAAGATTTCAAAAGTGTTTTGTTAAGCATACAGAGAAACAGGAAGTGACAAGTACCTATTTTATTAACCTTTAACTACCGACTATCCCTTTTTGACTGGATGTTCTCTTCTACATTCAATCATCCAAGGTACAAGGTCCTAGGCCATTGAATATTGATTAATCTGACACATCTGTGCAGAACCTAATTCAAAGCTAAGTATCCCAATCAAGGGCCCAATTCTCTTCTGGGCTTCAAAACTTACCTAGATTTCTGTTTTCATACATGTATTTCACCTATATATTCTCATACATATCACAGGTTCATAATACCATTATTCATCCAGCAGAATGATTCCTAACCAAATGTGCATATAAATATACATGTGCTGAATAGTCTATAGAGAAAGGGAGACAGGAATTCACATATTAGTTAATTTTAAAAACACATGGAGAATTATTTTAACCAAAAATTGACTAGATTTATAACACCTACCCTTTATCATGTAAAAGGCAAGTCCAAATATACACCATGCCTCCACTGAACTGCATGTATTTCTATTTTGTTTTGGTTATTTTTCCTCCATCATATTAGGATTAGTAGTCAGAGTCTAGTAGGGTATGGGTTAGTGTCATGGTTTCAGTATTTTGATTGGAAAATAAGAAAATGAATCCAATGTGTATGCAAATATGTGCCACACAAAAATATTCCCACTCTCATCCAGAACAATGAATTGCCATTACCTTCACCCCAAATAAGACACAATTAGAGGAGAAGAGTTAGAAAATCTGTGAATACATATATGGAATGGAACATAATCAGGAGTTCACAACCTTGGAGGTGGTAGAGGAGTTTCCAAAAGTTAGGGTCAGGGTAAACACTCCACAAACATGGAGCTCTGCTGGCCTAAAAACTTCTTGAGAAACTGTCTCTGAGTTCGGGCACTTGAAATATGATGTTGTTGTCAGGAGCTTTAGCTTCATTTGTAGTGAGACCATCAAAGATGGGTCTGCATCTATGTGACCTGGAGAACATGGTTTCTTTTTTTTAATGAACATAAGGGAGCAGTGCTGAATTCTCTCTTTGTAGGTAAACTGTGGCCACTCGGGTCTAAGTGTCTCCCCATGTGGACTGTGAAGCCATTTGGTCATCCTCCACTTTTTGTGGTGTTTCTTGCTGCTGCACTGGGAGTATGGTATTTACTTAACGAAATACAATGAGTTCAACTGGGACAAAATGCTAGAGTGAGTTCTGTCATGTGTGGTGGGTCAGGTTCCCCAGGAGAATGCACCAACAAGTCTTCTATCCAACATAGCTTGTCCCCTTGACCATAGCAACCTGTTTCAGCGCCTGATGGATCTAAAGAAACATCCAATGTGTGCATCCAAAACCAAAATGGCAAAAACATAAGTCATTGTGGATGATGTCTCTTGCCTTCCTCTGTTAGGTTCCTGACCTTCTTCAAGGGAGTATAGGGATTTTTTGGGTCAAATGAGTTCTTCCAAGCTCTTCAGAGGTGCTTGGGTTTAATCATGAATCCAAATCACATAAGGAATTTATACCTGACAGTCAGTAGGCCTCTAATTGGAGAAGTAGAGCAGTATTAGCGGCAGACGTATGTGATCAATCCTAGTTCACAGGAAGGGTGTCCAGGCCACCCTGAGTTTAGGCAAATGAGGGGCAAGGAAGCTTATTTTGGACACTCTCTTGAGCTGCGCCATTCAAGGAATCCTCCAGCCAGAGGTTATGATGAGTGACTCTATGGAAGAAGATGAGGGCCATGTGGAATTGTTTTGGTTTTAATTGTGGTCATTTATGTGGTGGTTGGAAAAGATGACTGGGTGCACCTAGCCTTGAACACTGGTGTGATTCTCCTCAGAGACTGAGTTCTGTAACTGACCTCAGAGTAGTAATTGCTTTGAAATTGGTTGTGTCTTAATTAGCCTCTTGGCCCTGTGTGAGGCTGTGACTTAGATTATCAGCACCAGATGGATCGAAAGAAAGATCCCATGTGTGCATCCAAAACCAAAATGGCCAAAAGAGCAGTCATTGTGGATTAAGCCTCTTGCCTTTCTCTGTAAGGTTCTGAAAGAATAAAAGAAATTGAAATTGAAATTGAAATGTAAAGAACCAGGTTTGTAAACTTTCCAAGCTGCACTTTCCTGTGGCAGTTTAGACAATTCCCGGATCTGCCCATTAGATGTGTGTTGAAATCTTCCCTGACTACCTAGTTACTTAACAACCCTTTCCCAGAATCCCTGCAGCTCAGCAAGTATACATCTCAGGTATTCAACCAATCAGTTTAAATGTATACCCCTTCTTAGGGCTGACCAATCACCCCCTGCCCGAATTGTTCCCGCAAATGAAAGTGCTAATCATGCTTTAGAGTTGTTATTTGATTTTCCCATGGTATATGATGAATTGCTAAAGGAGGCTATCATGTATGTAAAGTCCCTGCCCTCTCTAAGGAATGGATATAAACTCTGCTCAAGTTGTTATCAGGGCTCTTTGTTCTTTGCTCCTCTAAAGTGAGCTCTGAGCCCCAGCATGCTGGACCCCCAATAAAACCTTTGCTGTTGCATGAGAAAGCCTCTTGGTGGTCTTTTTCTCTGACGTTCGCCCCACCTTTTCATCTGGAGGCCCCAGGTGAGATATCCGGCAGCGGCGGACAAAAGACCCCAATGGACTCCTCTCGGGGTAAGTAAGGCACCTCTTTCTGGTTTTGGGTTTCAGGTTATGGATTGGCAAAGTGGCTGTCAGTGAAGAGCATTAGCTCTCTCTGATGGTGGCTGACAGATGTGTCACAGAGCTACAGGCCACGTTCCTGGGGGACACTCCAGAGGACTAGAGAAATCAAGGAATACTAATTTCTTCAACTCGTTTATATTTTGCTTCAGGATTCGGTTCGCCAGCCCATCAGGTTTTGCCGGCTACTCAGTTTTGGTCATTGTTCTGAACTCATGTTGAGTTTTCCGGCTGTCTTTATTGTCTAACCCATCAGGTTTTGGCAGTTACTCAGTTCTAATCTTTGTCTTGGACTCATGTTAAACGTTTACTGTTTGTCTTTGTCTGTGTTGCGTTTGTGTCTTCACTGTCCCTGTTTGAGTAACTCTCATTATGGGACAAAGCACTTCCACTTCTCTGTCCCTGACACTTGATCATTGGACTGATGTCCGCTCAAGGGCCCAGAATCTTTCTTTTTCAGTAAAATGCCGTACCTGGCAGATTCTCTGTGCTTCAGAATGGCCTATTCTCAGAGTCAGGTGGCCCCCCAGAAGGATCCTTCTACTTCCCTCTAATCCGAAAAGTCAGAGATATTGTCTTTCAGCTGGGGCCACGTGGCCACCCAGATCAACAGCCATATACCCCTTCGCCCAGCATCCTATCATTCAAACCTTCCACTCCTCCCCCTCTTCCTTCCATTCTCCCTGAGTCACAAGACTGGACACTCCTCCCACTCCTTATCCTCTACCCTCGCTCTCCAACCCCCAACACGTTCCAGATGATATTCTCGCCGCTGACTCAGCCTCTCCGCCGCTAGAGGCAATTGGGCCAGACCCAAGCACTCCAGGGGACTTCTCTGCAGAAGCAGCAACCCCTCCTCCCCTGGAGGAAGCTGGGCCACCTAAAGGAACCCGACGGTGACGGATAATAGAAAACTCGGAAGCCCCTATGATGCTTCCTCTCCGTCCCTACGGGCCAATGAACCGATCCAACTGGCACCCAAACACCTTTAAATGTAGGTAGCATCTGTCCACTTATCGCCAGACTCTAATAGCGGGTCTCCGAGTGGCCGCCAGAGGGCCGACTAATTTGGCCAAGGTAAGAGAGATTATCCAAGGGCCTAATGAGTCTCCCTCTATGTTTCTGGAGAGAATTATGGAAGCATATAGGAAATATACTACTTTTGATCCTCAGGCAGAGGATGAACAAGCATCTGTTGCAATGGCCTTTATCGAGCAGGCTGCCCTAGATATTAAGAGAAAGTTACAACGTCTAGATGTATTACAAGATAAGACCTTGAGAGATTTAGTAAGAGATGCTGAGAAAGTATATTATAAGAGAGAAACTGAGGAGGAAAGGGAACAGAGGAGAGAGACGGAAAGGGAACAAAAGGAGGATGAAAGGAGCAAAAGGCAGACTAAAGCATTGACTAAGGTTCTGGTCAGAGCACCAAATATGCCAGAAGTTAAAAAGCAGGGAGTCAGAAAGGGATACCTGGGCCCCCGCCAATGGCTGCCCCTGGCCTACTGTAAAGAAAACAGGACACTAGGCCAAAGAGTGCCCCCGAAAGAAGCAGAGATGCCAATCCGCCGTGCTGACTCTAGAAGAGGACTAGGAAAGTCGGGGCTCGGATCCCCTCTCCGAGCTCAGGGTAACATTTAAAGTGGAGGGGACCCCAGTGAACTTTGAAGTGGATACAGGAGCAGTATAATCAACCTTTAAGACCCCACTGGGCCCCCTATCAAATAAATGGTCCCCTGTTAAAGGTACTAATGGCAGTAGATATTGGGCTGGGACAACTAAGAGGACTATGAACCTAGGAAATGGAAAAGTCCACCACGCTTTCCAAGTAATCCAAGAATGCCCAGCCCCATTGATGGGCTGGGATCTGCTTACCAAACTCTGGGCTAGAATAACCTTTAACCCTGATGGTCCCCAAGTGGAGTTTCTAAAGCCTTCAGTAAAAACTCCCATAGTCATGGCTTTGACAACATCCGTAGAAGATGAACATCAACACTTCGCGCCTCCTAGGACTGATCAAACAGGCAAACTACCCCAGAAATGGATAAAAGATTTTCCTAATGCCTGGGCAGAAACTGCTGGGTTAGGTCTAGCCATATAACAACCTCCAATAGTAGTAGAATTAAAAGCCTCTATCTCTCCAATCAGTGTTAAACAATATCCTCTAATCAAAGAAGCTAAGGATGGGATAAGGGCCCATATTCAGAAATACCTGGCTCTTGGGGTCTTAAGGCCCTGTCATTTGTCCTAGAATATCCCCCTGCTACCAGTAAGAAAGCCAGGAACTGGGGACTACCGGACGCTTCAATACCTAAGAGAGATCAACAACAGAGTGCAGGACATTCACCCCACTGTACCGAATCCATATAATTTGCTTAGCGCTCTGAATCTGGAGCAGGAATGGTACACTGTGCTAGACTTAAAAGATGCTCACTTTTGCTTGCCCGTACATAAGGACACTCAGTTGCTGTTTGCTTTTGAGTGGATAGACCCCGAAAAAGGGACATCTGTCCAACTAACCTGGACTAGACTCCCACAGGGGTTCAAAAACTCTCCCACTCTCTTTGATGAACCCCTCCACAAGGACTTCAATGACTTCAAAACTGCACACCCCGATGTCACCATACTCCAATATGTGGATGGTCTGCTACTGGCAGCCAACACCAAAGAGAACTATGAGTCTGGGACCCAAGCATTATTTTCCAAGCTTGCTCGGCTTGGATATAGGGCTTCTGCCAAAAAGGCCCAAATTTGTCAGCAAGAAGTAATCTTCCTGGGTTATTCTCTTAGGGGTGGCAAAGGATGGCTCACTGAGCCCACAAAATGAACCTTTGTGCAGATACTGCCCCCATCTAATAAGAGACAACTCAGGGAGTTTCTTGGGACTGCCGGCTTTTGCAGGTTATGGATTCCTGGGTTCGCGTCTCTGGCTGCCCCTTTATACCCGCTGATAAAGGGGGATGCCCACTTCCAATGGACCCCTGAGCACCAACAAGCTTTTGATAATGTCAGAAAAAAGGTGCTGCTATCTGCTCCGGCCTTAGCACTCCCAGATATAGAAAAACCCTTCAGTCTCTACATCGAGGAAAAGAAAGGAATAGCACGGGTTGTGCTCACTGAGACTTTGGGACCTTGGAAAAGGCCGGTAGAATACTTATCAAATAAACTGGACCCAGTGGCTAGTGGGTCGCCCCATTGCTTAAGAGCTATAGCAGCGGCAGCCCTTCTAATAAAAGATGCTGATAAATTAACGTTGGGACAGAAGCTAACGATTATAGTCCCCCATGCCCTGGAGTGCATCATCTGTCAGCCTCCAGAGATGTGGCTATCAAACTCTAGAATAACCCACTACCAGAACCTCTTGCTTGACAAAGACAGAATCACGCTGGGACCCGCTGCTCCACTCAACCCGGCTACACTGCTGCCAGAAGAATCATCAAGACCCGTTGCTCATGAGTGTCAACACATACTGGCAGAGGAAACCAGTATACGACGAGACTTGAAGGATCAGCCACTGCCTTGCCCTGAAGTTGTATGGTTTATGGATGGCAGCAGCTTCCTCCAAGATGGTAAGCGGTGGGCTGGAGAAGCAGTAGTTAGCAAAATTAATGTCATCTGTTCCTCTGGTCTCCCAGAACTGACATCAGCCCAAAAAGCAGAACTGATTGCCCTTACGAAAGTATTGGAACTAGCAACAGGCAAAAGGGCCACCATATACACTGATAGCCGCTATGCATTTGCCACTGCAAATGTGCACGGGGCTATTTACCATCAAAGGGGGTTATTAACCTCCACCTGGAAAGAAATAAAGAACAAAGATGAGATCCTCCAACTTCTCTCAGCAGTGCAGGGCCCTAAGGAACTAGCTATAGTGCACTGCCCAGGGCACCAGAAGGGAAACGAACCCTTGGCGGTTGGAAAAAGAAGGGCAGATGAGGAAGCTTAATTGGCAGCCCTAAATGGAGTGACTGTGTTAACTTTTTCCACACCAGGGGGAACAACAATCAGGAGACTTGGCCGCACCGGAACATTCAGGCAACTTATCATCTGAGGAGACAGATACAGAACTCTGGGATCCTACAGAGCCAAGTTTACAATTTCAAAAACCCACCTTTATGTCAAAGACGTACACCAGCTCACCCACTTAGACTCAGAGAAGATATAGGCACTCTTAAAGGACCGGAGAAAGGACTTATTATTGACTGACTCACAGAGGAAAGAAATATCTGAGCAGGTGACTAGAGCTTGTCAAGTCTGCCAAGTAGTTAATGCTTACCCATCCAAGGTTCCTGCAGGGAAGCGCTTACAAGGAACCAGACAAGGACAATTCTGGGAATTGAACTTTACTGAAATTAAGCCAGCAAGGTATGAACTTAAATATCTCCTAGTCTTTGTAGATACTTTTTCAGGATGGGTCGAAGCCTTCCCCATGAAGAAAGAAACAGCTCAGATGGTAGTCAAAAAGATCGTAGAAGACATTTTTCCAAGGTTCGGCCTGCCAAAGGTAATAGGGTCCGCTAACGGACCGGCATTCATGCCCCAGGAAAGTAAGGGATTTGCCAGGACCCTGGGGATTAATTGGAAGTTACATTGTGCTTATAGACCCTATAGCTCAGGACAGGTAGAAAGGATGAATAGAACCATCAAAGAGTACTTAACAAAATTAAGCTTGGATACTGGCATAAAAAATTGGACTATGCTCCAACCTTATGCACTGTTTTGTGAAAGAAATACCCCCTCCGCCTCTTTGTGTAACCTCACCTCTTATGAAATTCTCAATGGTGCCCTTCCTCCAGTAGGGGACCTAATCCCAACTATGAGACTTAATGATTCCTTTCACACCCCCTTGCTTGACAGATTTAAAGCCCTTTAACAAACCCAGCACCCAGCGATACCTGTGGAAACATTTGGCCTCTGCTTATCAGACTGGAGACGAGGGAACCCCACATTGATATCAAGTGGGAGGCTTCGTCTACGTGAGATGGCGTCAGGTGTCATCCCTGGAACTCCACTGGAAAGGACCATACCAGGTGCTGCTTATAACACCCACAGTGGTGAAAGTTGATGGGATCACTTCCTGGATCAATGCCTCCCATCTCATGCCTGAGCCCTGTACAGACTCTGGCTGGAAACTTCTACAGACTGGTATCCATCTCAAGTTGCGTGTCCGTCATGTGGGTAGGGCTATGGATTCTTCCCATGACCACCAGCAGCCCTAATCCCCATCAGCGTGCTCAGCAACAAGGGCAAGTAATGAATCCTAATGGGCAAGTAGTGTGATCTATTTCACAAACAGCCACCTTATGGACTTGGTGGCCATCTCTCCACCCGGAAATTTGTCAGCTTGCCATAGGCTTCCCTGACTGGGATCTCCCTGACATAGAGGACCCCACACAGATCCCACTCAAACCCTAACTAGGGCAACATAGACCACCTTAACCCATGAATTGTGGATGTCATCTCCCCCAGCTCAGGTGTAAATTAGCCAGTCTTGACTATTATGTGTGCCCACCTGATTTCCAAAGTCATAAAACAGGCCCAAACCTGTGGAGGACCCAGTGACTTTTATTGTAGATCTTGGGGTTGTGAACAAACGAAAGCTGCATGGTGGAACCCAAACTCCCCAGAAAGGTATGATTCCGGTAGGATGAAATGACACCTGGATTGATCCCAAGAAATGTGCTGCTTGCCCAGTGGTGTCAAAAACTCGCTGTGGAAAGAATACTCTATGTTACCCCCTCAATATAACTTTCACTTCCAAAGGAAGGGGCTACCTCAGAAAAACCTGGCCTATGGGAAATACGTGGGGAATGCGATTCTATATTTATGGCCCAGGTGATGAATTTGGTCTCTGGTTCACCGTCTGGCTTAAAAAGAAAGAAAATCCCACAGCAATAGGACCCAATCCCCTCAAGCCAGGGATTAAGCCTCCTAAACCTTCCATGCCTAGATCTACCAGAACCCCTCTACCATCTAATACTTCCTGGATTCCGTCTTTGCCTACTTCCGCAGTCCAGAGTACATCTGACTCCTCCCCCTGGGAACTAATTAAAGGAACCTTTATGGTACTGAACTCCACACAGTCAGAACTCCTTGTATTTCAGCCCAGGTCTTTGACAGCCCTGTAAATTATTGTGTAATGGTGCAGATACTCTCCAGGGTACTCTATCATAATGCCTAATCATTTGAAGGTCTACTAGGGGGACAAACAACCCGATATCAAGGGGAACCATTGTCCCTTACTCTAGCCATCCTATTGGGGATAGGAGCTGCTGCAGGAGTGGGTATGGGAACAGCTTCTATGATGCGTGGTTAACAACAAATGGCCCAATTAGAAACAGCAATAAATCAAGACTTGAAGACGTTAGAGACCTCCATAACAGCTTTGCAGGAATCCTTAACCTCTCTCTCTGAAGTTGTTTTACAGAACAGGTGAGGATTAGACCTCCTCTTGATGAGGGAGAGGGCCTCTGTGTTGCACTGAGAGAAGAATGTTGTTTTTATGCTGACCATATTGGAGTTGCAAAATAATTCATGAGTAAATTAAGAAAATACCTTGAAGAGCGCCAGAGAGAATGGGAGATTCAACAAGGGTGCTTTGAGTCATGGTTAACCGAGTACCCCTGGTAACTACACTAATATCAGACTTAGCTGGACCCCTGATCATCCTTATGGTGTTGCTAACTGTGGGACCTTGTTTGCCTAACCACATAGTTTCCTTTCTCCAGGCTCAGATTAGGCAGGTGAAACTCATGATAATCAGACAGAAATATGCTGCACTGGTAGGAATAGAATGTGAAACCCCACAATAATTTTGATTCATTACTTTTAAGATTAAAAGTAGTCAGAAAAAGGGGTGGGAAATGAAAGAATAAAAGAAATTGAAATTGAAACGTAAAGAACCAGGTTTTGTACATTTTCCAAGCTGCACTCAGAACCTGAAATTCCTGTGGCACTTAAGACAATTCCCGGATCTTCCCATTAGATGTGTGTTGAAATCTTCCCTGACCACCTCGTTACTTAACCACCCCTTTCCCAGAAACCATGCAGATTTGCACGTATACATCTCAGTGCTTCAACCAATCAGTTTAAATGTATACTCCTTCTCACGGCTGACCAATCACCCGCTGCCCAACCTGTTCCCACCAATGAATGTGCTAATCATGTTTTAGAGTTATTATTTGATTTTCCCGCGGTATATGATGATTTTCTAAAGGAGGCTATGATGTATGTAAAGTCCCTGCCCTCTCTAAAGAATGTATATAAACTCTGCTCAAGTTGTTCTCGGGGCTCTTTGTTCTTTGCTCCTCTGAAGTGAGCTCTGAGCCTCAGCATGCTGGACCCCCAATAAACCCTTTGCTGTGGCATGAGACAGTCTCTTGGTGGTCTTTTCCTCCGAAGTTCGCCCGACCTTTTCAGTTCCTGACTTCCGTCAAGTGAGAATAGGGATCATTTGGGTCAAATGAGTTCTTCAAAGCCCTACAGTGGATAGCCCATAGGTGCTTGGGTTTTCTCATGACTCCAAATCACATAGAAAATCTACACCTGACAGTCATTAGGCCTCAAATTGGAGAAGCAGAGCAGTATTAAAGGCAGGCTTATTTGATCACTCCTGGTTCAAAGGAAGGGTGTTTAGGCCACCCTGACTTTTGGCAAATGAGGGGCAATGGAGCTTATTTTGGACACTGTCTTGGGCTGCACCCCTCATGGAAACTTCCAGCCAGAGGTTATGATGCGTGTCTGTGTAGAAGAAGATGAGGTCCATGTGGGAGTGTTTTGATTTAAATTGTGGTCATATGTGTGGTAGCTGGAAGAGATTACTGGGTCCTCCTGGGCCTGAACTCTGGTGTGACTCCTTTTAGACACTGTGTCCTGGAACTGAGCTTAGTGAAGTATTGCCATGAGTTGTGTTGGGATTTGAGGAGGCCATGCATGAGAGTCGCCCTTGGAACCTGAGATGTAGGCCCAGGGTAGCTTTCCACAGAGCACTGGGAATCTCAGTCAGGATACCACAAGATTTTATTCTGAAAGACTTGGCAGCCATAGTTGAGATCAAAACACTCATGGATCTCAATTGTAGACCTCAATGAGCCTGGCTTCAGGTGACCTTTTGGACACTCTTTGGGAAGCCTTGCCTGTGAGAGTTCTCCAGAGTTTTCATTGAAATGATCATACTCACCATTTAATGGTTCCTGCATGAATTGAAATCCACTGTGCCTCCAAATTCATCCTTGATAAATGGCTAGATAAATAGTTTAAATTTTTGAAATTCCCATGAACAGGTGGCATACAGAACCTTTGGATGTCCTATTTCTGATCATGAGTGTACCAGACAGTGCCTTGATTGATTGGGTTTAATGAAAATGGTGTAGAACCGAGATCCCAGTAATTTGGAGCCTGATGAGTAGAGGGCCTAGAGCAGCGGTAGGCAGGTGTGTGATAAAACATCTGTGATGGGGCCATGTGGATCTGCCTTTGGATTCCAAATGTCATGAGACGGACATGGTGCAGCCAGGAGACCATTATAAGTAAACACATCTTGTTATATGGAGAGGTTTTAGGGTAATTTACAGAATCAGGTTGCTATGGTCAAGGGAGCAAACTATGTGGTATAGAGGCCGGTTTCATGAATGCTCATGTGTGAGCCACCACATGTGATAGAACTCCCTCCAGCACTGTGTCCCAGTTGAACTCCTTGTATTTCATGAAGCAAATACAAAACTCGCAGTGCAGCAGCAAGAAACACCAGGAAAAGTGGAGGATTACTAAATGGCTTCACAGTCCACACGGGCAGACACTTAGACCACTGTGTCCCAGTTGAACTCCATGTATTTCGTGAAGCAAATACCAAAGTCGCAGTGCAGCAGCAAGAAACACAATGAAGAGTGGAAGAGGAACAAATGAATATACAATCCACGCGGGGACACACTTAGCCCCAAGTGGCCATAGTATACCTACAAAGGGAGAATTCAGCACTGCTCCCTCATGTTCATTGGAATATTACAATTTATGTCCTCCAGGTCACATAGATGCTGACCCAGCTTTGATCGTCTCACTAGAAGGAAGCAAAAGCTCCTGAAAACAACATATATTTCAAGTGCCCAAACTCAGAGGCAGTTTCTCAAGAAGTCTTTAGGCCAGCAGAGCTCTGTGATTGTGGAGTGCTTACCCTGTCCCTTACTTTTGAAAACTCCTCTACCACCTCCATGGTTGTGAACTCCTGATCAAATTCCATTTAAGATATGTATTCACATATTTTCTATCTCTTTTCCTCTAATTGTCTCTTACTTGGGGCGAAGTTAATGTCAAGGGATTGTTCTGGATGAGAGTGGGAAGATTTTTCTGAAGCACATATTTGCATACACATTGGATTCATTTTCCTATTTTCCATTCAAAATACTGAATCACTGACATTAACACATACCCTACTAGACTCTGACTACTAATCCTAATATGTTGGAGAAAAATACCCCCAAAAGAATAGAACTACAAGCAGTTCAGAGGAGGCATGGTGGATAGTTGGGCTTGCCTTTTGAATTATATAGTGTAGGAGTTTTAAATCTTGTCAATTTTTTTTGAAATAGTTCTCCATGTATTTTAAAAGTTAAGAAATATGTGAATTCCTGTCTCCCTTTCTCTGAAGCCTATTCAGCACCTGTATTTTTATATGCACATTTAGAATCCTAACTGTTACCACACGTACGTTCTTGTGTGGAGGCTGAATTGGCAGATACAAATTGTGAAAAGGGATCACTCCTCCTAAACGCTGTTGGAACTGAAAATTCAACCTGTGGGTGAGCTTCCTAGTTGAACAACATTATACATAAATCGATGTTCAGTAAAATGAATTTATTTGGATCTGTGGATGATATATATTTCATGGTGATTTTAAATTGGCATATAGTGCTACTTTTTAATGTCTGTGAATGTTTGTGTGTGTGTGTGTATATATATATATATATATATATATATATATATATATATATACACACTCTCCAGATTTTTCAAAATATGAAATATATGTGTATTATTTTACACATCCTAAATTTTTCATATTCATGAATGTGGATCTATAATCATCTTTTCACAAGATTATTCTCAGAAATATTCACATACCCTACTAGACTCTGACTACTAATCCTAATATGATGGAGAAAAGTAACGCAAACAGAATAGAAATACAAGCATTTCAGAGGAGGCATGTTGTATATTTGGACTTGCCTTTTGCATGATAAATGGTAGGTGTTATAAATCTGGTCAATTTTCAATTGAAATAGTTCTCCATGTGTTTTTAAAATTAACAAATATATGAATTCCTGTCCCTTTCTCTGTAGCCTATTCATCACATGTATTTTTATATGCATTTATAGTATCCTACCTGCTATCACATGTACATTTTTGTGAGTTGGCTGACTTGGTAGATACAAATTGTGAGAAGAGATCACTCCTCCAAATCGTTGTTGGAACTGAAAATTCCACCTATAGGGGAGCTTCCTAGTAGAAAAACATTATACATAAACTCATGTTCAGTAAAATAAATATTTTTGCATCTTTGGATGATATATATTTATAGATGAATTTTGAGTGGCATATATATTGCTACTTTTTAATGTCTGTGTGTGTGTTTTGTGTAAATATATATATATATATATATATATATATATATATATATATATATATATATATATACACTCTCCAGATTTTTGAAAATATGAAATATATGTGTCTTATTTACACTCGCTAAATTTATTCATGTTCATGGACTTGGATTTATAATCAACTTTTCACAAGATTATTCTCAGAAATATTCGTCCACCTGAAAAACAGATTTAACTAATATTTCTACAGTAACTGACCAAGTTTAACATCAATGCACCTTGATTCCGATATGACAAGCTGTGCATTTTGACGTTCATTTTTATTAAACCCTGGTACATTAATATTTATTCGTATTATGGACATCATAGGATATATATTTCATCCACAAATTCACAAATTTATGGGCATTTGTTTCACTTTCAATCAATTCCTGCTTCAGAACACATGTATTCCTCCAGGTGTCTTGACTGGTCTTTTCATGTGACTTCTACCCAAACACATTATTTTCGATTTTCATAATCAATTTTGAAGCAAAACTCACACCCTTTATGATAAACCATAACCCTAATATTACAAATAGATGTATAATTGGTTTGAATGAATGTATGTTTATCAATATAAAATTTTCTTTATATTTTCAGATACCACTTCAATCCATTTTTTAAAGTTGAAACCAATTATATTCTTTATTCACACTATTGTCTATTCATACATTTTCTCTATATTCAGAGACACAGGGTGCACGTATTTGTACCCCCAATACTAATTTATATGTCTTCAACATATTGCTTCCAGAAATGGTGGAAGAAATACTCATGTCACCTGATATAAATATACATTTTTTCAGTGTAATATTCTGGACACAAAACGCAAATGTCACACTTATGATTGTACCAAATCCTAAATAGGAAGTGAGCATGGATTACTAAAACCATCCATGTCCAGGTGGCCTAATGCTCTCAAATGTCTATCCTGTCGGTGACTACATATTTGTTTCTTCCTAAGATTATATATTAAATCTCAACCTGTTGAAAATGTCTAATCCTATCACTCACTTTATACTTTGCCTGATTTCCTAATGTTTCTATTGATAAATGCTTTCCTACATATTTTTTCCAGTTCATCACTGTGACCAACTCTTCACATGTGCTGACATTTACATTCACTCTCTAACCAAAACTCTATTGCTAAAGTACTTTTGGTCCAAATCCTATTCTCACTCTTCTATCTAAACCTACACTATCTTCCTAATCCTACCGACTATCCCTTTTTGACTGGATGTTTTCTTACACATTCAATCAACCAAGGTACATGGTCCTTTGCCATTATATATCGATTTATCTGAGATATCTGTGCAGAACATTGTTCAAAGCTAAGTTTCCCACTCCAGTGCCCAGTGCACTTCTGGGCTTCAAATCTTATCTAGAATTCCATTGTCATACTTATATTTCACCTCTATATTCTTATAAATACCACAGGATCCCAATATTCTTATTCATCCAGCAGAATGATTCCTAACACAAATCGAACCTGTTATTAACCCTAACCATATACTGTTCCCTCAATCTATCTTTACAAAAGAGCAGGACTGAGTTGGTCTTACAATACAAAAATGTAGGGAGACTTTCACCTGCTGAGAAGCTCAAAGGTCTATGCAGATATAATCCCTGGAGAAGATATAGGGAACTATGAAGTACCTGAGAGAGAAAAAGTCATCTTCAATTGCAAACAACCTGGTCATGACGAAGGGATGTGTCTGAATCAGCCTCTATCTTCTTAATGTAGAGAAGATGGACCAAACCAGGCCTATGTAGAGAGCTGTTCCCAGGTGCCTATGGTTGATATAACTTTCTATCTTGTGAAATTGTAACAGGAAATAGGGGCAGCCTCCATCTCATGAGACCCTTGGAAACAACTGTTAGGACAAAGTGGTTGCAAAGGCAGCAAATTCAATCAGTTCCAGAAAGAAGTGACCTCATCTAATTTTCTTGTTGAAGGAACACTCTAAACTTGGAATCCAGGCACCCAGAGGCAGTCCCAGTTCCAGTCCCAGTGGGCTCACTTGTTTAGATTTACAGAGGACAGAGTCCGTCTTTCTTGGTAAATACTGATGTGAGTATGGCCAAATGCCAGGTGAGCTCTGAAGAGGGGCCTTTCCTGAGAAAGCAGGTAGTGTCTCACTGCTGGTCCCGGCCAATTTCACAGAGTTAGCCAAAGAGACCTGATCTGAGACAGGACAGGTCGTTTCGGGGGAACATAAAATGGTCCACCAGTCAGAGGGCTCACCAGATAGTCACATACCTACTTGGAGGAAGGAGGTGCCTTTGTGGTTGTGGGTGTGAGTTTGTGGTTTTTGTCTCATGTTCTGAGAATAGGTAGGAAAGGCAGTTTGTTTGGTTTGGAATGGACTGTGTCTACTGAGTGCTTTGACAAGGCAAGTGTTTCTATGTCTGTGTATCCCACCGTGTCTGTGGTTGTAGACATTAGAAAAGAGAATGCATCAATGGATTTGTCATGTCTAGTAGAAAGCTTCTCAGCATTCATCCTGCCTAATTTATGAATGGACTGTGGATTGCCTTATGGATGTGCAACACCTACTATCTTCCAAAGTTCCTGTTTTCTTCGTAGAATTATGGCCACTCTTCAGAATAGGCTTATGATTTTATGTCCACCATATGAACCACCTCCAAGATCTGTGACATGGCTATGTACTGGATAGCTGAAGGGAATGAGAGGATGTCAGAAAACACAGATATCATTGGGACCAGGAGAGTCTCAATGGAGAAACCCTGCTTTGGGTCTTTTGCTTACCTATTTGTCTGTTGCCCTGAATGTCAGGAAGTTCTTTGACTCAGGCCACCCCTTTTTGAAGCCTGAAGAAAACAGTTTTCAAATGAAAATGAATGGGCATCACCTTGGGCTCTTTGCTTAATTGCTTTAGAATGGGGTGTGTCTGAATCAGCCTCTTGGCCCTGTGTGAGGCTGTGGCTTTGATTCTCAGCACCTGATGGGTCTAAAGAAGGATCCCATGTGTGCATCCAAAACCAAAATGGCCAAAAGAGCGGTCATTGTGGATGGAGTCTCTCGTCTTCCTCTGTAATGTTCCTGCCTCCATCAAGTGAGAATAGGGATCCTTTGGGTCAAATGAGTTCTTCAAAGCCCTGCAGAGTCTAGCCCATAGGTGCTTGGGTTTTCTCATGACTCCCATTTACAAAAAGAATCTAAACCCCACAGTCAATAGGCCACAAATTGCAGAAGTGGAGCAGTATTAACGGCAGGCCTTTTTGATCACTCCTGGTTCACAGGAAGGGAGTCCGGGCCTTTAGGCATATGAGGGGTAAGGAAGCTTCTTTTGGACATTGTCTTGGGCTGTGCCCCTCATAGAATCCTCCAGCCAGAGGTAATGATGAGTGTCTATATGGAAGAAGATGAGGTCCATGTGGGAGTGTTTTGGTTTTAATTGTGGTCACTTGTGTGGCGGTTGGAAGAGATGAATTGGTCCACGTGGGCTGGAACTCTGGCGTAATTACCCTTAGAGACTGCATTCTGGAACTGATCTTAGAGAAGTATTGCAATGAGTTGTGTTGGGATTTTAGGAGACCACGCATGGAGTCCTTGGAAAATGAGTCTTGACCCAGGGTTGCTTTCCACAGAGCACTGGGAATCTCAGCCAGGATATCACATGATTTTATTCTGAAAGACTTGGCAGCAATAGTTGAGAGTCAAAACAAACATGGACCTCATATTGTAGACCTCAATGGGCCTGGCTTCATGTGAACTTTTGGCCACTCTTTTGGAAGCCTTGCCTGTGAGAGTTCTCGAGAGCTTTCATTAAAATGAGTTTCCTCAACATTTAATGGTTCCTGAATGAATTGAAACCCACAGTGCCTCCAACTTCATCCTTTAAAAATGGTTAGATAAATACCATGAAATGTTTAAAATTCCCATGAGCAGGTGGCACTGGAAAACCTTTGGATGTCCTGTTTCTGATTATGAATATACCAGAAGGTGCCTTGATTGACTGGTTTTCATGAAAATGGTATAGAAAAGAGATGCAAGTAAGTTCGAGCCTGCTGAGTAGTGGACCTAGAGAAGTTGTGGGCAGGTGTGTGATAAAAAATCTGTGGTTTGGCCATGTGGATCTGCCTTTGGCTTCCAAATGGATTATGACTGATATGGTGCAGCCAGCAGACCCTTCTCTCAAAAGGCATCTTGTTATATGTAGGAGTTTCAGGGCAATGTTCAGAATCAGGTTGCTATGCTCAAGGAGGCAAGCTGGTGGGATAGAAGCATGGTTGGTGCATTTTCCTGCAGACCCTGACCCACCACACGTGACAGAACTCGCTCCAGCACTGTGTCCCAGTTGAACTCCTTGTTTCATGAAGCAAATGCCAAATTGCGAGTGCAGCAGCAAGAAACAGCACGAAAAGTGGAGGATGACCAAATGGGTTCACAGTGCACACGGGGAGACACTTAGCCCCCATTGGTCACAGTTTACCTACAAAGAGAGAATTTAGCAAGGCTGCTTCATGTTCATTGGAAAACAAGAAACCATGTGCTCACAAAGGTCACAAAAATGCAGACCAGCTTGGATGGTCTCACTAAAATGGAAGCTAAAGCTCCTGACAACAACATATATTTCATGTGCCCAACCTCAGAGGCAGTTTCTTAAGAACTCTTTAGGCCAGCAGAGCTCCATGTTTGTGGAGAGTTTACATTGTCCCTTAATTTTGGAAACTCCTCTACCTTCTCCAAATTTGTGAAAATTGAGCAGTTTCCATTGCAGATATGTATTCACAGATTTTCTAACTCTTCTGCTCTAATTGTGTCATACATGGGGCGAAGGTAATGTCAAGGCATTGCTCTGGATGAGAGTGGGAAGATATTTGTGTAGCACATATTTGCATACACATTGCATTCATTTTCAATTTTCTATTCGAAATACTGAATCCCTGACACTATCCCATACCCTACTATCCTCTGACTACTAATCCTAATATGATGGAGAAAAATACCCAAACAGAATAGAAATACAAGCAGTTCAGAGGAGGCATGCTGCATACTTGGACTTACCTTTTGCATGATAAATGGTAGGTGTTATAAATCTAGTCAATTTTTAATTGAAATAGTTCACCATGTGTTTTTAAATTAAACAAATATATGAATTCCTGTCTCCCTTTCTCTGTAGCCTATTCATCACATGTATTTTCATATGCACTTATAGAATCCTACCTGGTATCACATGTACATTTTTGTGAGATGGCTGACTTGGCAGATACAAATTGTGAGAAGAGATCACTCCTCCAAATTGCTGTTGGAACTGAAAATTCCACCTATAGGGGAACTTCCTAGTAGAACATCATTATACATAAACTCATGTTCAGTAAAATAAATATTTTTGCATCTGTGGATGATATATATTTAAAGATGAATTTTGATTGGCATATATATTGCTACTTTTAAATGTCTGTGTGTGGTTTTTTTTTTGTGTGTGTGGGTATGTGTGTGTGTATATATATATATATATATATATATACACTCTCCAGATTTTTCAAAATATGAAATATATGTGTCTTATATACACTCTCTAAATTCATTCATGTTCATGCATGTGGATTTATAATAAACTTTCCAAAATATTAGTCTCAGAAATATTCATCCACCTTAAATACATATTTGTTTCCTAGTACTGAAAACTAACTTCAGTGAATGGTGCATACAAATGTTAATAATTCTACAGGAACTGATCCAGTCTATCACCAATGCAAGTAGATCCCAATGGGACATGATATATAATATGATGTTCATTTATATTCAACACTGGTACATTATTATTTCTTCACTTTTTGCTCATCATAAGATATGTATTTCATCCACAAGTTCACAAATTTGTAGGCATTTCTTTAAACTTTAATCACTTCCTACTTCACAACACATGTATTGTCAGGGTTTCTTGACTGGTCTTTTCATGAGACTTCTTTCCAAACACATTATTTTCAATTTCCATAATCACTATTGAAGTAAAACTCACACACTCTTCATGATAAACCAAAACACTAATATTGACATTAGATGAATAACTGGTTGGAATGAATGATTGTATATGCATATAAGATTTCCAGTAATTTTTCAGATATCAGTTCATCCCATTATATTAAGTCGGAACAAGTTATATTACTTATTCACAGTATGGTCTATTCATGCTTTATCTCTATATTCATAGACATAGGGTACACCTCTTTGTACGCCCAATACTAATTTTATGTCTTCAGTATATTGCTACCAAAAATGGTGGAAGAAATACTTATGTCACCTGATCTACATATACATATTATCACAATAATATTCTGGACAAAAATGTAAATGTTACACTTATGATTGAACCAAGCAAAGCCTAAATGAAATGTGAACATAGATTACTAAAAACATCCATGTCCAGGGTGCCTAATGCTCTCAAATGTCAATATTATTGGTGACTTCATATTTGTTTCTTTCTAAGATTCAACCTCAAGCCTGTTGAAAATGTCTAATCCTCTCACTCACTTTATACTTTCCCTGATTTCGTAATATCTTTATTGATATCTTCTTTTCTACATGTTTTCCCCACTTCATCATCGTGACTGGCTCTTCATATGTGCTGACATATACATTCACTCTCTAACTGAAATCCTATTGCTAAAGAACTTTTGTTCCAAATCATATACTCACTCTTCTTCCTAAAACGACCGACTATCTTCCTAATCCTACCGACTATCCCTTTTTGAAGGGATGTTCTCTTCTACATTCAATCTTCCAAGGTACAAGGTCCTATGCCATTGTATATCAAATTATCTGAGACATCTGTGCAGAACATAATTCAAAGCTAAGTATCCCAATCAAGGGCCCAATGCCCTTATGGGTTTAAAATCATACCTGGATTTCTGTTTTCATACTTATGTTTCACCTCTACATTCTTGTAAATATACCAGGTTCCCAATACCATTATTCATCCAGAAGAATGATTCCTAACACAAATCGAAATCAAACCTGTTATTAACCCAAAACATACACTGTTCCCTCAATCTCATTTTACAGAAGAGCAGGGACAAAGTTGTTCTTACAATACAGAAAAGTAGGGGACCTTCCACCTGCTGAGATCCTCAAAGGTCCATGCAGAAATGATACCTGGAGAAGTTGTAGACAGGTATGAAGGACCTGAAAGAGCAAAAGTCATCTTCGATGACAAACCACCTGGTCAGGATGAAGGGATGTGTCTGAATCAGCCTCTCTCTTCTTATTGTGGAGAAGATGGACCAAACCAGGCCTGTGTGTGTGCCTATGGTTGATATACCATTCTAAATTGTGAAAGTGTCAGAGGAAGAAGGGGCAGCCTCCATCTCATGGGGCCCTTGGAAGCAACTGTTAGGACCAAGTGGTTGCAAAGGCAGTGACCTCATTCAGTTCCAAAGAAAGTGTCATACCTCATTTCCTTGGTGATGGAACTCTCTGAACTTGGTATCCAAGAAGCCAGGCACCCAGATGCAGTTCCAGTCCCAGTCCCAGTTGGCTCACTTGTTTGGATTTACCAAGGACAGAGTCAGTCTTTCTTGGTACCTACTGATGTGAGGATGGCCAAATGCCAGGAGAGCTCTGAAGAGGGACCTTTCCTGAGAAAGCAGGTAGTGGCTCACCACTTTTTCCTGACAACTTCACATAGTTGGCCAAGGAAACCAGATCTGAGAGAATACAGGCCATTTCGGGGGAACATAGTATTGCCCACCAGTCAGAGAACACTCCGGATAGTCACAGACCTACTTAGGGGAAGGAGGTGCCATTGTGAGTGTGGGTGTGTGGTTTTGTCTCTTGTTCTGAGAATAGGTAGGAAAGGCGGTTTGTTTGTTTTTCAGTGAACTATTTCTAGTAAGTCATTTGACAAGGTGAGTGTTTCTATGTCTGTGTATCCCACTGTGTCCGTGGTTGTAGACATGAGAAAAGACAATGCAACAATGGATGTGTCCTGTGTAGTAAAAAGATTCCCAGCATTCATCCTGCCCAATTTATGAATGGACTGCAGCTTGCCTTATGGATTGGCAAAACCTACTACCTTCCTAAGTCCCTGTTTTCTTCCTGAATTCTGGCAACTCTCCAGAATAGTCTCATTGTTTTGTGTCCAAGATATGTACCAACTCCAAGGTCTTTGACATGTCCATGTACTGGATACCTGAAGGGAATGGCCAGTATCTCAGAAAACTCAGATATGAGTGTGACCAGAAAAATCTCAGTGGAGATACCATGCTTTGGGCCTTTTGCTTACCTATTGTTCTGTTGCCCTGAATGTCAGGAAGATGTTGGGCTCAGGCTACCCCTTTGTGAATCCTGAAGAAAACAGTTTTCAAATGGAAATGAATGGGCATCACCTGTGGCTCTTGCTAAATTGCTTCGGAAAGGGATGTGTCTGAATCAGGCTCTCTACCCTGTGTGAGGCTGTGGCTTAGATTCTCAGCACCTGATGGATCTAAAGAAAGATCCCATGTGTGAAACCAAAACCAAATTCGCAAAAAATTTCAGTCATTGTGAATGAATTCTATTGCCTTTCTCTGTAGGTTCCTGAAATCAATCAAGTGAGAATAGCGATCCTTTTGGTCAAATGAGTTCTTCAAATCTCTGCAGAGGTGCTTGTCTTTTCTCATGACTCCAGTTCACATAAAGAATCTAAACCCCACAGTCAGAAGGCCTCAAATTGGAAAAGCGGAGCAGTATTAATGACAGGCCTATTTGATCACTCCTGGTTCACAGGAAGGGTGTCCTTCCCACCCTGACTTGAGCCAAATGAGGGGCAAGGGAGCTTATTTTGGACACTCTTTTGGAATGTGCCCCTCATGGAAAGCTCCAACCAGTGGTTATGATGAGTGTCTATAAGGAAGAAGATGGGGCCATGTGATAGTGTTTTGTTTTTAATTGTGTTCATTTGATTGGCGGTGTGAAGAGATGACTGGGTCAACCTGGGCTTGAACTCTGGTTTGATTCCCCTTAGAGACTGCGTTCTGGAATTGACCTCAGAGAAGTATTGCCATGAAAAGTGTTGGGATATTAGGAGGCCACGCATGAAAGTCACCCTTGGAAACTGAGATCTAGGCCCAGGGTGGTTTTCCAAAGAGTACTGGGAATCTCAGCCAGTATATCACATGATTTTATTCTGAAAGACTTGGCAGGGATAGTTTTGAGTCAAAACACACATGGACCTCACATTGGAGACCTCACTGCGCCTGGCTTTATGTGACCTTTTGGCCACTCTTTTGGAAGCCTTGCCTGTGAGAGTTCTCCAGAGCTTTCTTTGAAATGAACTTCCTCAACATTTAATGGTTCCTGAATGAATTGAAACCCACAGTGCCTCCAACTTCATCCTTGAAAAATGGCCAGATAAATACCATGAAATTTTTAACATTCCCATGACCAGGTGGCACTGGAGAACCTTTGGATGTCCTGTTGCTGATCTTGAGTGTACCAGACCCTGCCTTAATTCACTGGGTTTCATGAAAATGGTGTAGAACAGAGATGCCATTGAGTTATAGCCTGCAGAGTTGTTGGCCTAGAGAAATGGTGTGCAGTTTTGTGATAATACATCTGTGTTGTGACCATGTGGTTCTGCCATTGGCTTCCAAATTCATTGTGACTGCCATGGTGCAGCCAGGAGACCTGTATATGTAAAAGCATGTTTTTATATTGAAAGATTTCAGGGCCATGTTCAGAATCAAGTTGCTATGGACATGGGGGCAAGCAAGTTAGAGCCTGCAGAGTATTGGGCCTAGAGAAGTGGTCTGCAGTTGTGTGATAATACATCTGTGTTATGGCCATGTGGATTTCTCATTGGCTTCCAAATTTTTTGTGACTAACATGGTGCAGCCAGGAGACCCGAATATGTAAAAGCATGTTTTTATATGGAGAGGATTCAGGGCCATGTTCAGAATCATGTTGCTATGGACAAGGGGGCAAAGTATGTGGGAAAGAAGCCTGGTTGTTGCATTCTCCTGCAGACCCTGACCCACAACACGTGACAGAACTCCCTCCAGCACTGTGTCCCTGTTGAACTTCTTGTATTTTGTGAAGCAAATACCAAACTCCCAGTGCAACAGCAGGAAACACCACGAAAAGTGGAGGATGACCAAATGGCTCCACAGTCCACATGGGGAGACAATTAGACTCCAGTGGCCACTGTTTACCTACAAAGAGTGAATTCAGCACTGCTGCCTCATGTTCACTGGAAAATAAGAAACCATATCCTCCAGGTCACATAGATGCAGACCCAGATTTTATTGTCTCACTACAAAGGAAGCTAAAGCTCCTGAAAATAACGTATGTTTCAAGTGCCCAACCTCAGAGGCAGTTTCTCAAGATGTCTTTCCGCCAGCAGACCTCCATGTTAGAGGAGTGTTTACCATGTCCCTTACTTTTGGAAACTCCTCTACCACCTCCAAGGTTCTGAACTCTGAGCATTTTCCACTCAAGATATGTATTCACAGATTTTCTAACTCTTCTATTCTAATTGTGACTTACTTCAGGCGAAGGTAATGTCAAGGATTTGTTCTGGATGAGAGTGGGAAGATTTTTGTGTAGCATATATTTGCATACACATTTGATTCATTATTCTATTTTCCATTTGATATACTGATCCCTGACACTAACTCATAACCTACTGGACTCTGACTACTACTCCTAATATGATGGAGAAAAATAACCCAAACAGAATAGAAATCCAAGCAGTTCAGAGGAGGCATGGTGTATAGTTGGACTTGCCTTTTGCATAAAAAAGGGTATGTGTTATAAATCTAGTCAATTTTCTGTTGAAATAGTTATCCATGTGTTTTTAAAGTTAACAAATATGTGAATTCCTGTCTCCCTCTCTCTGTAGCCTACTCAGCACATGTATTTTTATATGCACATATAGAATCCTACCTGGTATCACACGTACATTCTTGTGAGGTGGCTGACTTGGCAGATACAAAATGTGAGAAGAGATTACTCCTCCTAAATGCTGTTGGAACTGAAAATTCAATGTATGGGTAAACTTCCTAGTTAAACAACATTATACATAAATATATCTTCAGTAACATGAATATTTTTGAATCTGTGGATGATGTATATTTCATGGTGAATTTCAATTGGCATATATATTGCTATTTTTATAGTCTCAGTTTGTGTGAGTGTGTGTGTGTGTGTGTGTGTATATATATATATATATATATATATATATATATATATATATATACTCTCCAGATTTTTCAAAATATGAAATGTATGAGTCTTATTATACACTCCCTGAATTCATTCATGTTCATGTATGTGGATTTATAATCAACTTTTCACAAGATTATTCTCAGAAATACTCATCTACCTGAAATACATATTTGTTTCCTAGTACTGAAAACTAACTTCAGTGAATGGTGCATACAAATTCTAATATTTCTACATTAACGGACGCAGTTTAACATCAATTCAAGTAGATTCCTATGGGACATGATGTGTATTTTAACGTTCATTTTTATTCAACACTGGTACATTACTATTTCTTCAATTTCTGCACATCATCGTATATATTTATCATCCACAAGTTAGCAAATATATAGGCGTTTGTTTCACTTTAAATCACTTTCTGCTTCAGAACACATGCATACCTCCAGGTTTCTGGACTGGTCTTTTCATGAGACTTCTTTCCAAACACATTATTTTCAATTTCCATAATCACTTTTGAAGCAAAACTCAAACACTCTTCATGAAAATCCATAACCCTAATATTTCATTCAGATGTATAATGGGTAGGATTAAATGTAGTATATCAATATAAGGTTTTCTGTATATTTTCAGATATCAATTCAATCCATTATTTAAAGTTGGAACCAGTAATATTATTAATTCACAGTATTGTCTATTCATGCATTATCTCTATATTCATAGACAAATGGTACACCTATTTCTACCCAAAATACTAATTCATATATCTTCAAAATATTGCTCCCATAAATGGTGGAAGAAAAACTCCTATTACCTGATCTACATATATTATTTATTATAGTAATATTCTGGACACACATAGGAATGTTCACACTTATGATTGTACCAATGTAAAGTCGGGCGAGCGTCGGAAAAGAGACCACGAAGAGACTGTCTCATGCAACAGCAAAGGGTTTATTGGGGGTCCAGCATGCTGGGGCTCAGAGCTCACTTGAATAGAGAAGAGAGCCCTAAGAACAGCTTAAGCAGAGCTTATGCAATTTACGTGGTGAGAGCAGGGAGGGAAATTTATTGATGGGTCAGGTCGAGTGAGTGGTTTGCATGCCAATGGGAGAGGGAGTACATTCAACAGTTTGGCAATTGGGGACAGCACATTCTGGGAACAAGATTAGCAAACAGTTTTCAAGATTTCATCAGTATTTTGTTAAGCATACAGAAAAACAAGAAGTTAAAAGTACATATTTTATTAACCTTTCATTCCCCACTTCTTATTCTGGTTAATTTTAATCATAAAAATGAGCATTGCGGGGTCTCACATTTTATGTCTTCTAGTGAGGTATATTGTTGTCTGATTACCATAAGTTTAACTTATCCAATTTAAGCTTGTAGAAAGGAAACTAGATGGTTGAGCAAACAGGGTCCTACAATTAGCAATGAAATGAGGATTATTAATGGACTGGCCAGGGCTGATAAAAGCGTAGTTAACCAGGGGGACTGTGTGAACAAAGACTCAAACCACCCTTTTTGTGCATCTCTCTCTTGTTGGTGCTCTTCTAGGCGTTTTCTTAATTTACTCATAGATTTTTTTACAACTCCAGTATGGTCGGCATAAAATCAACTTTTTCCCTCAATGCAGCACAAAAGCCCCCTTCTCTCACGAAGAGGAGGTCCAACCCTCGCATGTTCTGTAAAACAATTTCAGAGAGAGAGGTTAAAGATTCCTATAAAACTGTGATGGAGGTTTTTAATATCTTTAAATTTTGGTCTATTGCTGCTTCTCATCGGGTCATTTGTTGTGTCACATGGACTAGGACAGTGATTCCTGTGCCCACACCTGCAGCAGCTCCTTTTCCTAATAGGATGGCTAAAGTGAGGGATACAGGTTCCCAGAGGAACCGGGTTGTATGCCCCCGTATTTGATATTTAAATTAACCTGCCTCATGATAGAGCACTCTGGGAAACATCTGAACATTACATAATTAATCACATCTGTTGACCATTTTATGAAAACATAAACAATGTTTAAGTATATAGAATTATACTGTTGTAAGGACGGACAATTCAAGGCACCTAAGATAGCACCGAAGACAGCGAAACATACCTATTTGGTTGCAACGGATTTAGAGGGCATTGCTTCTGTTGTAATCAATTAGTCACCTGATCTCCAAATTTAGGTAGTTTCCGAATTTTGTACCCAACATGTAAGGGAAGGGGCTCAGAAGTTCACAGTCTGCATAAGTTCACAAAAAGAAGTTTTCGTTTCTATTGTTTTTTTCATCTGTTCTGGGCAAGTTAACATTTTAAGGACACCTGGAGTGGGAGAGCTTTTTTCTTCTCTTTTTTTTTTCTCACTGCCAGCTGTAACAATGGAGCTCATTTGGTAACTTATTTATCTTAGAAATGTAACCATGTCTGTGAAGCCCCAGCTCAAGGCCAGAGGCCTTGTTCACATGTTTTTTGAAAAACTAGGAAGGGGGAGTCTAGCTTAGGAGTGCTGATTTTTCCAGCCAGTGGCCAAATAGAACAGGGAAACACGAAAAGGGGAAGTTTATCTACATTGAACTCTTTTATAGGGACTCTTTGGCTGAAAGTCCTAAAGTCAGCCATGGTGAAGACTGCTGGAGAAGGTCATTTAAGACTTTTCTGTGGGCCTGGTATAGACGGGGAAGACAGGGAAGGCGGGTCTGAGAGCAGCACCTTGGGTCTGAGCATGAGGAAGGAGACATGTAAAAGAATAATGGGAAAGGGGTTTGGAATTTTCCAGGCAACAAAACTTGAGCAGTAGAACAGATAGAGCAGAGGGGAAGATGGGAGTTTGTATCCCAAAAAGCCTGTGAGGGACTTTAAATTCTTAGTAACCTGTTTTCAGTGATGACAGAGCAACTTTAAAGGCCATTTTCATTACATCTTGGATAGGGGTCTGAGGGCTCTCCTTAGCTGGTTTGAGCTTTGGGTTAGCTGGTAAGAGGACCTGGTGGGACCTGGTGCGGGCACTGACAGTAGAAGAGAGTAGTGAGTGGGTGGATGGGTACCTCAGTACCTGCTACCTCAGCAAGGGGGCAATAATCTGAGAACCGGCGGTTTGGGTTTTTGATCTAGTAATTGGAGGGAAGAAATCAGGTTGCTGAGGTGGGAGTGGCAGCAGAGAGTCTGGAGCAGAAAGCTGAGGGTGAGGATCTATTGGATAAGCATAGTTCAGGATGTGAGCGAAGGAGGGAAAATGCCTCCACTTAGGGGAATTTCCTTCCACCCTTTGAGCACTTGCCGAAGTTAAAAAGGTCACGGAGAATTTTAGGATCTAAAGACCCCTCTGGGGGCCATCGGTATTGGTTGTGTAATTGGTAATATGGCCAATGCTGTGTATTGAATTTGATGAGGAGTTTGGGTTCCACCAGGCACCCCTGTATGCTCACATTCCCATGACTTACAGAAGAAGTCGGCATTTCCCCCACACAGCCATGTCTGTTTGTGGCTTTGATAGTCCGCTGGGCAAACATAGTAATCTAGGCTAGCCAACCTGCATCTGGCTCTCGTGTCCCTACATCCATAATGTTTGTTTCTATTACCTATGATACGGAAAGGAATTATTGGAATTTTAGTTGGATCCCCTTCATCAGGGATATCCCAATAGGAAAGACCTATAGCCAGCTGACAAATGTCTGGGTGGAGAGATGGCCAACATGTCCCTAAAGGGGCTGTATGCAAGATAGACCATACTTCTTGTACAGTAGGATTTGTGATCAGCCATTACTGCTGAACAGGCTGATGAGGGTTAGGACTACTCTTGGCCAAGGGGAGAGTCTGTAGCCTTATCCACATGGCGAATACGCACTTTGAAAGTGTTACCAGTCTTTTCCAGTTTCCAGTCAGATTTTGGACAGGGCGCAGGCCAGAGATGAGAGACATGGATCCATGAAGTGATTCCGTCTACATTTACCACTGTAGGTGTTATATGTAGCACCTTATATGGTCCTTTCCAGTGGGGTTCCAGGGATGACACCTGATGTCGTCTAATGTAGACGAAGTCTCCTACTTGGTATCGATATGGAGTCCCCTCGTCCCCAGGTTGGTCGGCAGTGGCCAGATGTTTCCACAGATATTGCTGATTTCTTTCAAGAGCTTTAAGTCTGTCAAGCAAGGGGGTGTGGAAGGGATCGTTAGGTCTTAGAGTTTGGGTTAGGTCCCTTACTGGAGGAGGGACCATAGAGAATTTCATAGGGGGTGAGGTTACACAAGGAAACAGAGGAGTATGAGTATTTCTTGCATGAAACAGTGCATAAAGCAGGAGAATAGATCGATCTTTTATGCCGATCTCTAAGCTTGATTTTGTTAATTCTCTTTAATGGTTCTATTATTTTTTTTTTTACCTGTACTGAGCTCTGGGGTCTATAAGCACAATGTAATTTCCAATTAATCCCCAGGGTCCTGGCTAATCCCTGACTTATCAGGGCAATTAACGCCAGTCCATTATCAGACCCTATTGCCTTAGCCAGTCCGTATCTTAGAAAAATATCTTTCAGGATCTTCTTGACCACCATTTGTGCCATTTATTTTGTTGTTGTTGTTTTTTTTGTGTGTGTGTGTGTGGGGGGGGGAAGGCTTCAATTAATTCATCCTGAAAATGTATCTACAAAGACTAGGAGATATTTAAGTCCATAACTTCCTGGCTTAATTTCAGTAATGTCCACTTCCAAGAATCGTCCTGGTCTGGTTTCTTGTAGGTGCTTTCCTGCAGGAAAGTTGGAAGGGTAAGCATTAACCAATTGACAGACCCAGCAGGCTTTTGTTACCCGTTCAGTTATTTCTTTCGCTCTGAGTCGGTTAGTGGAAAACTCTGTTCTTGATCCTTCAGGAATGCCTGCAGTTTCTTTGAACCAAGGTGAGTGAGTTGATGTACATTTTTAACTTAGTTTAGGGCTTTCTGAAAATGCAAGCTGGGCTCAGTGAAGTTGAGGGTTTCAGTGTCAGTGTCCTTAGATGTTATCAAAAGCTTGCTGGTGCTCAGGGGTCCATTAGAATTGGGCATCTCTCTTTAACAGCGGGTATAAAGGAGCAGATAAGGACGCAAACCCAGGTATCCATAAGCTGCATAAGCCAGCAGTCCCAAGAAACTCTCTGAGTTGTCTGCTGTTAGATGGGGGTGGTATCTGCTCAATGGATTGTTTTCTGGTCTCAGTGAGCCATCGCTTACTGCCCCTAAGGGAATAGTCCAGGAAGATTACTTCTTGCTGGCAAATTTGGGCTTTTTTGGCAGAAGCACTATACCAGAGTTGAGCAAGCTCGTATAATAATAATTGGGTTCCAGACTCACAGTTTTTCTTGGTGTTGGCTGCCAGTTGCAGGTCATCGACATATTGAAGCAGGGTGACGTCAGGGTGCATAGTTCTGAAGTTGTTGGGGTCTCTGTGGAGGGCTTCATCAAAGAGAGTGGGGGAGTTTTTGAACCCCTGTGGGAGTCTAGTCCATGTTAGTTGACCAGACGTCCCGGTTTCTGGGTCTACCCACTCGAAATCAAATAGCAACTGACTATCTTTATGCAGAGGCAAGCAAAAGAAAGCATCTTTTAAGTCCAGAACAGTATACCATTTCCGCTCATGGTTCAGAGTGCTAAGCAGATTGTACAGATTATGTACTGTGGGGTGAATGTCCTGCACTCTGTTGTAGATCTCTCTTTGGTCTTGAACGGTGCGATAGTCCCCGGTTCCTGGATTTTTATACTGGTAACAGGGCAGTGTTCCAGTTCAAATGACAGGGCCTTAGGACCCTTAAGGCCAGATATTTCTGAATATGGGGCCTTATCCCATCTTTAGCTTTTTTGCTCAGAGGATATTTTTTGACATTGATGGGGGGGCTGAAGTTTTTAACTCCACTGTTATTGGAGGATGTTTCACGGCTACGTGTAACCCAGCAGTTTTTTTCCTAGGCATCTGCGTAATCTGTTATCCATTTCCGGGGTAGCTTGCCTGTTTGATCAGTCTTGGGGGGTTTGACAAGTTGATGTTCATCTTCTACTGACATAGTAAAAGCCGTGACTATAGGAGTTTTTACTGAAAAATTTAGAAATTTCACTTGGGGGCCTTCAGGGTTAAAAGTTATTCTGGCCTGGAGCTTTTTGAGCAGATGTGTGCCCATCAATGGGGTCGGGCATTCTGGGATTACTAGGAACGAGTGATGGATTTTTTCTTTCCCCAGGTCCATGGTCCTCTTAGTTGTCTAAGCCCCATATTTACTCCCATTAGCCCCTTGAACTAGAGTCCTTTTTGTTTGATAGATGGCCCAATGGGGCCTTAAGGGCTGAGTATACTTACCCTGTATCCACTTCAAAGTTTAACCCCCCCAGCGAGTACTTTGTGTTCTTTTGGCCGGGCCAGCTACCTCCAAGGAAGGAGGGGCTGTGTGTGCCGTGGGGTAGTCACCTGGAGGGCGCTGGGCTGGCCTATATTCCTCCAATGGTGGAGAGTCTGAGTCAGCAGCAGGGGAATCACTTAGAGGGTGTTTGGGGTTGGAGGACAAGGGCAGGGCATAAGGAGGGGGAAGAGAGTCCAGTAGAGTCTTGAGACTCAGGGACAACAGAGGGTGGAGGAGGGGGAGCAGAGGGTTTGAGAGATAGAAAAGTGGGAGAACCAGTAGGAGCGGGGACAGGGACAAGGAAAGGCTTCAACCATGGAAGAGGAGATTTGCAGAGGTCCTGCAAACTAAAGATATATTGCTGTTGATCTGGATGGCTATGTGGACCCGGCTGAAAGACAATATCTCTGAGTTTTTGAATTAGTGTGAAGTAGAAAGATCCTTCTGGGGGCCATCCGACTCCAAAGGTGGGTCATTCTGAGACACATAGAGTCTTCCAGATCTGACGTTTTACTGAAAAAAAGAAGATTCTGAGCCTTTAAGCAGACTTTGGTCCAGTGATCAAGGTTCAGGGACAGAGGCATTGAAGTGTTCTGTCCCATATGAAAGATACACAAATAGTGAAAGCAATGACACACGACACAGACAAGACAAGACAATAAAGACAGGCAATGGACGTCCAATACTGAGAACAGGACTGAGTAGCCAGGAAAACCTGATGGGCTGACAATACCGAATCCAAAACAAAATATCACTGAGTTTAGGAGACTATTGTTACTCGGTTTCCCGAGTTCTCTGGGGCGTCCCCCAGAGACGTGGCCTGTGGCTCTGTGACACTTCTGTCAGCCACCGTCAGAGAGAGCTCATGCTCATCACCAATAGCCATTTTGCCCATCCCTAACCTGAAACCTGAAACAAGAAAGTGGCGCCTTACTTAACCTGAGATGAGCCTATTGGGGGTCTTTCGTCCAACGCTGCTGGAACTCGCTGGGGCCCTCAGATGTAATGGTCAGGCGACCATTGGAGGAAGAGACCACCAAGACACTGTCTCATGCAACAGCAAAGCACCCAAAATTCTGGGGCTCAGACCTCACTTGAATAGAGCAGAGAGCACTGAGAACAGCTTAAGCAGAGCTTATATACTTTTCTTGAAGAGGGCAGGGAGGGAAGTTTATTGATGGGTCAGGGCAAGTGGGCGGTTTGCATGTAAACGGGTGAGGGTGTACATTCTGCAGTTTGGCAGTTGGGGACAGCACATTCTGGGAACAAGATTAGCAAAAAGTTTTCAAGATTTCAAGAGTGTTTTCTTAAGCATACAGAAAAACAGGAAGAGACAAGTACCTATTTTATTTATTTTCAACAAAGCCTAAATGGAAAGTGAGCATGAATTACTAAAAACATTCATGTCCAGGTAGCCTAATGCTCTCAAATGTCAATTCTATTGGTGACTACATATTTCTTTCTTCCTAAGGTTATATATTCAACCTCAACCCTGTTGAAAATGCCTAATCCTATGACTCACTTAATAATTTGCCTGATTTCCTAAGGTCTCTATTGATACCTCCTTTCCTACATATTTTCCCAAATTCATTATTGTGACTGACACTTAACATGGGCTGACATTAATATTCACTCTCTAACCGAAACCCTATTGGTAAAGAACTTTTTTCCAAATCTTATTCTCACCCTTCTTTCTAAACCTACTGACTATCTTCCTAATTCCACCGACTATCCCTTTTTGACTGGAGGTTCTCTTCGACATTCAATCATCCAAGGTACAACGTCCTATGCCATTGTGTATGGATTTATCTGAGACATTTGTGCAGAAAGTATAACATTGCTAAGTATCCCAATGAAGGTCTCAATGCCCTTCTGGGATGCAAATCTTACCTAGACTTCTGTTTCCATAATTTTAACTCACGTCTATATTCTTATAAATATCACAGATTCCCAATACCATTATTCATCCTGCAGAATGATTCCTAACCCAAATCGAAACTGTTATTAACTGTAACCACACAGTGATCTCTCAATCTAACTTTAGAGAAGAGCAGGGACAGAGTTGACCTTAAAATATAGGGATGTAGGGGATCTTCCACTTGCTGAGAACCTCAAAGGTCCATGCAGAAATGATCCCTGAAGAAGATGTAGGCAGCTATGAAGGACCTGAGAGAGCAAAAGTCATCTTCCATTGCCAAAAAACCTGGTCAGGATGAAGGGATGTGGCTGAATCAGCCTCTCTCTTAATGTACAGGAGACGGACCAAACCAGGCCTTTGTGGAACGCTGTTTCTTGGTGCCTTTGATTTATATATCATTCTAACTTGTGAAAATGTCACAGGAAGTAGGGGCAGCCTCCATCTCATGGAACCATTGGAAGCAACTGTTAGGACAATGTGTTTGCCAAGGCAGTGACCTCATTAAATTCCTGAAGGAAGTAACCTACCTCACTTCCTTGGTGATGGAACACTTTAAACTTGGGATCCAGGAAGCCAGGCACTGAGAGCCAATCCAAGTCCCAGTCCCAGTGGGCTCACTTGTTTGGTGTTACTAAGGACAGAATCAGTCTTTCTTGGTACCTACTGATGTGAGGATGGCCACATGCCAGGGACCTTTCCTGAGAAAGTAGGTAGTGGCTCTCCACATGCTCCTGACAACGTCACAGAGTTGGCCAAGGAGACCAGATCTGAGAATGGATAGGCCATATCAGGGGAACATAGTATGACCCACCAGTCAAAGGACACTCTGGATAGTTACAAACCTACTTGGGGGAAGGAGGTGCCTTTGTGGGTGTGGGTGTGAGTGTGTGGTTTTGTCTCATGTTCTGAGAATAGGTAGGAAAGGTGGTTTGTTTGGATTGGAATGGACTTTTTCTAGTAAATTGTTTGACAAGGCGAGTGTTTCTATGTCTGTTTCTCCCACTGTGTCCGTGGTTGTAGACATTAGAAAAGAAAATGCATCAATGGATGTTTCCTGTCTTGTAGAAAGCTTCCCAGCATTCATCCTGCCCAATTAACGCATGGACTGTGACTTGCCTTATGGATGGGCAACACCTACTATCTTACTACGTTTCTGTTTTCTTCCTGAATTCTGGCCACTCTCAAGAATTGGCTCATGGTTTTGTGTCCAAGATATGTACCACCTCCAAGCACTGTGACATGGCCATGTACATGATAACTGAAGGGAATGGGAGGATCTCAGAAAACTCAGATATCAATGTGACCAGTAAAGTCTCAGTGGAGAATCCTTGCTTTGGGCCATTTGCTTACCTATTGCTTCATTGCCCTGAATGTCAGGAAGGTCTTTGCCTAAGGCCACCCCTTTGTGAAGCCTTAAGAAAACAGTTTTCAAATGGAAATGAGTGGGCATCACCTGTGGCTCTTTGCTTAATTGCTTCCAAAAGGGATGTGTCTGAATCAGCCTCGTGAACCTGTGTGAGGCTGCTGCTTAGATTCTTAACACCTGATGGATCTAAGGTAAGATTCCATGTGTGCTACAAATACAAAATGGTCAAAATAGCAGTCATTGTCTATGAAGTCTCTCGCCATCTTCTGTAAGGTTCCTGACCTCCATCCTGGCCTGCAAAGGCTAGACCATAGATGCTTGGGTTTTTTCATGACTCCCATTCATATAAAGAATTTATACCTGGCAGTCAGTAGGCCTCAAATTGGAGAAGTGGAGCAGTAATAAGGTCAGGCCTATTTGATCACTCCTGGTTCACAGGAAAGGTGTTTAGGCCACACTGACCTTAGGCAAAATAGGGGCGAGGGAGCATATTTTGGACAGGGTCTTGGACTTCACCCCTTTTGGAAACGTCCAGCCAGAGGATTTGATGAGTGTCTACATGGAAGAAGACGAGGGCTATGTGAAAGTGTTTTGGTTTTAATTGTGGTCATTTGTGTGGCAGTTGGAAGACATAACTGTGTCCACCATGGCTTGAACTTTGGTGTGATTCCCCTTAGAGACTGCGTTCTGGACCTGACCTCAGAGAAGAATTGCCATGAATTGTGTTGGGATTTCAGGAGGTCACGCATGAGAGTCCCCATTGGAAACTGAGATATAGGCCCAGGTGGCTCTCCACAGAACACTGGGAATCTCAGCTACGATATCACATGATTTTATTCTGAAAGACTTGGCAACCATAGTTGAGATTCAAAACACACATGGACCTAGCATTGTAGACCTCAATGGGCCTGGCTTCATGTGACCTTTTGGCCACTCCATGGGAAGCCTTGCCTGTGAGAGTCCTCCAGAGCTTTCATTGAAATGAAATTCCTCACCATTTAATGGTTCCTGAAAGAATTGAAACTCACAGTGCATCCAACTTCATCCTTGAAAAATGGCTAGATAAATACCATGAAATTTTTGAAATTCTTATGACCAAGTGGCACTGAAGAACATTTGGATGTCCAGTTGCTGATCATGAGTGTACCAGAGAGTGCCTTGATTGACTGGGTTTCATGAAAATGGTGTAGAAGAAAGAATCCTGTATGTTGACGCCTGCTGAGTAGTGACCCAGAGCTGTGGTGTGCAGTTGTGTCATAAAATATCTCTGGTGGGGCCATTTGGATCTGCCATTGACTTCCAAATGTCTTGTGGCAGACATGGTGCAGCCAGTAATCCCTATATGTCTGATCTCTTCATATAAAGGCATCTTGTTATATTTAGAGGTTTCAGGGCCGTGTTCAGAATCAGGTTGCAATGGTTGAGGGGGCAAGCTATGTGGGATATAAGCCTCATTGGTGGATTCTCCTGGAGACCCTGACCCACCACACGTGTGAGAAATCCCTCCAGCACTGAGTCCCTGTTGATCTCCTTGTATTTCATGAAGCAAATACTAAACCCCCAGTGCAGCAGCAAGAAACACCATGAAATGTGGAAGATGCGCAAATGGCTTCACATACCACATGGGGAGACACTTAGCCTTCAGTGACAACAGTTTCCCTACAAAGAGAGAATTCTGCACTCCTGCCTCATGTTCATTGGAAAATAAGAAACCATGTCCTCCAGGTCACATAGATGCAGACCCAGCTCTGATGGTCTCACTACAAAGAAGCTAAAGCTCCTGACAACAACATATATTTCAAGTGCCCAAGGTCAGGGAGAGTTTCTCAATAAGTTTTAGGCCGGCAGAGCTCCATGTTTGTGGAGTGTTTACCTGTTTGACCAGGACAGGAGAAAAGACCACTGACTCCAATTAAAATCAAATTAAAGCAAGCTTATTATTTTTCCACTGGCTGAGCTGCCTATCCCTCTCAAAATGGCAGAAACAAGACAGCAACCCCACCTTTCCTACAGCCCAGCTTTATAGTCCAGTAAGTTACACAAAAGGGGGGTTACAGATAACAGAACTCGGAGAAGCATCACGCTATTGCTAGTTTACAATTTTTTTTTTTGCTGGCCCCATCATCAGAATTTATGAGGACCATTAGAGACTCACGAGAGTCGTTGTCTGGCCAGAGAAGGCCAATATTTATGAGGTGTCACTAAATTTTCAGAGAGGGCTGCTATCTGGTCAGAGAGCCAGGCATGGGTGAGTTCAAGGCACGGACAGGCATTCCAAGCAGATTCAGAATTTGCAGTAATTTATAGGAAAGCAAAATTATCTTTTCATGACTTTGTGGCAAGATGGCTCCCAATTTTAATAAATGATCAGGTTGGGTTTATCATTCCCCCCCCCATTTTTTTTTTTGCTTTTTAATATTTTTTAAATTAATTTTTATTGTAGGTTGTTCAAAACATTACATAGTTCTTGATATATCATATTTCACACTTTGATTCAAGTGGGATATGAGCTCCCATTTTTACCCCATATACAGATTGCAAAATCACATCAGTTGCAGAACCATTGATTTACATATTGCCATTATGGTGTCTGTTGTATTCTGCTGCCTTTCCTATCCTCTACTATCCCCCCTCCCCCCTCCCCTCCCCTCTTCTCTCTCTACCCCCTCTACTGTAGTTCATTTCTCCCCCTTAAATTTTTCTCCTTTCCCCTCACTTCCTCTTTTATGTAATTTTGTATACCCCTGAGGGTCTCCTTCCATTTACATGCAATTTCCCTTCTCTCTCCCTTTCCCTTTCACCTCTCATCCCTGTTTAATGTTAATCTCCTTCTCATGCTCTTCGTCCCTACTCTGTTCTTAGTTACTCTCCTTATATCAAAGAAGACATTTGGCATTTGTTTTTAAGGGATTGGCTAGCTTCACTTAGCATAATCTGCTCTAATGCCATCCATTTCCCTCCAAATTCTATGATTTTGTCATTTCTTAATGCAGAGTAATACTCCATTGTGTATAAATGCCACATTTTTTTTATCCATTCGTCTATTGAAGGGCATCTAGGTTGGTTCCACAGTCTTGCTATTGTGAATTGTGCTGCTATGAACATGGATGTAGCAGTGTCCCTATTGTGTGCTCTTTTTAGGTCTTTAGGGAATAGACCGAGTAGGGGAATAGCTGGATCAAATGGTGGTTCCATTCCGAGCTTTCCAAGAAATCTCCATACTGCTTTCCAAATTGGCCGCACCAATTTTCAGTCCCACCAGCAATGTACAAGAGTACCCTTTTCCCCACATCCTCCCCAGCACTTGTTGCTGTTTGACTTCCTAATGGCTGCCAATCTTACTGGAGTGAGATTTGCAACAAAATGAAACTGAATCCCTTACTCTCGCCATGCACAAAAGTTAACTCAAAGTGGATCAAGGAACTTGATATCAAATCAGAGACATGGCATTTGATAGAAGAAAAAGTTGGCTATGATCTACATACTGTGGGGTCGGGCTCCAAATTCCTCAATAGGACACCCATAGCACAACAGTTAATAACTAGAATCAACAAAAGGGACTTACTCAAACTAAAAAGTTTTTTCTCAGCAAAAGAAACAATAAGAGAGGTAAATAGGGAGCCTACGTCCTGGGAACAAATCTTTACTCCTCACACTTCAGACAGAGCGCTAATATTCAGAATATACAAAGAACTAAAAAAATTAGACAATGATATAACGAATAACCCAATCAACAAATGGGCCAAGGACCTGAACAGAAATTTCTCAGAGGAGGACATACAATCAATCAACAAGTATATGAACAAATGCTCACCATCTCTAGCAGTCAGAGAAATGCAAATCATTCCCCCTTTTTTAATGTGTCCCTTCCAAATTTTTGATAGGGTAGGGAAAGAGCAATGAGGGAATTTTAATCCCTCAGGTAACAGTCTCCAAATTTTTAGAACTCACCCAAAATTGGATTCCTGGTTTTACCTGACTTAATTAATTACTTATATTGATATTCTATTTATTTTTGGCTCCATAGTTGTAAGACGAGAGGCGTCACTCATTTTGGCTTCTTCTGAGCTGAGAGAGAGTGACGTGAGTGGGCACAGTATAAGGGACATGAGTTGCTTTTTAGAAGTCAGTTGAGGAACATGAGTTGCCTTTTAGAAATCAGTTCGTTTTGAAGTCTGGTTGGGGAAGAACAGGTTGTAAATTCATCTGGGGATGGGTTCTTCTGTGTGAGAAACAAGAACCATGAGTACTGAAAAAATGTTGCAGCAGCTGGAACATGTCACTGTATAGAAGTTCCCTCAGCAGGCTTTAATATTCCCAGTTATCAGGACTGTCAACTTAATATTTAACATTTAGTGTTACAGTTATCCCTCTCCATAAGATACAGTTTAATGATTTAATATCATCTGATCTTGCAAAATCATTTTACTAGTATGACCTCTGTGTGTAATAGAGAAACCTTTAATTCTGTTACTCAGGGCTGGATAATCGTACTAGCAAACACCAACCCTACCTGTAGGTTAGGAATATCTGTAGGCCTTAAACTAAAAATTTCTGCCTCTCGCAGCTCCTCTTGATAGTCTCTTTTTATAGTTATCAGGCATTCCTTTCTGGGAATCCTTCTTTGTAGCCTCCAGTCTTACTTATTTTGGGAGGCTAACATAATGTGTATAAAAAATTATTATTATTATTATTAATATTATTATTTAAAATGCCCAGGAATGGCTGTATTTTGGTTTTAACTGTCTTTCCTAAGTGTTTATCATGAAACAGTCAAACTGACTTTTGTTTCTATCTATTGTTAACAGTCAGCTGAGCTTTTATGGGAGTCATTCCTGGGGAAACTTGAGAGCAGCTTCTCAGTTCTGCTAGTGCCATTTGCGCTAGGTGGGTCCAGGTCTTGCTTGACCATGTGGCTACCCTTGGAAGCATCAGGGATGTCTCCCTTCTCTGATGACTCTCCTCTTCTTAGCAAATGCACTGATTGGCTTTCTGTTCTCCAGGGGTCTCATTAATCTCCCTAATTGGGAAGATATGAGGCCCAGAGTTGCAAAGGTCTTTGAGAAGTCCCTTGTTCCCTGGATTCAGACTGACTCAGAGGGCAAGAGCCAAATATTGGTTTTCTTGTCCCTTTTCATGTAACTTTAATATAAATCCTAATCTTAATCATCCATCAAATAAATTTTAACAGCCTTATATTAAGAGTACTGGGCTTTAATGTCTATAACTTTATAATTATTTATCTTTTTTATTAACTGGGATCTGTATTATTCTGTCTGTCTTGTAGGTGATGACTTATTATCTTAAATTAACCCATGTTGTGTTCTTAAAGCAACACTTCTGTAAAACACTAACAAGGAATCTTTAGATCACTTATAAGGAAATTACAAAATAAAATTTTTTAACAAGAGTAAAAATACTTAGTTCGTGTAATAGCTACCCTGAAGTTTTAAGCTGAGTTATACATTATATCCCCTGTTTGAGATCCTAGAAATCTTGACAGAAAAAAAAACAACTTTTGAACATAACTTTAAATGAAATAATATCTGACCTACTGCTTTCGTAGTCATTCTCACATATAGTAAGATGGGACACAGAGCCTTATCTCAGGTAAGGCAGGGCTCTTTATAAAACTTAAGTGTTTTACTTCTAAAGATGATCTTTGTTTTTTTAAATATCATTTTACAAAGATTACATATATTATTTGAGGTCACATGAACATTAGTTAACACCATATGATATCACATTTAAAACATGAATTTAAGAAAGGCTGAAAGTTTTTAACCTTTATATAGATTAGACTCTCATTAACATAAAAATACATTTAAATTGTTCCCCAATGTAAAAAGTAACATACAACTTTACATATCTTATTGACAAGAAGTAAATGAATGCCCAATATATTTTTTTACCATACAACTTCAGAACACCAGCTTGAAATAATGCTCTTTTAAAGTTTCTACCTTACAGATTCGTATACCTGAAAGATATGAGCACATTAATAGCATCACAATTACATTGAAGTTTCTACATTAACCAAGTTTAGCTTTTAAATAAATGGCAGTACAGTGCTCTAAAATAACAGTTCTTATTTAATCAGTTCTTTAATTTTTATGGTTGCTTGCTCTAGAAAAAATAAAACTTAATAAACACAATGTTATGGGTAAACTTATGTTTTAAGAAATTTTTGTCTCTTTAACACATGACTGATTATTACAATCTTATACAGACATTAGTACAAACTTATACAGACCTTAGTAAATCAATCAGATATCTAACAAAAGTACTCATGAATGAGTAATCCCATATCAAATTTACTTTACTTATTTATCAATATATTAGACAAATATATTGAACAGTGTAAACCATTTTTTTGTTGAAGGAAAAGTCTTAGAACCAAGGCATATTAGAACATTTGTAGACATTAATATTTTATTAGATTTTTGAACACCTAGAAAAACTTGTAAGCTTAAATTTAAAGACATTTATTTTTATCTCTTTATCCAATTTAAATTCAACTATTTAAATCACTTGAATTAAAGATCTTTGGATCCACTTTTTAAAATTTGTTTTTATGAGCGTTTTTGTTTTAATGAGTGCTCTTTATAAATGTTAATTTGTGTATCATATATATGATATACGGACAAATGAATATATAGACATACAACACATACCAAAATTGTGCACACATAATAATAGTAAAGGCCTTGTAGCTTTTCCAGGTGAAATATCCATTGCAATGTTTCAAAAACTACACAGTTAGTCAAAGATAGAACTGGTCAGAAAAACATCATCCTAGGTTTTTAGGATCAAAATCATGAGCTCAAAAAAAAATAAAGAATCTAAGGAAAAAATAAGAGTCCTAGAAAAATTGACTGGCCATTAATTAGTAAATACCATACAATTTAATTTTTTTTAGGCCTCAGATCACTCTCCTACTGAGCTTGCAGGCCTCTTTCATTTGCCATTCAACATAAGTCCTGGCTGAGGTCTGGAAGGAGCAGGAAAAAGCTGCTATTCTGAGCAGACACCTCAGGCCTAAGGCATTTCAACCATAATTTTCAGGTTCAGATGTTGAAAATTATAATACAATTTTAAGACAAAATTCACAAAATTTTATGATACAAGTTTAAGACACAGTTTACAAAATTTTACATCTTTATATCTTGTTTTGTCAACAGATACCATACTATGATTTACTATCCTTGTCCAAATTAATGCACTGGTAGACACAGTGACATTTTCCCAGGCTACCCAATTAAAAATTGGTGAAAAAAAAGCCTGAATGATTGGGAAGTTACTTGCCAACTTGGAAGTAGAGTTCTCTAGTTTTCCATCCTAAGTATTTAAGTTCTCTGGCATGAATTATCTGAAATCATAAACTAAACAATTTCCTAAACCCGACTTTTAACTGCAAGATTGTGCAATGCTTCAAAAACCCATTCAGATGCCAGATTGTTACAATAAAACATCATCATTTAGATACACATTCAGCTAAGATCATTCCCAAGAAATGATTTATAATATCAACACATTATTGCACATGTCTTAAAGGGCCAGAAACAAAGACACAAGACAGACTGAAAGGAGCTCCAGACTATGGCTTACAGACAGAAGCCTTTAAACCAGAGCAGATAAGAGAAAAATCTCCTACACCAGTGGCACCATAGATTTTCCCACAAGGGAACCAGATGTTTTCACAGAGGGACAACCTGAAATGTAAAATCAAGGGTCTCCATGGTGACTTTACTGTATTTAGTGTCCCCTTTTTCTTTTTCTCTTTTTTAAGAAAACAGAGATGGCAAAATCCTTACAGTGCAGGGAAGGAAGTAGGTAATTCTCTGAAGCAACAGGGCTTGGGCAGCTGCTGGAAGTCCCTCAGTCCCTCCTTTCACTTACAGGATTAGCTCCTCTTGTTCGGTTCCACCCCAAGCACGCTCCGTCTCCTAACATTTCAGTAGTCAGCTCTCAAAGAGTTCCGGGGTGTGGGGGGTACCAAAAATTGTAACTTAAAGTTTGGTTCCTGATTTTGAAGCCAATTAATACCAATTTAATAATGAGGACAGGGTTTGAGAAAAAGAAAAAGGGAGATTTACTGCTTTGCTAACAAAGGAGAAAAACAGGGGTCTCTGCCCAATGGTTGTGATTCTATCGATCTGAAGGGACAAGGGGTTTTAAGGAGTTTCACGTGTTAACCTGGGAGATACTCAGTTCTTAGGTCCCCAGCAGGCATTGCCCTCTGCAGTGGGTGTGCTCCAGGCAGCCAGCTAGGGGTTTCTCTCATCCTGCTTAACAAAGGGTATTAAAGTTCATCACAGTTCTTTAAAACACAGTCCAAATGGGTGTCAGTTTACTTGCTTTATTACCCATTTTCAGTTAAGTTTTACCACAGAAATCACACAACAAAACACACTAAAACAAACCCAAAAAAAAAAAAAAACATATGAAACACAGAACAAAACACACAAAAAAACAGAAAACCAGCGCAGAAACAGAAAAACAGAGGAACTATGCAACGTCTTGCTAAAGCTCTGGGATAGGAGCTCCTGCGTGCCCATTGGCACCTCTCTATGCTTTCAGAGGAATTCCCTACAGAACATAACAGAGGACAGAATGATTCTCGTTACTGTACCAGACAGGAGTATATGTGTGTCTCCCCAGGACACCACTCTGTCATCAGAAGAGATCTCCCTTAACCGGATATCAGATGTTATATAGGCGCCAGTTACCTATGGAGGCCTCCTCCACCATGTGCTTGCTAATAGTTTTAGGGCGGTGGTTCACTGCAGTGCTCCCTGGACCAAAATCTCACACCAAGGCCTTGGAAATTGCCTCTTCATGCCGGAGCCCTGGAGGGAAGGCCAGCTTCAGAATTTCCAGTAGTCTGGTCTTGTGATCTATTGGGGCAGGGTCATCTCGATGGGAAACTACAAAATATTACACCAGGATGCAAGAAAAGACCACTGACTCCAATTAAAATCAAATTAAGGCAAGCTTACTATTTCAAAGTGGATCCAAAGATCTTTAATTCACGTGATTTAAATGGTTCGATTTAAATTGGATAAACAGATAAATATAAATGTCTTTAAATTTAAACTTACAAATTTTTCTAGGTGTTTAAAAATCTAATAAAATATTAATGTCTACAAAAGGTCTAATATACCTTTGTTCTAGGACTTTTTCTTCAACAACAACAAAAAAAATGGTTTAAACAGTCTCCTACTCTAAGCCATTTTCTACCATCAATGGACCCTTCAGGGGGAAACCATGGACACAATTCTCCTATGTATGAAAAGAATAATTTTAAGTCCTTTTTCTTAACATGTGCCCCCTATGTCTTGAGGGCCTCCTTGAGGCCTGACAAAAACAAATCATGTGACGAAACTGCTTGTCCCATGGTGGGTCACTCACCATGTGTCATCCCCACTCTCCTCCTGGATCTGTCTTTCGGTGGTGTCTGCTGAGGCAATCGCAAGCTCCGCTTTTTTAAGTCTTCCCTGAGGACAGGTTTCCCCCTCAGTCAAAGGCTCGAGCCCCTATTGATCCTCAGGCAGAGGATCAAAAGGCATCTGTCATGATGGCCTTCATTGGGCAAGCTGCCCTGGATATTAAAAGAAAGTTACAACTCTTAGAGGGATCACAAGATATGACTTTGGGAGATTTAGTCAGAGAAGCCGAGAAAGTATACTATATGAGAGAAACAAAGAGAAAGAAAGGGAGCAAAGGGAAGATGAGAGATGCAAAAGACAGACTAAGGCATTGACTAAGGTCCTGGTCACAACAATAAATAGGCCAGAAATTAACAAACAGGAAGACAGGAACGGAAACCTGGGCGCACGCCAGAGGCCACAATGGAGTTTAACTCAGCATTAAAAAATGGCAAAATCATAGAATTTGCAGGGAAATGAATGGCATTAGAGCAGATTATGCTAAGTGAAGGAAGCCAATCCCTAAAAATCAAATGCCAAATGTCTTCTTTGATATAAGGAGAGTAACTAAGAACAGAGTAGGGATAAAGAGCATGAGAAGAAGATTAACATTAAACTGGGATGAGAGGTAGGAGGGAAAGGGAGAGAGAAGGGAAATTACATGGAAATGGAAGAAAACCCTCAGGGTTATACAAAATTACGGACAAGAGGAAGTGAGGGGAAAGGGAAAAATACAAGGGGGAAAAATAAATTACAGTATAGGGGGTAGAGAGAGAAGATGGGAGGGGAGGGGAGGGGAGGGGGGATAGCAGAGGATAGGAAAGGCAGCAAAATACAACAGACACTAGTATGGCAATATGTAAATCAATGGATGCGTAACTGATATGATTTTGCAAACTATATACTGGATAAAAATGGGAGTTCATAACTCACTTGAATCAAAGTGTGAAATATGATATATCAAGAACTATATAATGTTTTGAACAACAAACAACAAAAGTTAAAAAAACACATGGAGAACTATTTCAACAAAAAATTGACTAGATTTATAACTCCAATTCTACATAATGCAAAAGGCAAGTCCAATTATACACCATGCCTCCTCTGAAATGCTTGTATGTCTATTCATTTTGGGTTATTTTTCTCCATTATATTAGGATTAGGAGTCAGAATATAGAGTCTAGTAGGGTATGGGTTAGTGGGAGTGATTCAGTATTTCGAATGAAAATTAGGAAAATCAATCCAATGTTTATGCAAATATGTGCTAAAATAATCATCCCACTCTCATCAAGAACAATGCCTTGACATTACCTTCGCCCCAAGTTAGACACAATTAGAGGAGAAGAGTTAGAAAATCTATAAATACTTATCTGGAATGGAATATGCTCAGGAGTTCACAACTTTGGGGGTGGTAGAAGAGTTTCCAAAAGTAAGGGACAGGGTAAACACTTCACAAACATGGTGCTCTGCTGACCGGAAGACTTATGAGAAACTGCCTCTGAGTTTGGGCACTGGATATATATGTTGTAGTCAGGAGCTTTAGCTTCCTTTGCAGTGAGACCATCAAAGCTGGGTCTGCATCTATGTAACCTGGAGCACATGTTTTCTTATTCTTTAATGAACATGAGGCAGTAGTGCAGAATTCTCTCTTTGTATGTAAACTGTGGCCAATGGGGGCTAAGTGTCTTCCTGTGTGGACTCTGAAGCCATGTGGTCATCCTCCATTTTTCATGGTCTTTCTAGCTGCTGCAATGGGAGTTTGGTGTTTGCTTCACGAAATACAAGTAGTTCAACTGGGACACAGTGCTGGAGGGAGTTCTGTCATGTGTGGTGGGTCAGGGTCTGCCAGGAGAATGCACCAACCAGTCTTATATCCAACATAGACTTCCCCCTTGTCCCTAGCAACTTGATTCTGAACATTGCCCTGAAACCTCTCCATATAACAAGATGCCTTTACATGCAAGGGTCTGCTGGCTGCACCATGTCAGTCAAAAGCCATTTGGAAGCCAATGGCCAATCCACATGACACCAACACAGATGTTTAATCACACACCTGCCCACCACTGTTCTAGGCCCACTACTCAGCAAATTCCAACTTACTGGCATCTCTGTTCTACACCATTTTCATGAAACCCAGTGATTCAAGGCACTGTCTGGTACACTCATGATCAGCAACAGGACATCCAAAGGTTCTCCAGTGCCACCTGGTCATGGGAATTTCAAAAATTTCATGGTATTTATCTAGCCATTTTTCAAGTATCAAGTTGGATGCACTGGTTTTTCAATTCATTCAGGAACCATTAAATGGTGAGGATGAAAGCTCTGGAGAACTCTAAAAGGCAACGCTTCCCAACGAGTGGCCAAAATGTCACATGAAGCCTGACCCATTGATGTCTACTCAATGTGAGTTCAATATGTGTTTTGACTCTTTACTATGGTTGCCAAGTCTTTCAGAATAAAATCGTCTTATATCCTGGTGGAGATTCCCAGTGCACTGTGGAAAGACACCCTGAGACTAGATCTCAGTTTCCAAGGGCGACTCTCATGTGTGGCCTCCTAAAATCCCACCAAAATTAATGGCAATACTTCCCTGAAGTCAGTTCCAGAACTCAGTCTCTAAGGGGAATCACACCAGAGTTCAGGTCCAGGTGTACCCAGTCATCTCTTCCAACCAGCACACAAATGACCACAATTAAAACCAAAACACTGCCACATGGCCCTCATCATCTTCCATATAGACACTCATCGTAACCTCTGAATGGAATTTTCCATGAGGGGCGAAGCCCAAGACAGTTTCCAAAATAAACTCCCTTGCCCCTCATTTGCCTAAAGTCAGGGTGACCTAGACACCCTTCCTGTGAACCAGGAGTGATCAAATAGGCCTGCCGTTAATACTGTTCTGATTCTCCAATTTAATCCTACTGATTGTCGGGTATAAATCCTTTATGTGAGTTGGAGGCAATAGAACACCCAAGCACACATGGGATCTTTCTTAAGATCTATCACCTTCTGAGAATCAAAGCCCCAACCTCACACAGGGCCAAGAGGCTGATTCAGACACATCTTTTTCCAAAGCAATTAAGCAAAGATCCACAGGTGATGCCCATTCATTTCCATTTGAAAAATGTTTTCTTCAGGCTTCAGAAAGGGGTGGCCTGAGGCAAATACCTTCCTGACATTCAGGGCAACATAACCATAGGTAAGCAAATGGGCCAAAGCAAGGTTTTTAAACTGAGACTTTACTGGTTACACTGATATCTGAGTTTTCTGAGATGTTCCCATTCCCTTCAGCTATCCATTACATGGCCATGTAACAGATTTTGGAGGTGGTACATATCTTGGCCACAAAACCATGAGCCTATTCTGGAGAGAGGCCAGAAATCAAGATGTGTAGAGGACCTTAGGAAGATAGTAGGTGTTGCCCATCCATAAGGCAAGCCACAGTCCATTTATAAAGTGGGCAGGAGGAATGCTGGGAAGCTTCCAACTAGACAGGAAACCTCCATTGATGCATTCTCTTTTCTAAAGACTACAACCACGAACACAGTGGATACACAGACATAGAAACACTCGCCTTGCCAAACGACTTCCTAGAAACAGTCAACTCCAAACCATACAAACCACCATTCCTACCTATTTTCAGAACATGAGACAAAACCACAAACTCACATCCACATCCACAAAAGCACCTCCTTCCCCCAAGTAGGTCTGTGACTATCTGGAGTGTCCTCTGACTGGTGGGCCATACTATGTTGCCCCAAAATGGCCTGGCCTGTCTCAGATCTGTTCTTCTTGGCCCACTCTACGAAGTTGTCAGCAGGCAGCATTGAGCCAATACCTGCTATCTAGGGAAAGGCCCCTTTTCTGAGCTCTACTGGCATTTGGCCATCCTCATATCATTAGGTACCAAGAAAGACTGACTCTGTCCTTGGTAAATCCAAACAAGTTCGACCACTGGGACTGGGACTGGGACTGGCTCTGGGTGCCTGGCTTCTTGGATCCCAATTTCAGAGAGTTACATCACCAACGAAGTTAGGTAGGTCACCTCCTTCAGGAACTGAATGAGATCACTGCCTTGGCAACCACTTTGTCCTAACAGTTGCTTTCATGGGTCTCATGAGATGGAGGCTGCCCCTACTTCCTGTGACACTTTGACAAGTTTGAATGGTATATCAACAATGGCCACCCGGGAACACCTCTCCACGCAGGTCTGGTTTGGTCCATCTTCTCTACATTAAGAAAAGAGAGGCTGATTCATACACATCCCTTCGTTATCACAGGGTGTTTGCCATGGAAGATGGCTTTTGCTCTCTCAGGTCCTTCATAGCTGCCTACATCTTCTCCAGGGATCATTTCTGCATAGAAATTTGAGGTTCTCAGCAGGTGTAAGATCCCCTACATTCCTGTATTGTAAGATGAACTCTGTCCCTGCTCTTTTGTAATGTTAGATTGAGGCAAGAGTGTATGGTTAGGGATAATAACAGGATCGATTTGGTTTAGGAATCATTCTGTGGGATGAATAATGGTATTGGGAACCTGCAATATTTATAGGAATACAGAGGTGAAATATAAGTATGTAAACAGAAATCTAGGTGAGATTTGAAGCTCAGAAGTGCATTGGGCAATTGATTGCGATACATAGCTTTAAATTACGTTCTGCACACATGTCTCAGATAAGTCGATATACAATGCCATAGGACTTGTACCTTGGATGATTGAATGTAGAGGAGAACATCCACTCAAACAGGGATAATCAATAGGATCAGGAAGATAGTCAGTAGATTTTGGAACAAGGGTGAATTTAGTATTTGTACCAAAAGTTCTTTAGCAATTGGGTTTTGGTTAGAGAGTGAATATCAATGTCAGCACATGTGAAGGGTCAGTCACAATGATGAACTGGGGAAAATATGTAGGAAAGCCGATATCAATAGAGACATTAGGAAAACAGGCAAAGTACAGGGTGAGTGATAGTATTAGACATTTTCAACAGTTTTGAGGTTGAATATATTAGGAAGAAACAAATATGTAGTCACCGATAGGATTGACATTTGAGAGCGTTATGCAAGCTGGACATGGATGTTTTTAGTAATCCATGTTCAGTGTCCATTTAGGCTTTGGTACAATCACACGTGTGAATTTTGCATTTTGCGTCTAGAATATTACTGTGATAACATGCATATTTAGATTAGGTGACATGAGTATTTCTTCCTCTAATACTGGGAGCAATATTTTGAAAACGTATAAATTAGTATTGGGGGTACAAAGAGGTGTACCCTGTGTCTATGAATATAGATAATGCATGAATAGACCATACTGTGAATAAATAATATAACTGGTTCCACTTTAAATCATGGATTGAATTGATATCAGAAAATATATAAGAAATCTTATATTGATATACAATCATTCATTCCAAACAGTTATACATCTAATTGTGAAATGATAGTTATGGTTTATCATGAAGTGTGTGTGAGTTTTGCTTAAACAATTATAAAGAAAATCGGAAATAATATGTTTGGAAAGAAGTCTCACGAATAGACCAGTTAAGAAACCTGGAGTAATGCATGTGTTCTGAAGCAGGAAGTGATTGAAAGTGAAACAAATGCCTATAAATTTGCCAACTTGTGCAAGAAATATATACCCTCTGATGTGCATAAACTGAAGAAATAGTAATGTACCAGTGTTGAATAAAAATGAACATCAAAATACAAATCATGTCCCATAAGAGTCTACTTGCATTGCTGTTAAACTGGGGCAGTTACTGTAGAAATATTAGGATAATGCCGCAGTCTTGCTGGGCACAATCAGGAGCCACTTGTCAAAAGAAACTAACTTTATTTTTAAAACCACACACGCCAAACAAAACAGCCTCTCAGGAAAAACCCTCAGAGCCCCAACTGCCACCACTGGCTTCCCAAAAGCCTCTTCCTCCCACACAAGCCTCTCTCCACCTCCCACAATCCTCCTGCTCTTGAGGCCGATTGGCTAGGTCATGTGGGCAAAGCCAAATAAGTCCCCTAATGAGCAACTCCGTGGTCTGAAAGGGCAGGGAAACAGCCCAATGAGCATCACCGCAGAGGAGCCAATCAGCTAGATGTTGCTGTGAGCCAATCATCAGCCAGCAGCTGGAAGTTTGCTGGCTTCTGGAATTTTGCTGGGGCCCCTTCGGATGTGGCTCTCAACATCTCCCCCTCTCTGTTTAAACAACACACATGTGGCTTAGGGACAGTGCCTGCCTTAGGTTGTCCAATAGTACATATGGTCCTTACCCGTTAAGTTGGTACCATTGCAATTGGATCTTACCCATCACTGACTACCGGTCCAGTTTACAGCAACACCTGTGGAGAGGTCTTTGTACCACCGGGGGGTGGTGAGGTTCTTTGCCTCACCTCTAATGGCCCCCAAACATTAGCTGGACGATAATGACACACAGAAGAGAGGAAGATACACCAAGCCAATTGACAGCTCCTTTTGGAAAAATTGTACCACCGATGACATCATCAGCAAATATACCCGAACACTACCACAAGTCGCTGCACAAACAGGTAGTTTACAATGCATACAGAAGAGTTCTCAATGTGTCTAGGCAAGTTCTGCAAGCATTTCAGTGATGGCTATTGCAGAAGCTGTAGATTGGTTTTATCTTTGATTTCACCAGCACTGGGATGAAGATAGGAATTCTGGCAATAATGGCTAAAGAAAAATTATGTAACATTCCAGAAGGCACTGAAAGAAAACAATTTTCTTAACTATTTACATTGTCTTGAAGATAATTATTAAATATAATGAAAAGGAAAGGTGAAAGAAAGGAAACAGATCTGTTAACCTCCTTTTTTTCAAATTTTAAAACAAACCTCAACAGCTCTTTACCCAATTTAAATTAAACCATTTAAATAATGTGAATAAAAAAATATTTGGATCCATTTTTTTTATGAGCGCTCATCATATATCATATATGGACATACGAACATTCAAACATATAACACAAAACACAAGTGTGCACACATAATATAATACATACAACACATAACCTAATAGTAAAGGCCTTATAACTTTTTACACGTGAAATCTCCATTGCAATGTTCAAAAACTCTTTTGTCAAAAAATAGAACTGATCAGCAAAACATTAAACTAGGTCTGTATGAGCTCAAAAAACAAAATAGAATGTGGGAAAGGGCAATAATAAAATAGATAATGAAAAAAGCATCCTGGTTCTATCTCAGATGTAAGGATAGTCAAACTGGAATTTTGGATATCAGCTGATAAGGCCTTGAGTCAAATCATCTTCTTTTTGGATGTGCCCTGATATGTCTTATAAAGAATAGATCTTTTCTGTCCCAGATTAGACTTTTTATATTGGAAATTAAAGAGAAAACAGTAGAGAAAGGAGAAATCTTACCAGCAACTTTAAGGGATACTATAGCATTAACTATATACTGACTATCGGAAAATAAATTAAATACAGAATATTTAAATATCTCAAAAGCTTGTAATACTGCATTAAGCTCTACCTTTTGAGCTGATTGTTTGGGTACTAAAAATTTATAAGTTTTATCAGGTATAACTATTGCTGCTGTACCATTATTTGATACATCAGTGAATATATTTGAAGCATTCATGATAAGTGTTTTTCTTCTCAATTTTGGAAAAATTACAGGATGCGATGACCAAAAAGAAAATAAAGGGTTAGATGGTAAGTGGTTATCAAATGAAACATTAGATTGGACCATGATTATTGCCCAAGTATTTAACTCATTAGCTAACTCATCAATTTAATTCAGAGTATATGGAGTAAAAATTTTAGGAAGAAATTCCAAAACACTCCCTTTGCTGCTTTAATTCCTTTGAGTATTAATTATCCTAAAGCCTCAGGATACCTAGTAAGAATAGTGTAAGGAGAATAAGATAAATGTATCCATAATAATGGACCTTCTTGCAAAATACTCCTGTAGGAATATTTTTTGTTGGTAGTACAATAAATAATAAAGGCAAACTTATATCAATTCTATCCAAATGCATATTTTCCATATATGTTTCATTGATTTTTATTGCCTTTCTTGCTTCAGGTGTTAACATGCAGGGTGAATTTTTATCTGATAGACCTTTTAGGATATCAAATAAAGGTCCCAACTCTCCTGTTGGTATACCTAGATAAGGCCTTATCCAATTAATGTCTCCTAATAACTTTCGAAAGTCGTTATGTGATTTGAGTTGATCTACTCGTATTTGAATTTTTGGTGGACTGACCATGGTTGAGGATAACAGAACTCCTAAATAATTAATTGGAAAATTTAATTGTACTTTATCTATTGCTATCTCTACATTATAATTTTTAATAAGTTTGTAAGTGTGGCATAACTTTCTAGCAATGTGTTTTTAGCTTTGTGTGCTAATAATACATCATCCATATAGTGAAATATTTGTGTTCAGAATTTTGATTTCTAAGTGGCTGGATTACTTTGTTAACATAAATATGACACATAGTTGGGCTGTTAGCCATCCCTTTAGGGATCAGGACCTTCATGATTCAGTGCAGGGATAGTAAAAGCAAAACCTGGACTATCCTTAGGATGAATTATAATTGAAAAAAAAAACAATATTTAATATCTATAACTAAAACATACCAGGTTATTGGCAAAGCAGACAATTGAGGAATCCCTGATTGAGCAGGTCCCATAATAACCATCTCATTATTAATGGCTCTAAAATCTTGCAATAGTCTCCATTTACCAGATTTCTTTTTGATGACATAAATGGGAGTATTTTGGGGATATACAGTCGGTTGTATATGTCCTTCTGCTAATTGTTGTTTTACCAGGTCATGGACTGCTTGTATCTTTTCTTCAGTCAGGGGCCACTGAGGAACCCATACTGTCTTTCTGATTTTCAGGTAATTTTTATTGTCTCAGTGGCCCTTTCTGAAAATCCAACCCATGTCTCTCTGTTCCTTGATCTATTTGTATTGGTGCTGCTATGACTTATTCTTGTTTTTCTAATCTTTTTTCTTTCCTAAAACCTTGTCTAGTCATAATAGTGGCTGCATTTTGGTTGATGTTATTTGTTAATGTCAAACCTAATTGATCTAGGACATCTCGTCCCCATAAATTTATGGGAAGATGATCCAATTCATATGGCTGTATAGTTCCTTCACATCCTTTAGGATCATTCCTATCTAATACCATTTTACTTCTATGGGGATTAGTCGCCACTTATAGGCCTCGAAGCGTTTGAGTGGCTTGTTGTAATGGCCAATGTTTTTGCCATTCTTGACGAGAGATGATGCTAATGTCTGCACCTGTATCCAGTAGCCCATTCAATTCATGCCCTTGAATATTTAGTTTTAGCATGGGGCGAGAATCTAAATTTAAAGAAAGCATAGCCAAATCTACACCTGTGGAGCCTAATCCCTTGGAACATCTTTCTACAGTACGACTGGAAAATTTATCATATAGGCTGGGTATTATTAGTAACTGTGCTATTCTATCTCCTTGTGAAATTACTGATATGTCCTTTGGAGAACTGGCTATAATTTTTATTTCACCTTCATAATCGGGATCAATCACCCCAGGACTTATCATAAGTTCTTTTAGAGTAGAAGAGCTGCATCCCAATAATAAGCCCATGGTTCCTTTGGGAAGAGGTCCTTTTACCCCTGTGGGAATGATTTGAACTCCCATCTCTGGAGTTAGTACTGATCTGGCAGAGGCACAGATGTCCAACACTGTGCTCCCTCTGGTTTGTCTGATGAGGGATCTGATGGACAATGTGTCCTGGGCACTACCCTGTTGGGGTTGCTGGGTTCCTCCAGTGCTCTGTATATTTGTGGTTTGGGGCCCCGGAGCATTGAAACCCCCTGTCCATTTATTTGGCAATTGAGCCCAATGCCTTTCTCCATGATATCGTGGATAAACACCTGGTCCTTGTTCATTTTTTGATAATTGAGTACCCTCTATGGTGGTTTGAGAACAGCACTCATTAGCCCAATGTCTCCCTCTATGGCATTGTGGCCAAATACCTGGTATTCTACTCCTTTGATAACTAATATTGTTAAACCCTCCTTCTATGGGCCAATTCCTTTTAAAATGTCCTGTTTCTTCACATTGGTAGCATGTTCTTGGTCTGGCATCTAAAGCCTGTTTTACTGTAGCTGCCACAATTTGCCCTTGTTCATTAATGTATCTGGCAACTAAAGCCTGTTTTACTGCAGCTGCCATGACTTGCTCTTGTTCATTAATGTCTCTACATAATTAAATCAATGTGTTTAAATCTTCATTTTTCCATGGTCTAATGATATCTCTGCAACAACGATTCGCTTGCTCATAAGCCAGTTGTTTTAGTAATGGCATTGCTTGTTCTGTATTCCCAAAAACTCCGTTAGCTCTTTGAATAAGCCTATCTACAAATTCAGCATAAGGTTCATTAGCTCCTTGTATTACCTTAGATAATTGACCTTGTAAACCTCCATGTTCTTGTAAAGTCTTCCATGCCTTAATTGCATCTACACCAATTTCTGCACATACACCATGATCATATGCAATTTGCTGCGGCTGATCTTCATAAGGTCCCTTTCCTAACAACATATCTAGATTTCTCTGAGGATAACCAGCTCCTGCATTTCGCCTAGCTGTCTCCTTTCAACATTCCTCATTGGCAACCTTCCATAACATGCATTGTCCTCCATTTAGCACAAAATTACACATATTAGCCCAATCCACTGGCTTCATGTTCAAGTTGTTAATGGATTCGACCATGATTACATTGAAGGGTGCTTGAGGACGATAGGTTGTTACAGCCTCTTTTAGCTGCTTCACTGTTTTGAAATTTAAAGCATGGTAAACACGCTGCCCTCCTCCCTCAAATACAGGGCATGTTAATATTTGAGATCTTGTCTCAGGATCCTAACTATCAACTGCGGGAGTTGGGGGCCTCCCAGCATAAGAAAGTGGCCTTGTTAGTTGGACACTTATGTCATCTGGTGATAGAAAGGTGTTAGTAGCAGTCTCCTGTTGTAAATTTCCCCTGATGTTTTTTACTGTTTTACACTTTCTTTCTCTGTCTAACTAGCTTTAGAGGCCTTCTCTTTTACTTGAATTTTTTCCTCTGTCTGACTAGTTTGAGAGACGTTCTCTTTTACTTGAATAGTTTCCTCTATCTGACTAGCTCGAGAGACCTTCTCTTTTACTTGAATTTTTTCTTCTGTCTGACTAACTTGAGACACCTTCTGTTTTACTTGAATCAATATGTCTTCTTCTTCCTCTACCATTGACTGAACTGAAGGCTTTGAACTAAGCAAACAAGATATGAATGTCCACAATGGCAATGTGCCAACTGGCAGAATCCCTGGGCTTTTCTTTTCTATTCTTTTTAAATCTGCACCATGATGGTTCCATTGTGATATATTTAACAACTCCTCCTTAAAAAGCCATGGTCTACATTTTTGTATTGTATCAACAATTGCCATGACTGCTCTTGATTTTACTGGGATGCCTCCTTCCTCTAACAATTTACTTAACACTTTTTTGGTTTGTTTTTTACTAATTTTTGATCCCATATTTCTACTATAATACAAACCAACAAGATAACACCAAACAAAAAAAGAGATAGAACGAAATAAAAATGGAACAACAAAAAATTATTATAGCCTTTCTCCCTATCTGTTCCTCAGACACAAATAGTTTTTCCTCAGATGTGAGCAGTTTTTCTTCCATCTCACTCATCTCCAGGGACAGGCAACTTAAAACAAAATAGGAATCATAAAATGGCTACCCATCCTCTCGCCCTGCCCTCAAGAGCAAGCAGTTTACCTTATCAGTTACCCTCAGTCGCTCCCCATATGAGCCACCAAATGCCGCTGTCTGGCTGGGCACAATCAGAATCCACTTGTCAAAAGAAACTAACTTTATTTTTAGAACCACACACGCCAAGCAAAACAGCCTCTCAGGAAAAATCCTCAGAACCCCAACTCCCAACACCAGCTTCCCAAAAGCCTCTCCCTCCCACAAAAGCCTCTATCCACTTCTCACAATCCTCCTGCTCTTGAGGCAGATTGGCTGGGTCACGTGGGCAGAGCCAAAAAAGTCCCCCAATGAGCAGCTCCATGGTCTGAATGGGCAGGGAAACAGCCCAATAAGCATCACCGCAGAGGAGCCAATCAGCTAGATGTTGCTGGGGCTGCTGTGAGCCAATCATAAGCTGGAAGTCTGAAAGGCGGGGAAACATCTCAATGAGCATCTCCAATGAGCATCACCACAGAGGAGACAATGAGCTAGAAGTTGCTAAGGCCGCTGTGAGCCAATCATCAGCCTGCAGCTGAAAGTTTGCTGGCACCTGGAAGTTTGCTGTGGCCCCTTCGGCTGTGACTATCAACAGGATACGTATGCACCAATCACTGAAGTTAGTTTTCAGTAACAGAAAACAAATATGAATTTCAGGTGGATGAATATTTCTGAAAATAATCTTGTGAAAAGTTGATTATAAATCCACATACTTGAACATGAATGAATTTAGGGAGTGTAAATAAGACACATATATTTCATATTTTGAAAAATCTGGAGAGTGTGTATGTGTGTATACACACACACACACACACACACAAATTTTAAAATGTAGCAACATATATGCCAATCCAAATTCACCATGAAATATACATCATTCACAGATCTAAAAATATTCAATTTACTTAACAGGGATTTATGTATAATGTTGTTCTCCTAGGAAGCTCACCCATAGGTTCAATTTTCAGTTCCAACAGCATCTAGGAGGAGTGATCTCTTCTCAAAATTTGTATCTGCCAAATCAGCTACCGCACAAAAATATACACGTGATAAAAGGTAGGATTCTTTATGTGCATATAAAATAGATGTGCTGAATAGTCTACAGTGAAAGGGAGACAGGAATTCACATATTTGTTAACTTTAAAAACACATGGAGGACTATTTCAATTAAAAATTGACTAGAATTATAACACCTACTTGCAAAAGGCAAGTCCAAATATATACCATGCCTTCTCTGAACAGCTTCTATTTCTTTTCTGTTAGGATTCTTTTTCTCCATCATATTAGGATTAGTAGTCAGATTCTAGTACAGTATGGGTTAGTGTCAGGGATTCAGTATTTCAAATGGAAAATAGGAAAATGAATCCAATGTGTATGCAAACATATGCTAAACAAAAATCTTTCCACTCTCATCCAGAAAAATGCCTTGACATTACCTTCGCCCCAAGTAAGACACAATTAGAGGAGAAGAATTAGAAAATCTGTTAATACATATCTGGAATGGAAAATGCTCAGGAGTTCACAACCTTGAAGGTGGTAGAGGAGTTTCCAAAAGTAAGGGAAAGGGTAAACACTCCAGAAACATGGAGCTCTGCTTGCCTAAAGACTTCTTGAGAAACTGCCTCTGAGGTTGGGCACTTGAAATATACGTTGTTGTCAGAAGCTTTAGCTTTCTTTGTAGTGAGACCATCAAAGCTGGGTCTTCATCTATGTGACCTGGAGGATGTTGTTTCTTATTTTCCTAATGAACATGTGGCAGCAGTTCTGAATTCTCTCTTTTTAGGTAAACTGTGGCAACTTGGGGCTAAGTGTCTCCCTGTTTGGACTGTGAACCCAGTTGGTAATCCTCCAGTTTTCGTGATGTTTCTTGCTGCTGCACTTGGAGTTTGGTATTTGCTTCTTGAAATACAAGGATTTCAACTGGGGCACAGTGCTGGAGGGATTTCTGTCACATGTGGTGTGTCAGGGTCTGCATATAAATGCACCAACCAGGCTTCTATCGCACATGCTTGCCCCCTTGACCATAGCAACTTGATTCTGAACATTGCCCTGAAAAATCTCCATATAACAAGATGCCTTTACATATAAGGGTCTGCTGGCTGCAGCATGTCAGTCACAAGCCATTTGGAAGCCAATGGCAGATCCACATGGCCCCAACACAGATGTTTTATCACACACCTGCACATCACTGCTCTAGGCCCCAACTCAGCAGTCTCCAAATTACTGGCATCTCTGTTCTACACCATTCTCATGAAACCAAGTCAATCAAGGCACTGTCTTGTACACTCATGATCAACAGCATAAGATCCAAAGTTACTCCAGTGCCATCTGGTCATGGGAATTTAAAAAATGTCATGGTACTTATCTAGCCATTTTTAAAGGATGAAGTTGGAGGCACTGTGGGTTTAAATTTATTCAGGAACCATTAAATGTTGAGGAAGTTTATTTCAATGAAAGTTCTGGAGAACTCTCAGAGGAAAGTCTTCCCAAAGAGTGACGAAAAAGTCACATGAAGCCAGGCCCATTGAGGTCTACAATATGAGGTCCATGTGAGTTTTGACTCTCAACTATTGCTGCCAAGTCTTTCAGAATGAAATCATGTGATATCCTGGCTGAGATTCCCAGTGTTCTGTGGAAAGCTACCCTGGTCCAAGATCTCAGTTTCCAAGAGCGACTCTCATGCATGGCCTCCTAAAACCCCAACACAATTCATGGCAATACTTCTCTGACGTCAGTTCTAGACCTCAGTCTCTAAGGGTATCACACCAGAGTTCCATCCCAGGTGGACCCAGTCATCACTTCCAACCACCACACAAATAAACACAATTAAAACCAAAACACTCCCACAAGGCCCTCATCCTCTTCCATATAGACACTAATCATAACCTCTTGCTGGAGGTTTCCATGAGGGGCGCAGCCCAAGACAGTGTTCAAAAGAGCTCCCTTGCCACTTATTTTCCTAAAGTCAGCGTGGTTTTTTACCATTTTTGTTTTGGATACACACATGGAATCTTTCTTTAGATCCATGAGGTGCTGAGAATCTAAGCCACAGCATCACACAGGGCCAAGAGGCTGAATCAGACACATCCTTATCCTAAGCAATTAAACAAAGAGCGACAGGTGATGTGCATGCATTTCCATTTGAAAACAGTTTTCATCAGTCTTCCCAAATGGGTGGACTGAGGCAAAGACCTCCTGACATTCAGGTCAACAGATCAATAGGTAAGCAAAAGGCCAAAAGAAGGGTTTTTCCACTGAGACATTACTGGTCACACTGATATCTGTGTTTTCTGAGATGCTCCCATTTCCTTCAGCTATCCAGTACATGGCCATGTACTGGATAGCTGAAGGGGTACATATCTTGGACACAAATCCATAAGACTATTTTGGAGAGTGGCCAGAATTTAGGAAGAAAACCTGAACTTAGGAATTTAGTAGGTGTTGCACATCTATAAGACAAGCCACAGTCCATTAATAAATCGGGCAGGATGAATGCTGGGAAGCTTCCTAATAGACAGGACACATCCTTGATGCATTCTCTTTTCTAATGTCTTCAACCATGGACACAGTGGAATACATAGATAAAGAAACACTCACCTTGTCAAACGACCTACTATAAAGAGTCCACACCAAACCAAAAAAAACCCGCCTTTTCCACCTATTCTCAGAAAATGAGACAGAACCAAAAACTCACACCCACACCCACAAAGGCACCTCCTTTCCCCAAGTAGGTCTGTGACTATACAGTGTGTCCTCTGAATGGTGGGCCATACTATGTTACCCCAAAATGGCCTGTCTTGTCTCAGATCTGTTTTCTTTGGCCAACTCTGTGAAGTTGTGAGGATCCATTGGTGAGCCACTTTCTGCTTTCTCAGGAAGGGCCCCTCTTCAGAGCTTTTCTGGCATTTGGCCATCCTCACATCAGTAGGTACCAAGAAAGACTGACTCTGTCCTTGGTAAATCCAAACAAGTGAGACCACTGGGACTGGTACTGGGACTGGCTCTGTGTGCCTGGTTTCCTGGATCCCAAGTTCAGAGATTCCATCACCAAGAAAGTGAGGTAGGTCACTTCCTTCAGGAACTGAATGAGGTCACAGCCTTGGCAACCACTTTGTCCTAACAGATGCTTCCAAGGGTCCCATGAGATGGAGGCTGAACCTACTTCCTCTGACATTTTCATAAGTTAGAATGGTATATCAACCATAGGTACTGGGGAACAGCTCTCCACAGAGGCTTGGTTTGGTCCATCTTCTCTACATTAAGAAGAGAGATTCTGATTAAGACACAACCCTTTATCCTGACCATGTTTTTTTGCCATGGAAGATGACTTTTGCCCTCTCAGGTCGTTCATAGCATCCTACACATTCTCCAGGGATTATTTCTACATGGACCTTTGAGGTTCTCAGCAGGTGGAAGATCCATACATTCCTGTATTGTAATACCAACTCTGTCTCTGCTCTTCTGTAAAGTTAGATTGAGGAACAGTGTATGGTTAGGATTAATAACATGTTCAATATGGGTTAGGAATCATTCTGCTTGATGAACAATGTTATTGGAAACCTGCGATATTTACATGAAAATATAGGTGAAATATAAGTATTGAAATATAAATCTAGGTAAGATTTGAATCCTAGAAGGGAATTTGGCCTTTGAGTGGGATACTTAGCTTTGAATTATGTTCTGCACATATGTCTCAGATAAATTGATATGCAATGGCATAGATCCTTGTACCTTCGATGATTGAATGTAGAAGAGAGCATCCAGTTAAAAAAGGGATTTTTGCTAGGATTAGGAATATAGTCGGTAGGATTACGAAGAAGATTGAGTATAGAATATGGACCAAAAGTTCTTTAGCAATAGGGTTTCTGGTAGAGATTGAATATAAATGTCAGCACATGTGAAGAGTCAGTCACAATGATGAACTGGGGAAAAAAGTAGGAAAGCAGATGTGAATAGAGAGTAGGAAATCAGGCAAATTATAAAATGAGTGAGAGGTTTAGACAGTTTCAACAGGGTGAGATTGAAAATGTAGTCTTAGGAAGAAACACATATGTAATCACCAATAGGATTGACATTTGAGAGCATTAGGCAACCTGGACATGGATGTTTTTAGTAATCCATGTTCACTTTCCATTTAGGCTTTGGGACAGTCATAAGTGTGACCTTTGCATTTTGTGTCCAGAATATTACTGTGATAAAATGTATATGTAGATCAGTTGACATGCATATTTTTTCCACCATTTCTGGGAGCAATATTTTGAAGATATAGAAATTATTGTTGGGAGTACACAGAGGTGTACCATGTGTCTATCAATATATAGACAATGCATGAATAGACCATACTGTGAATAAATGATATAACTGGTTTCACTTTGAATAATGGATTGAATTGATATCTGAAAGTATACAAGAAATCTTATATTGATGTACAATCATTCATTTAAACCAGTTTTACATCTAATGGTAATATTAGTGTTATGTTTTATCATGACGGGTGTGTCAGTTTTGCTTCAAAAGTGATAATGGAAATCGAAAATAATGTGTTTGGAAAGAAGTGTCACAAAAAGAGAAGTCAAGAAACATGGAGGAATACATGTGTTCTGAAGCAAAAGTGATTGAAAGCAAAACAAATGTGAATATATTTGCTAAATTGTGGATGAAATATACATCCTATGATGTGCATTAACTGGAGAAATAGTAATGTACCAGTGTTGAATAAAAATGAACGTCAAAATACACATTATATCACATAGGAATCTTCTTGCATTGATGTTAAACTGGGTCAGTTACTGTATAAATATTAGAATTTTATTTTGGTGTTATAATACAATTTATTTTAGCACTAGCATGCCACAGAATGTAGAAGAAAGAGCAATGGATTTTTAGTTATAACACTAATAATCTAGCATTTAATGATTATTTTGGGGAGTCTAGAATTTACATAAGGCTATGCAACATAATTTTTTGTATTTAACATTCATAAAATCTTGGAATTTTGGTAATATTTCTCCTTTTTTTATTTTTTCAGTTGTTGATAGACCTTCATTTTATTTATTCGTATGTGGTGCTGAGAATATAACCCACTGCCTCACACATGCTAGACAAGCATGTTAACACTGAGTCACAAACCCAGCCCCTCCACTTTTATCTTTTCATCAAACACTCCTCTCCCTCTTCTTTACTCACTTTCTTCCTCATTTTCCCCCTTCTCTCTCTTCCTTTTTCATTTTCCCTCCATAAGTATTTTTCTCTCATAGCATTACAAACAGTACTATGCTATGAAATTTACATTTAAAACTGTTTTTTATAGTCATTCTTTTCTTGAGAAAATTTAAAAATTATAACCACCTGATAAATATATTACAATACATTTATTATGCATATGTATCTATATTCATGCATATGTGTTACATATATATATATATATATATATATATATATATACATACATATATATTTAAAAGTACTTTGATTAGCCTGTTAGAAATAATATAGACCAAGTCTTTCTTAATTCTCAAGTCTTCCAGAATTAACATCTTACAGTGAAAATCAAATAAACATATTTAAGTAAACAGGTATCATTCTTATTTATCAATACTGATAATTTAAGGTTTTTATATCACATTTAGCTGTAATATGGCATATTAACTCTTTTGAATTAGAGAATTTTTTTTTTGAACAACCTATTATTTAAGGACCATATGCACTGACATTTTAAATGGCTTTCTTGTGATTTCACTTTCTATCAATTGCATATTAATTGCCAAATACTTATTTTAGTAATTTTCATATTCATAATTGATATAAAGTCAATTGATTAATTCTTTTAGTAAGGAGTTACTAATTACAGTAGGGACAGTATTAATAATTCTAAATCTTTATAAAAATGGTACAAAAATATTTTCATGCAAAATTATGTATAATTGCATGCTCTAAATGTTTGATTGTTGATACATATAATAAAGAGCTTTTGATGATTCTCTTCCCCAGTAAAACAGAAAATGCAAAGATATAGTTGGGTATGTATGTCCAAACAAACATATGGAAAAATACACATTATCATCTAGAAACTATTAAATAAAAGATGAAAAGAACAATCCAACACATTGTACCAACTTGTCAGATGAGGTAGTATTCTGGAAGAATAGCCTAAGTCTAGACCTGGTCCATGACAAAATATTCACAAAAAAATAAAATATGAAAAATATAGGAAATGCTATGAGTTTTTCTTGAAGGTAAGTGGATTATCCTTTAATCTCAATTATGTGCATTTTTAAAAGCCAGTTTTCTGGTAAAATAAATTTGTGATAGTTACAAGTACACAAAACAAAGTTTCTGCTTAGCAAAATGAATGCATCTCAACTCTTTTTTAGCTGATTTCTTCCCACTCAACTTTAAACCTTTATTTATTTATTTTTTATTGGTTGTTCAAAACATTACAAAGCTCATCCTATATCATCTTTCATACATTTGACTCAATTGGGTTATGAACTCCCAATTTTCCCCAAATACGAGTTGCAGAATCACATCGGTTACACATTCACATTTTTACATGATGTCATATTAGTGACTGTTGTATTCTGCTACATTTCCTATCCCCTACTATCCCCTACTATACCCCCTCCCATCCCCTCCCATCTTCTTTCTCTACCTCATCTGCTGTTGTTCACTTCTCTCCCTTGCCCCACCTTTCCCCAATTTTCCCTACCCCATTGTTTGAAGATGCTATCCTACTTCCATTGCATGCTTTTAGCCCCTTTTTCAAATATAAGAAAGTTGTAATTTTGAGGATTGGTTTCTGTGTCCTCTATTCTGTACCATTGTTCCACCTGCCTATTTTGTTACCAGTACCACGCTGTTTTTGTTACTATTGCTTTTAGTACAGTTTGAACTCTGGTATCACTATACCTCCAGATTCATATTTTCTGTTTAGAGTTGCTTTTGCTATTCTGGGTCTTTTGTTTTTCCATCTTCTAAGATCTTCTTCTCTCTCTCTCTTTAGGGTTCTGTAGTTTTCAGTATATAAAACTTTCACGTCTTTTGTTAGGTTGATTCCCAAGTATCTTATTTTATTTGAGGATATTGTGAATGGAGTGGTTTTCCTCATTTCCATTTCAGAAGTTGTGTTGCTGACATACAGGAATGCCTTTCATTTATGCGTGTTAATTTTATATTCTGCCACTTTGCTGAATTCATTTATTAACTCTAGCCGTTTCATTGTAGACCCTTTGGGGTCTGTTAAATATATTTTCATGACATCTGCAAATAGCGATAATTTAAATACTTCTTTTCCTATTTTTATGCCTTTAATTTTTTTTGTCTGTCTAATTGTTCTGGCTAGTATTTCAAGAACTAAGTTGAATAGAAGTGGTGATAGAGGGCATCCCTGTTTTGTTCCAGATTTTAGAGGGAATGCCTTCAGTTTTTCCACATTCAGGATGATGCTAGCCTGAGGTTTAGCATATATAGCTTTTACAATGTTGAGGTAAGTTCCTGTTATCCCTAGTTTTTCTAGTGTTTTGAACATAAAGTGATGCTGAACTTTGTCAAATGTTTTTTCTGCATCTATTGAGATGATCATATGGTTCTTGTCTTTATGTCTATTGATGTGGTGAATGGCATTTATTGATTTCCGTATATTGAACAAGCCTTGCATCCCACGGATGAATCTTACTTGATCATGGTGCACAATTTTTTTGATATGCTTTTGTATTCGATTCGCCAGGATTTTATTGACAAGTTTTGCATCGAAGTTCATTAGAGATATTGGTCTGTAGTTTTCTTTCTTTGAAGTGTCTTTGTCTGGTTTCAGGATCAGGGTGATTTATCCTCATAGAATAAATTTGGAAAAGCTCCTTCTTTTTGTTTTTCTTGAAATAGCTTGAAAAATATTGGTATTAATTCTTCTTTAAAGGTTTTGTAGAACTCCGCTGTATACCCATCCGGTCCATGGCTTCTTTTGGTTGGTAGTTTTTGATGGCTTCTTTCATTTCTTCCTTTGTTATTGGTCTGTTTAAATTGCGTGTGTCTTCCTGACTCAATCTGGGCAGATCTTATGACTTAAAAAATTCATCAATATCTTCACTATCTTCTATTTTATTGGAATATAGTGTTTCAAAATACTTTCTAATTATCTTCTGTATTTCTGTAGTGTCTGTTGTGATATTGCCTGTTTCATCCCGTATGTTAGTAATTTGAGTTCTCTCTCTTCTTCTCTTCATTAGCATGGCTGTGGGCCTGTCAATCTTATTTATTTTTTCAAAGAACCAACTTTTAGTTTTATCAAATTTTTTAATTTTTTTTTGTTTCAATTTTGTTGATTTCTGCTCTAAATTTAATTATTTCTTGTCTTCTACTACATTTGCTGTTGTTTTGCTCTTCCTTTTCTAGGTTTTTGAGGTGTAGTGTGAGTTCATTTATTTGTTGATTTTTTTCTTTTTTTGAGGAAAGAACTCCAAGAAATGAACTTCCCTCTTAAACTGCTTTCATTGTGTCCCATCGATTCTGGTATGTTGTGTCTGTATTGTCATTTGTCTCTAAGAATTTTTTTTATCTCCTCCATTATGTCTTCTGTAACCCACTGATCATTCAGTAGCATGTTGTTCATTTTCCATGTGATGTAGGATTTTTCCTTACTTCTTTCCTCATTGATTTCCAGTTTCATTCCATTATTATCAGATATAGTGCATGGTATAATCTCCATGCTTTTATATTTACTAAGAATTGCCCTATGGCATAATATATGGTCTATCTTTGAGTAGGATCCATGTGAAACTGAGAAGAACGTGTATCCACTTGATGATGGCTGATATATTCTATATATGTCGTTCAAGTCTAGGTTACAAATTGTGCTGTTGAGTTTGATAGTTTCTTTATTCAGTTCTTGTCTAGAGAATCTGTCTAATGCCGAGAGTGGTGTCTTGAAGTCACCCATAATTATTGTGTTGTAGTCTATTTGGCTATTGAACTTGAGGAGAGTTTGTTTTATGAACATTGCAGCTCCATTGCTTGGTGCATACAAATTCATAATTGTTATGTCTTGTTGGTGGATGGTTTCTTTTAACAGAATATAGTGTCCTTCTTTATCCCTTTTGATTAACTTAGGTTTGAAGTTGATTTTATTCCACATGAGTATGGCCACTCCTTCTTGCTTCTGAGGGCCATGTGAGTGGTATGATTTTTCCCAACCTTTTACCTTCACCCTGTGTATGTCTTTTCCTATCATATGAGTCTCCTTAAGGCAGCATATTGTTGGATTTATTTTTTTTGATCCAGGTTACTAGCCCATTCTCTTGATTGGTGAATATAATCCATTAACATTTAAGGTTACAATTGAAATATGATTTGTTCTTCCAATCATGTTTATTTATTTATTATGTTTTAGTTTGGCTAGTTTTTACTTTTTTGGTTATTTTCCTCCCCCTTTACTGAGATACCTCCTGCTGTTAGTTTTCGGCACTATTTATCAATTCCTCTTCTTGTAGTATTTTGCTCAAAATGCTTTGCAGTGCTGGTTTTCTGGCTGCGAATTCTTTTACCTTTTGTTTATTGTGAAAGACTTTAATTTCGTTTTCAAATCTGAACCTTAATTTTGCTGGATACAGTATTCTTGGTTGGAATCCATTATTTTTCAGCATTTGAAATACATTGTTCAAGGATCTTCTCGCTTTCAAAGTCTGTGATGAAAAATCAGTCATTAACCTAATTGGTTTTCCCCTGAATGTAATCTGCCTCCTTTCTCTTATAGTGTTTAATATTCTCTCCTTGTTCTGTATGTTGGCTATCTTCATAATTATATGTCTTGGAGTTTGTCTATTATGATTTTGAATGTTTGGGGTCCTGTAGGCTTCCAGGATTTGACAATCCGATCCATCTTTCATCTCTGGGATGTTTTCTAGAATTATTTTATTTAATATGTTCTCCATTCCTTTGGTTTGAATCTATATGCCTTCTTCTATCCCAATGACTCTCATTTTTTATGACATCCAATATCTCTTGAATAGATTGCTAGTGGGATTTAAGCCTCTTTTCTGTGTTGATTATATTCTTTTCAAGTTGATAAACTTTGTCTTCATTATCTGATATTCTGACTTCTGCTTGATCTAGTCTATTTGTAATATTCTCGTTTGAGTTTTTAATTTGGTTAATACTTTCCTGCATTTCTAGTATTACTGTTTGATTTCTTTTAAGATCTCTATCTCCTGGTAAAGCTCGTTGTTTGCCATTTGAGTTTGTTTGTTTAATTCATTTTCAAAATATACTTTTATTGCTTGGACTTGCTGCCTCATGTCTTCTCTAATATTCCTTTCCATCTGAGTTAGGAATGCCTTAAGTTCTTTCCCTATCCCTGTTTCTGATGCTTCTAGGTCCTCCTGTAGAATTAAGTTGTCCTGCATTGTTTGTACTCCTTTCTTTCCCTTGTTTTTTCATGATGCTCATGTTACTTTCCAGCTCTATTTGATTGCTGTGTTTCTGTTTTATTCTATAGATTTGTTTCGGTGTTGTGTATCTCTGTTGTCTCTCCTTTGTGTTGGTAGACTATGCCTGCTAAAGTGGATTCCACTTGTAGGGAATTCCGAAGGCCGAGCTCCAGTGACGTCACCCCTCTGCTTTGGCGGGCCCAGGCTCCTTGCCGAAATGTTCGAATACGGGGATGGAACTGGACTGTCTCCAGTTGGTTTCAGCTCTAGGTCACTGGCGGGTGGGCAATCACTAGCCACCCAGTGGCGCAGTCGGTCTCCTGCGCGCCGGTGTTCTCCAGACGCCCAGTCACGCGGACAGCAGGTGGACTGTCACCTGCGCTTCTGTGTTCTCCAGCTTCCCAGTCACAAGAGCCTGGCCTCTAGTCCCCTGGTTTCTCCTGCTAGTCCTGGTTTCTCCTGCTAGACTAGATTTCCCCTGAGTGATGCTTCTCTGCAGTTCAATCTGTATTCTGGGCCTGTCATTTGTTGGGTGTGGAGGGTGTCTATTGGAACCCAGACACTCTATTGTTTTGAGGATCAGTCAGACCGGATCTCCGGTTGCACATTTGGCTCGTTTTTCAGACCCAATTACCAGATCTCAGTGCTAAAAATCTTTCTTATAGGTTTTGGTGCACCCCCATTTTGCTGTAAGTTCTTAACAAGATAGTTTTTTGTGGTTCTATCTCGTTATTCACCTGTGCAGTGGCGCGTTACACTGGGTGTGATGCACTCTATTCGTGGCCATCAGGCAATGATGAAGTATTATGCTTTGTATGCAGCATTTACTGAAGTTAGTTTTCAGTATTAGGAAACAAATATGTATTTCAGGTGAATGAATAATCTGAATTTCTGAGAATAATCTTGTGAAAAGTTGATTATAAATCCACATACGTGAATATGAATGATTTTAGGGAGTGTATAATAAGACACATATATTTCATATTTTGAAAAATCTGGAGAGTGATATATATATATTATATATATATATATATATATATATATATATACACACACACAGAAACACACTCACAGACATTAAAAAGTAGCAATATATATGCCAATCGAAATTCAAAATGAAATATATATCCTTCACATATCCAAAAAAATACATTTTACTGAAAATGGATTTATGTATAATGTTGTTCAACTAGGAGGCTCACCCATAGGTTGAAATTTCAGTTCCAAAAGGGTTTAGGAGGAGTGATCTCTTCTCACAATTTGTATCTGCCAAGTCAGCCACCTCAGAAGAAAGTCTGTGTGATACCAGGTAGTATTCTATATGAGCATATAAAAATACATGTGCTGAATAGGTGACAGAGAAAGGGGAGAGGAATTCACATATTTGTTAACGTTAAAAACACATGGAGAAATATTTCAATAAACATTGACTATATTTATAACTCCAACCCCATATAATGCAAAAGGGAAGTCCAAGTATACACCATGCCTTCTCTGAACTGTTTGTATTTCCATTCTGTTAGGGTTACTATTCTCCATCATATTAGGATTAGTAGTCAGAGTCTAGTAGGTTATGGATTAGTGTCAGAGATTCAGTATTTCGAATAGAAAATAGGAAAATAAACCCATTGTGTTTGCAAATATGTGTGATACAAAAATCTTCCCACTCTCATTCAGAACAATGCCTTGACATTACCTTCTCCCCTAATAAGACACAATTAGAGGAGAAGAGTTAGAAAATCTGTGAATACATATCTGGAATGGAATATTCTCGGTGTTCACAAGCTTGGAGGTGGTAGAGGAGTTTCCAAAAGTAAGGGACAGGGTAAACACTCCACAAACATGGAGCTCTGCAGGCCTAAAGACATATTGAGAAACTGCCTCTGAGTTTGGGCACTTAAAATGTATGTTGTGGTCCGAAGCTTTAGCTTCCTCTATAGTGAGAGCATCAAAACTGGTCTGCATCTATGTGACCTGGGGGACATGGTATCTTATTTTCCAATGAACATGAGGCAGCAGTGCTGAATTCTCACTTTGTAGGTAAACTGTGGCAACTGGAGTCTAAGGGTCAATCTGTGTGGACTGTGAAGCTAATTGATCATGCTCTACTTTTCTTAGTAGAGCACTGGGAGTTTGTTATTTGCTTCACAATACAAGGAGTTCAACTTGGTCAGAGTGCTGGAGGGAGTTCTGTCACATGTGGTGCCTCAGGGTCTGCAGGAGAATGCACCAGTCAGGCTTCTATTTCACATAGTTTGACCCCTTGACCATAGCATCCTGATTCTGAACATTGCCCTGAAACCTCTCCATATAACAAGATGCCTTTACATATAAGGGTCTGCTTGCTGCACCATGTCAGTTACAAGCCATTTGGAAGCCAATGGCAGATCTACATGGCCCCAACACAGATGTTTTATCACACACCTGCCCACCACTGTTCTAGGCCCACTACTCAGCAGGCTCCAACTTACTGGCATCTCTGTTCTACACCATTTTTAAGAAACGCAGTCAATCAAGGCACTGTCTGGTATACTCATGATCAGCAAATGGACATCAAAAAGTTCTCCAGTGCCACCTGGTCATGAAAATTTCAAAAATTCCATGGTATTTCTCTAGCCATTTTTCAAGGATGAAGTTGGAGGCACTATGATTTTCAATTCACTCAGGAACCTTTAAATGTTGAGGAAGCTCATTTCAATGAAAGCTCTGGAGAACACTCACAGGCAAGGCTTCCCAAAGGGTCGCCAAAAGGTCACATGAAGCCAGGCCCATTGAGGTCTGCAATGTGAGATCATGTGTGTTTTGCCTCTCAACTATGGCTGCCAAGTCTTTCAGAATAAAATCATGTGATATTCTGGCTGAGATTCCTCGTGCCTTGTGGAAAGCCTTTCTGGGCACAGATCTCAGTTTCAAAGGGCGACTGTCATTCATGGCCTCCTAAAATCCCAACACAACTCATGGCAATAATTCTCTGAGGTCAGTTCCAGAACTCAGTCTCTAAAGGGAATCACACCAGAGTTCAAGACCAGGTGGAGCCAGTCATCTTTTTCAACCGCCACACAAACTTCCAAAATTAAAACCCAAACACTCCCACAAGGCCCTCATCTTCTTCCATATAGATACTCATTATAAACTCTGGCTGGAGGTTTCCATGAGGGATGCAGAACAAGATAGTGTCCAAAGTTAGCTCCCTTGCCCCTCATTTGCCTAAAGTCGGGGTGGCCTGAACACCTTCCTGTGAACCTGGAGTGATCAAATAGTGTGCCGTTAATACTGCTCTGCTTCTCCAATTTGAGGATGACTGACTGTGGGGTTTAGATTCTTTATGTGAATTGGAAGCATGAGAAAATGCAAGCACCTTTGGGCTTGCCTCTCCTTGGCTTTAAAGAATGCATTTGACCCAAAGAATCCCTCTTCTCACTTGATGGAGGTCAGGAACCTTACAGAGGAAGGCAAGAGACTTCATCCGCAATGACTGCTCTTTTGATCATTTTGGTTTTGGATGAACACATGGGATCCATCAGGTGCTGAGAATCTAACAACAGACTCACACAGGGCCAAGAGGCCGTTTCAGACAAATCCATTTCCAAAGCAATTAAGCAAAGAGCTACAGGTGATGTCCATTCATTTCCATTTGAAAACTTTTTTCTTCAGGCTTCACAAAGAATTGGCCTGTGGTAAATACCTTCCTGATATTCAGGGCAACAGAACAATAAGTAAGCAAAAAGCCCAAATCAGGGTTTCTCCACTGAGACTTTCCTGGTCACACTAGCTACCCACTACATGGCCATATAACAGAGCTTTTAGGTGGTAAATATCTTGGACACAAAACCATGAAGCTATTCTGCAGAATGTCCAGAATTCAGAAAGAAAACAGAAACTTATGAAGATATCAGGTGTGGCCCTTTGATAACAAAAGCCACAGTCCATTTATAAATTGGGCAAGATGAGTGCTGGGAAGCTTTCTACTAGACAGGACACATCCTTTGATGCATTCTTATTTCTAATGTCTACAACCACGGACACAGTGGGATACACAGACATAGAAGCACTCGCATTGCAAAACGACTAACTAGAAACAGTCCACGCCAATCCAAACAAACAGTCTTTCCTACCTATTCTCAGAACATGAGACAAGACCATGAACATACACCCACACCCACAAAGGCACCACCTTTGCTCCAAGTAGTTCTGTGATTACCCAGTGTGTCCTCTGAATGGTGGGCCATACTATATTCCCCCCAAATGGCCTGTCGTGTCTCAAATCTGGTCTCCTTGGCCAATTCTGTGAAGTTGTCATTAGCCATGGGTGAGCCACTACCTGCTTTCTCAGGAAAGGCCCCTCTTCAGAGCTTTTCTGGCATTTGAACATCCTCACATCTGTAGGCACTAAGAAAGACTGACTCTGTCCTTCGTAAATTGAAGCAAGTGAGACCACTGGGCCTGGGACTGCGACTGGCTCTGGGTGCCATTCTTCCTGGATCCCAAGTTCAGAGAGTTCCATCACAAAGGAAGTGAGGTGAGGTCACTTCCTTCAGAAACTGAATGAGGTCACTGCTTTGGCAACAACTTTGTCCAAATAGTTACTTCTAAGGGCCCATGAGATGGAGGCTGTTCCTACTTTCTGTAACACTTTCAAAAGTTAGAATGGTATATCAACCATAGGCACCTGGGAACACCTCTTCACACAGGCCTGGTTTGGTCTATCTTCTCTACATTAAGTTGATAGAGGCTGATACAGACACATCCCTTCATCCTCACCAGGTTGTTTGCCATGGAAGATGACTTTTGCTCTCTCGGGAACTTCACAGCTGCCTACATCTTCTCCAGGGATTATTTCTACATGGACCTTTGATGTTCTCAGCAGGTGGAAGATTCCCTACATTCCGGTATTTAAAGAGAAACTCTGTCCCTCCTCTTCTGTAAAGTTAGATTGAGGTAACAGTGTATATTTAGGGTTAATAACATGTTCGATTTGGGTTAGGAATCTCTCTGCCGGATGAATAATGGTATTGGGAACCTGTGATATTTACAAGAATATATAGGTGAAATATAAGTATGAAAACAGAAATGTAGGTAAGATATGAAGCCAGAAGGGCATTGGGCCCTTGAGTGGGATACTTAGGTTTGAATTATGTTCTGCACATGTGTCTCAGATGAATTGATATAAAATGGCATAGGACCTTTTACCTTGAATGATTGATTGTTGAAGAGAACATTGAGTTAAAAAGTGATAGTCAGTAGGATTAGTAAGATAGTCAGTAGGTTTATAAAGAAGAGTGAGTATAGGATTTGGACCAAAAGTTCTTTAGCAATAGAGTTTCGGGTAGAGAGTGAATGTAAATGTCAGCATATGTGAAGTATGAGTCACAATGATGAACTAGGGAAAATATGTAGGAAAGCAGATATCAATAGAGATATTAGGAAATCAGGCAAAGTGTAAAGTGAGTGATAGAATTAGACATTTCCAACAGGCTTGAGGTTGAATATGTAATCTTAGAAAGAAACAAATATGTAGTCATCAATAGGATTGACATTTGAGAGCATTAGGTAACCAGGACATGGTTGTTTTTGGTAATCCATGCTCACTTTCCATTTAGGCTTTGATACAATCATGAGTTTGACCTTTGCTTTTTGTGTCCAGAATATTACTGTGATAAAATGTATATATAGATAAGATGACATCAGTATTTCTTCCACCATTTCTGGGAGCAATATTTTGAAGAGGTACAAATTAGTAATGGGGGGACAAATAGGTGTGCACTGTGTTTATGAATATAGAGATAATGCATTAATAGACCATACAGTGAATAAATAACATAACTGGTTCCAACTTTAAATAATGGATTGAATTGAAATGTGAAAATATACAGGAAATTTTATATTGATATGCATACATTCATTCCAACCAGTTTTACATCTAATGGTAATATTAATGTTATAGTTTATCATGAAGAGTGTGTGAGTTTAGCTTCAAAATTGATTATGGAAATCGAAAATAATGTGTTTGGAAAGAAGTCTCATGAAAAGACCAGTCAAGTAACATGGAAGAATTCATGTGTTCTGAAGCAGGAAGTGAAACAAATTCTTATTAATTTGCTAACTTGTGGATGAAATATATGTCCTATGATGTGCAAAAACTGAAGAAATACTAATGTACCAGTGTTGAATTAAAATAAAGGTCAAAATAGACATTAAGTCCCATAGGAATCTACTTGCATTGATGTTAAACTGGGTCTGTTACTGTAAAAATATTAGGATTTGTAAGCACCATTGATTGAAGTTAGTTCTCATACTGGGAAACAAATATGTATTTCAGGTAGATGAATATTTCTGAGAATAATCTTGTGAAAAGTTGATTATAAATCCACATACATGAATATGAATGAATTGATGGAGTGTATATAAGAGACATATATTTCATATTTTATAAAATCTGGAGAGTGTGTGTGTGTGTGTGTATATATATATATATATATATATATATATATATATATATATACAGAAAAACACAAAAATACATTAAAAAGTATCAATATATATGCCAAACGTAATTTATCAGTAATATATATCATCCACAGATGAAAATATATTTATTTTACTGAACATGGATTTATGTATAAATTGTTCTACTGGGAAGCTCACCCATAGTTTTAATTTTCAGTTCCACCAGCGTTTACGAGATCTCTTCTCACAACTTGTTTCTGCCCAGTCAGCCAACTCAAAAAAATGTACGTGTGAGACCATGTAGGATTCTATATTTGCATATAAAAATACATGTGCTGAGTAGGCTGCATAGAAAGGAAGACAGAAATTTACATATGTGTTAACATTAAAAACACATGGAGGACTATTTCAATTAAAAATTGAGTAGATTTAGAATACCTACCCTCTATCATGCAAAAAGGAAGTCCAACAATACACCATGCCTGCTGTAAACTGCTTGTATTTTCATTCTGTTTGGGTATTTTTCTCCATCATATTAGGATTAGTAGTCAGAGTCTAGTAGGGTATGAGATAGTGTCAAGAATTCAGTATTTCAAATGGAAAATTGTAAAATGAATCAATGTGTATGCAAATGTGTGCTACACAAAAATTTTCCCACTCTCATTCAGAACAATGCCTTGACATTACCTTCACCCCAAGTAAGACACATTTAGAGGAGAAGAGTTAGACAATCTTTGAATGCATATCTGAAATGAAAAATGTTCAGGAGTTCACAACCTTGGAGTTGGTAGAGGAGTTTCCAAAAGTAAGGGAAAGTGTAAAATCTCCACAAACATGGAGATTTACCAGCCTAAAGACTTCTGGAGAAACTGCCTCTAGGTTGGGCACTTGAAATATATGTTGTTGTCAGGAGCTTTAGCTTCCTTTCTAGTGAGACAATCAAAGCTTGGTCTGCACATCTGTGACCTGGAGGACATGGTTTATAATTCTCCAATGAACATGAAGCAGCAGTGTTGATTTCTCTCTTTGTAGGTAAACTATGGCCACTGGGTCTAAGTGTCTCCCCATGTAGACTGCTAAGCCATTAGGTCATCCTCCACTTTTCAAAACGTTTCTTGATACTGCACTCGGAGTTTGGTATTTGCTTCATGAAATACAAGGAGTTCAACTGGGACAAAGGGCTGGAGGAAGTTCTTTCACGTGTGGTGGGTCAGGGTCTGCAGGAGAATGCACCAACAGGGCTTGTATACCACATAGGTTGCTCCCTTGACCATAGAAACCTGATTTTGAACATTGCCCTGAAACCTCTCTATATAACCAGATGTCTTTACATACAGGATCTGCTGGCTGCACCATGTCAGTCTCAAGCCATTTGGAAGCCAATGGCAGATCCACATGACCCCACCACAGATGTTTTATCACACACTTGCTCACCCCCGCTCTGGGCCCATTACTCAACAGGCTTCAAATGACTGGCATCTCTTTTCTACACCATTTTCATGAAAACCAGTCAATCAACACACTGTCTGGTACACTCATGATCAGCAACTGGACATCCAAATGTTCTCCAGTGCCACCTGGTCAAGGAAATTTCAAAAATTTCATGGTATTTATCTAGCCAATTTTCAAGGATGAAGTTGGAGACACTGTGGGTTTCAATTCATTCAGAAATTATTTAATGGTGAGGAAGCTCATTTCAATGAAAGCTCTGGAGAACTGTCACAGGCAAGGCTTCCCAAAGAGTGGCCAAAAGGTCACATGAAGCAAGGCCCATTGAGGTCTACAATTGAGGTCCATGTGTGTTTTGACTATCAAATATGTCTGACAAGTTTTTCAGAATAAAATTGTGTGATATCCTCCTGAGATTCCCAGTGCTCTGTGGAAAGCGACACTGGGCCTAGATCTCAGTTTCCAAGGGTGACTCTCATGCGTGGCCTCCTAAATCCCAACACAATTCATGGCAATATTTCTCTGAGGTAAGTTCCAGAACTCAGTCTCTAAGGGGAATGACACCATAGTTCAAGCCCATTTGGATCCAGTCATCTCTTCCAACCGCCACACGAATGACCACAATTAAAACCAAAACACTCCCACATGGCCCTCATCTTGTTAAATATAGACACTCATCATAAACTCTGGCTGGAGGTTTCCATGCGGGACGCATCCCAAGACAGTGTCCAAAATATTCTCCCTTGCCCCTCATTTGCCTAAAGTCAGGGTGGCCTGGACACCCTTCCTGTGAACCAGAAGTGATCAAATAGGCCTGCCGTTAATACCGCTCTGCTTCTCCAATTTGAGCACTATTGACTCTCAGGTATAGATTTTTTTATGTGATTTGGAGTCACGAGAAAACACAAGCACCTCTGCAGGACTTTGAAAAACTCATTTGACCAAAAGGATCCCTGTCTCACTTGATAGAGGTCAGGTACCTAACAGAGGAAGGCAAGAGACTCATCCACAATTACTGAATTTTTGCCATTATGGTTTTGATTGCACACATGGTATCTATCTTTAGATCCATCATGTGCTGAAAATTTAAGCAACAACCTCATACAGGGCTAGGAGGCTGATTCAAACACATCCCTTTCCAAAGCAAAGAACCACAAGTTATTCCCATTTATTTCCATTTTAAAACTGTTTTATTCAGGCTTCACAAAGGGGTGGCCTGAGGCAAAGACCTTCCTGACATTCAGGGCAACAGAACAATAGGTAAGCAAATGAACCAAAATATGGGTTCTTCACTGAGCGTTTACTGGTCACAATGATGTCTGAGTTTTCTAAGATGTTCCCATTTCCTATAGCTATCAAGTACATGGCCATGTCACAGAGCTTGGGGGTGGTATGTATCTTGGACACAAAACTATGAGGCTATTCTGGAGAGTGGCCAGAATTCAGGAAGAAAACAGGAACTTAGGAAGTTAGTAGGTGTTGCCCATCCATAAGGAAAGCCACAGTCCATTCATCAACTAGGCCTGATGAATGCTGGAAAGTTTTCCACTAGACAGGACACATACATTGATACATTCTCTTTTCGAATGTCTACAACCATGGACAGAGTGGGATACACAGACATAGAAGCACTCGCCTAGTCAAACGACTTTCTAGAAACAGTCCACTCCAATCAAAACAACAGCCTTTCCTACCTATTCTCAGAACATGAGACAAAACCACAAACTCACACCCACACCCACAAAGGCACCTCCTTAACTCAAGTAGGTCTGTGACTATCCGGAGTGTCCTCTGAATAGTGGGCCATACTATGTTCCCCTAAAATGGCCTGTACTGTCTCAGATCTGGTCTCCTTGGCCAACTCTGTGAAGTTGTCAACAGCCAGCGGTGAACCACTACCTGCTTTCTCAGTAAAGGCCCCTCTTCAGAGCTCTTCAGGCATTTGGCAATCCTCATATCAGTAGGTACCAAGGAAGACTGACTCTGTCCTTGGTAAATCCAAACAAGTGAGACCACTGGGATTGGGACTTGGACTTGCTCTCGGTGCCTGGCTTCCTGGATCCCAAATTCAGAGATTTCCATCACCAGGAAAGTGAGGTGAGGTCACTTCCTTCAGGAACTGAATGAGGTCACTGCCTTGGCAACCACTTTGTCCTACCAGATTCATCCAAGGTTCCCATGAGATGGAGGCTGCCACTACTTCCTGTGACACTTTCACAAGTTAGAATGGTATATCAACCATAGGCACCTGGGAACAGCTCTCCACACAGGCATGGTTTGATCAATCTTCTCTACATTAAGAAAGGAGAGGCTGATTCAGACACATCCCTTAATACTGACCAGGTTGTTTGTCATGGAAGATGACTTTTGCTCTATTAGGTCCTTCATAGCTGCCTGCAACTTCTCCAGGGTATCATTTCTGCTTGTACCTTTGATGTTCTCAGCAGGTGGAAGAGCCCCTACATTACTGTATTGTAAGACAAACTCTCTCCCGGCTCTTCTGTACAGTTAGTTTGAGGGTACAGTGTATGGTTAGAGTAATAACAGGTTTGATTTAGGTTAGAAATCATACTGAGGAATGAACAATGGTATTGGGAACTCGCGATATTTACGAGAATATATAGGTGAAATATAAGTATGAAAACAGAAATCTAGATAAGGTTTGAATCCAAGAAGGGCATTGGGCTGTTGATTGGGATACTTAGCTTTGAATTATATTCTGCACAGATGTCTCAGATAAATTGATTTACAATGGCATAGGACCTTGTACCTTGGATGATTGATTGTCAAAGAGAATTTCCAGTCAAAAAGGGATAGTCGGTAGGATTAGGAAGATAGTTGGTAGGTATAGAAAAAAGAGTGAGTATAGGATTTCGAACAAAAGTTCTGTAGCAATAGGGTTTCGGATAGAGAGTGAATGTAAATTTCAGCACATGTAAAGAGTCAGTCACAATGATGAACTCAGGAAAATATGTATGAAAGCAGATATCAATGGAGACATTAGGAAATCAGAAAAAGCATAAAGTGAGGGTTAGTATTAGTCATTTTCAACAGGGTTGAGGTTGAATATATAATCTTAGAAAGCAACAAATATGTAGTCACCAATAGGATTGATTTGCGAGCATTAAGCAACCTGGAAATGGATGTTTTTAGAAATCCATGCTCACTTTCCATTTAGGATTTGGTGAAAGGTTAATAAGATAGGTACTTGTCACTTCCTGTTTTTCTGTATGCTTAACAAAACACTGTTGAAACCTTGAGGACTGTTTGCTAATTTTTTCCCCAGAATGTGCTGTCCCCGACTGCCAAACAGAGAATGTACACCCTCACCTGTTTGCACGCAAACCGCCCACTCGCCCTGACCCATCAATAAGCTTCCCTCCCTGCCCTCTTCAAGGAAAGTATATAAGCTCTGCTTAAGCTGTTCTCATTGCTCTCTGCTCTATTCAAGTGAGCACTGAGCCCCAGATTGCTAGACTCCCAATAAACCCAGGGTAACTTTTGATGTGGAGGGGACCCCAGTAAACTTTGAAGTGGATACAGGGGCAGTATACTTAGTCCTTAAGGCCCCACTGGGCCCTCTATCAAATAAAAGCTCTCTAGTTCAAAGTGCTAACACCAGTAAATATGGGAATTAGACAACTAAGAAAACCATGGACATGAGGAAAGGAAAAATCCATCACTCCTTCCTAATAATCCCAGAATGCCTGGCCCCATTGATGGGCAAAGATCTGCTCACCAAGCTCCGGGCCAAAATGACTTTTAACCATGAAGGCCCCAAAATGATATTTCTAAATCCTTTAGTATAAACTCCTATATTCACGGCTTTAAATATGTCAGTAGAAGATGAACAGCAACTCTTCACACCCCCCAAGACTGATCAAACAGGCAAGCTACCCCAGAAATGGATAACAGATTACCCAGATGCCTGGAAAAAAACTGCTGGGTTAGGACTAGCCATGAAACAACCTCCAAAAACAGTGGAGTTCAAAACCTCAGCCTCCCCAATCAATGTCAAAAAATATCCTCTGAGCAAAAAAGCTAAAGATGGGATAAGGCCCCATATTCAGAAATATCTGGCCTTAGGGTCCTAAGGCCTTGTCAGTCATCCTAAAACACTCCCCCGCTACCAGTATAAAAAGCCAGGAGCCGGGGACTATCCCCCATTAAAGACATAAGAGAGACCTACAACAGAGTGTAGGACATTCACCCCAGTGTACCTAATCCGTACAATCTGCTTATCACTCTGAACCCTGAGAGGAAATGGTATACTGTTCTGGACTTAAAAGATGCTTTCTTTTGCTTGCCTCTGCATAAATATAGTCAGTTGCTGTTTGCTTGCTAGTGGGTAGACCCAGAAACTGGAACGTGTGGTCAACTAACTTGGACTAGACTCCCCAAAATGGTTGAAAAACTCCCCCACTCTCTTTGATGAAGCCCTCCAAAGAGATCTCAACAGCTTCAGAACTACGCACCCCGAAGTCACCCAGCTTCAATACGTGGATGACCTGCTACTGGCACCCAACACCAAGGATATCTGTGAATCTGGGACCCAAGCAGTATTATGTGAGCTTCCTCAACTCGGGTATAGAGCTTCTTCCTAAAAGGCCCAAATTTGCCAGCAAGAAGTAATCTTCCTGGGCTATTCCTTTAGGGGCAGTAAACGATGGCTCACTGAGCCCAGAAATCAAACGGTTGTGCAGAAACCACCCCCATCTAACAGCAGACAACACAGAGAGTTTCTTGGGACTGCTGGGTTTTGCAGGTTAAGGATTCCTGTGTTTGGGTCCTTAACTTCTCATTTACACCCGCTGTTAAAGGAGATGCCCAATTCTAATGGACCCCTGAGATCCAGCAAGCTTTTGATAATATCTAAGGACACTGACACTGTACTCCTCAACTTCACTGAGCAAAGCCTGAAATTTCAGAAAGCCCTACACTACGTTAAAAATGTACATCAGTTCACTCACCTTGGTTCAAAGAAATTGCAGGCATTCCTGAAGGATCAAGAACAGAGTTTTCCACTAACCGACTCACAGTGAAAGGAAATAACTGAACAGGTAAAAAAAAGCCTGTCGGGTCTGTCAATAGGTTAATGCTTACCCTTCCAACTTTCCTGCAGGAAAGCACTTACGAGGAACCAGACCAGGACAATTCTGGGAAGTGGACTTTACTGAAATTAAGCAAGCATGGTATGGACTTAAATATCTCCTACTCTTTGTAGATATATTTCAGGATGGATTGAAGCCTCCCCCCCCCCAAAAAAAAGGCGCAAATGGTGGTCAAGAAGATCCTGAAAGATATTTTTCCAAGGTACGGCCTGCCTAAGGTAATAGGGTCTGATAATGGACCAGCGTTCATGGCCCAGGTAACTCAGGGGTTAGCCAGGACCCTGGGGATTAATTGGAAGTTACATTGTGCTTATAGACCCCAGAGTTCAGGACAGGTAAAAAAATTAAATAGAACCATTAAAGAGACCTAAACGGAATTAAGCTTAAAGAGTAGCATAAAAGATTGGACTATGCTCCTGCCTTATGCACTATTTCATGCAAGAAATACTCCCTCTGTTTCTTTGTGTAACCTCACCCCCTATGAAATTCTCTATGGGGCCCCATCTCCAGTAAGGGACCTAACCCTAACTCAAAGATCTAACGATCCCTTCCACACCACCTTGCTTGACAGACTTAAAGTTCTGGAAGGAACTCAGCAATACCTGTGGAAACAGCTGGCCACTGCCTACCAACCTGCTGAAGAGGGTACTCCACATCTATATCAAGTAAGAGACTTTGTCTACATAAGACAACATCAGGTGTCATCCCTGGAACCCGGCTGGACAGGACCATACCAGGTGCTACTTATAACACCTACAGTGCTAAAGTTAGACGGAATCACTTCCTGGTTCCTAATTCTCATCTCAAGCCTGTGCCCTGTCCAGAATCTGGCTGAAAAATGAAAAAGACTGGTAACATTTTCAAATTGTAAATTCGCCATGTGAATAAGACTATAGACTCTCCAATTGGTCACCAGTAGTCCTAACCCTCATCAACCCGTTCAGCAGCGATGGCTGATCACAAATCCTACTAGACAAGAAGTATGGTCTATCGCACATACAGCCCACTTAGGGACCTGGTGGCCATCTCTCCACTAAGAAATTTGTCAGCTGGCTATACGTCTTTCCTATTGGGAAATCCCTGATGAAGAGGATCCCCAAAAATTCCATTAAATACTTTCCATACAATAGATAATGGAAACAAACATTATGGATGTAGGGACACGCGAGCCAGATGCAGGTTGGCTAGCCTAGATTACTATGTTTGCCTGGCGGACTACCAAAGCCAAAAACAGCCACGACTGTGTGGGGGAAAAGCCAACTTCTTCTGTAAATAATGGGGATGTGAGGATACAGGGGCTACCTGGTGGAAGCAAAACTCCTCATCAAATTCAGTACACAGCATTGGCCATATTACCAGTTAGATAACAAAAACCGATGGCCACCAGAAGGGTCTCTAGATCCTCAAATTTTGCGTGACCTTTTCAACTTCGACAAGTGCTCAAAAGTGTGGAAGGAAATTCCCCTACGTGTAGGCCTTTTCCCTCCTATGCTCAAATCCTGAACTATGCTTCTCCAATAGATACTCACCCGCAGCCTTCTGCCCCAGACTCTCTGCTGTCACTCCCACATCAGCAACCTGATTTCTCAGCTCCAGTTACTAGATCAAAAACCCAAATTTCCGTCGGTTCTCAGACCATTGCCCCTTGCTGAGCTTGCAGGTACTGAGGTACCCTTCCACCCACTCACTCCTCTCTCCTCCTGTCAGTGCCCACACCGGGTCCCACCAGGTCCTCTTACCAGCTAACCCAAAGCTCAAACCAGCTAAGGAGTGCCCTCAGACGCCTATCAAAGATGTAATTAAAATGGCCTTTAAAGTTGCTTTGTCATCACTGAAAACAGGTTACTAAGAATTTAAAGTCCCTCACAGGCTTTTTGGGATACTCACTCCCGTCTTCCCCTCTGCTCTACCTGTTCTACTGCTCAAGTTTTGTTGCCAGGAAAATCCCAAACCCCTTTCCCATAATTCTTTTATATCTCTTTTTCCTCATCCTCAGATCCACGGAGCTGCTCTCATCCCCTGCCTTCCCTGTCTTCCCCTCTGTATCAGGCCCACAGAAAAGTCTTAAATGACCTTCTCCAGAAGTCTTCACCATGGCTGACTTTAAGCCTTTCAGCAACACAGTTCCTATAAAAGAGTTCAATGTAGATAAACTTCCTCTATTCGTGTTGCTCTGTTCTACTTGGCCACTGGCTGGAAAAATCAGCACTCCTAAGCTAGACACCCCCTTAGTAGTTTTTAACAAAATATATGAAGAAGGCCTCTGCCCTAGAGCTGGGGCTTCATAGAGATGGCTACATTTCTAAGATATAGAAGTTACCAACTGGGCTCCATGGTAACAGCTGGCAGGGAGGAAAAGAAAAAAAAGAAGAAAAAAGCTCTCCCCCTCCCAGGTGTCCTTAAGAAGTTAACTTTCCCAGAACAGAGGAAAAAAAAAACAGAAACAAAAACTGCTTTTTGTGAACTTCTGCAGACTGTGAACTTCTGAGCCCCTTCCCTTACATGCTGGGTACAAAATTCTGAAACAACCTAAACTTTAGGTTCAGGGATTAATTGATTACAACAGAAGCAATGCCCTCTAAATCCGGATGCAACCAAATAAGACTGTTTCCCAGTCTTCTGTGCTATCTTAGGTACCTTGCCTTGTCCATCTCTACAGCAGTACAATTCTATACACTTAAACATTGTTTATGTTTTCATAAAATGGTCAACAGATGTGATTAATTATGTAATGGTGCAGATGTTTTCCAGAGTGCTCTATCATGACGCAGGTACATTTAAATATCAAATAGGGGGGCAAACAACCCGGTTCTGCCAGGAACCTGTATCCCTCACTTTAGTCATCCTATTATGAATAGGAGTTGCTGCAGGGGTGGGCACAGGAACCACTGCCCTGGTCCATGGGACACAACAAATGACCCAATTAGAAGCAGTAATAGACCAAAACTTAAAGATATTAAAAACCTCCTTCACAGCTTTACACGAATCTTTAACCTCTCTCTCTGAAGTTATTTTACAGAACAGTCGAGGGTTGGACCTCCTCTTCATGAGAGAAGGGGCCTTCGTCCTGCATTGAGGGAAGAATGTTGTTTTTATGCCGACCATACTGGAGTTGTAAAAGAATCTATGATTAAATTAAGAAGATGCCTTGAAGAGCATCAACAAGAGAGAGAGGCCCAAAAAAGGTGGTTTGAGTCTTGGTTCACAAAGCCCCCTCATTAACTACATTTTCATCAGCCCTGGCCAGTCCATTAATAATCCTCATATTATTGGTAATTGTAGGACCCTGTTTGATCAACCGTGTAGTTTCCTTTCTCCATGCTCAAATTGGACAAGTTAAACTTATGGTAATCAGAAAACAATATACCACACTAGTAAACATAAAATGTGACACCCCCAATGATCATTTTTATGATTAAAAGTAACCAAAAGAAGAAGTGGGGAATGAAAGGTTAATAAAATAGGTACTTGTCACTTCCAGTTTTTCGGTATGCTTAACAAAACACTGTTGATGTCTTGAGAACTGTTTGCTAATCTAGTTCCCTGAAAGTGCTGTACCCAACTGCAAAACTGCAGAATGTACTTCCTCACCCATTTGGACGCAAACCGCCCACTCGCCCTGACCCATCAATAAACTTTCCTATCTGCCCTCTCCAAGGAAAGTATATAAGCTCTGCTTAAGCTGTTCTCAGGACTCTGTGCTCTATTCAAGGGAGCTCTGACCCCAGCATGCTGGACCCCCATAAATCCTTGGCTGTTGCATGAGACAGTCTCTGGTAGTCTCTTCTTCCGACACTCGCCTGACCTTTACATTGGTAAAATAATAAGTGTCATCTTTGCTTTTTGTGTCCAGAATATTACTGTGATAAAATGTATATGTAGATAAGGTGACGTGAGTATTTCTTCCACCATTTCTGGGAGCAATATTTTGAAGATGTATAAATTAGTATTGGGGGTACAAATAGGTATATCCTGTGACTCTGAATATAGAGATAATGCATGAATAGACCATAATGTGAATAAATAATACAATGGGTTCCAAATTTAAATAATGGATTCCATTGATATCTGAAAATATACAGGAAATCTTATATTGATATACATACATTCATTTCAACCACTAATACATCTAATGGTAATATTAGGATTATGGTTTATCATGAAGAGTGTGTGAGTTTTGCTTCAAAAGTGATCATGGAAATTAAAAATAATGTGTTTGGAAAGAAGTCTCATGAAAAGCCCAGTCAAGAAACCTAGAGGAATTTATGTGTTCTGAAGCAGGAAGTGATGAAAGTGAAACAACTGCCTATAAGTTTGCTAACTTGTGGATGGAATATATATCCTATCATGTGCATAAATTGAAGAAATAGTATTGTACCAGTGCTGAATAAAAATGACCTTCAAAATACACATCATGTCCCACTGGAATCTACTTGCATTGATGTTAAACTGGGTCAGTTACTGTAAAAATAATAGTATTTGTATGCAAAATAAACTGAAGTTAGTTTTAAGTACTGGAAACAAATATGTATTTCAGGTGGATGAATATTTCTGTGAAAAATCTTGTGAAAAGTTGATTATAAATCCATATACATGAACATGAATGAATTTAGAGAGTGTATATAAGACACATATATTTCTGGAGAGTATATATATATATATATATATATATATATATATATATATATACACACACACACACACACACATACACACACACACACACAAAATACACACACACACACAGAGACATTAAATTAGCAATATATATGCCAATCGAAATTTATCATGATATATATATCATCCACAGATGCAAAAATATTTCTTTAATTGAACATGGATTTATGTATAATGTTGTTCAACTAGGAAGCTCACCTATAGGTTGAATTTTCAGTTCCAACAGCGTTTAAGAGGAGTGATCACTTCTCACAAATTGTATTTGCCAAATCAGCCACCTCACAAAAATGTACATGTGATACCAGGTATGATTCTATATGTGCATTTAAAAGTACATGTGCTAAATAGGATACAGAGAAAGGGAGACAGGAATTCACATATTTGTTAACCTTAAAAACACATGGAGAACTATTTAAATTAAATATTGACTAGATTTATAACACCTACCATTAATCATGCAAAATACAAGTACAACTATACACTATGATTTCTCCTAACTGCTTGTATTCCTATTCTGTTTGTGTTATTTTTCTCCATCATATTAGGAGTAGTAGTCAGAGTCTAGTAGGGTATGGGTTCATGTCAGAGATTCAGTATTTTGAATGGAAAATTGTAAAATGAATGCAATGTGTATGTAAATATGTGCTACAAAAAAATGTTCACACTCTCATCCAGAACATTGCCTTGACATTGCCTTTGTTCCGAGTAAGACACAATTAGAGGAGAAAAGTTAGAAAATCTGTGAATATATATCAGGAATGAAAAATGCTCAGGAGTTCACAACCTCCGAGGTGGTAGAGGAGTTTTCAAAAGTAAGGGACAGGGTAAACATTTCTCAAACATGGAGCTCTGCTGGTGTAAAGACTTCTTGAGAAACTTCCTCTGAGGTTGGGCACTTAAAAATATATGTTGTTGTTAGGAGCTTTAGCTTCCTTTGTTGGGAGACCATCAAATCTGGGTGTGCAACAATGTGACCTGGAGGATATTGTTTCTAATTTTCCAATGAACATGAGGCAGCCATGCTGAATACTCTCTTTGTAGTTTAACTATGGTCACTGGGTTGTAAGTGTCTCCACGTGTGGACTGTGAAGCCATTTGGTCATTCTCCAATTTTCGTGGTGTTTCTCACAGGTGCACTGGGAGTTTGGTATTTGCTTCATGAAATACAAGGAGCTAAACTGGGACACAGTGCTGGAGAGAGTTCTGTCCCGTGTGGAGGGTCACGGTCTGCATGAGAATGCACCAACCAGGATTCAATTCCACATAAGTTGCCCCCATTTCCATAGCAACCTGATTCTGAACATTGCCCTGAAACCTCTCTATATAAAAAACACCTTTGCATAGAAGGGTCTGCTGGCTGTACCATGTCAGTCACAAGCCTTTGGGAAGCCAATGGCAGATCCACATGTCACCACCACACATGTTTTATCACACACCTTCACACCACTGCTCTAGGCCCACTAATGAGCAGGATCCAACTTACTGGCATCACTGTTCTACACAAATTTCATGAAACCCAGTAAATCAAGGCACTGTCTGGTACACTCATCATCAGCAACAGGACATCCAAAAGTTCTCCAGTGCCACCTGGTCATGGGAATTTCAAAAATTTCATGGTATTTATCAAGCCATTTGTCAAGGATGAAGTTGGAGGCTCTGGGGGTTTCAATTCATTCAGGAACCATTAAATGTTGAGGAAGCTCATTTCAATGAAAGCTCTAGAGAACACTCACAGGCAAGGCTTCCCAAAGAGTAGCCAAAAGGTCACATGAAGCCAGGCCCATTGAGGTCTACAATGTGAGGTCCATGCGTGTTTTGACTCAACTGTGGCTGCAAAGTCTTTCAGAATAAAATCATGTGATATCCTGGCTGAGATTCCCAGTGCTCTGTGGAAAGCCACTCTGGGCCTAGATCTCAGGTTCCAAGGGCAACTCTCATGCATGGCCTAGTAAAATTCAAACACAATTGATGACAATGCTTCTCTGAGGTCAGTTCCAGAACTCAGACTCTAAGGGGAATCACACCAGAGTTAAAGCCCAGGTAAACCCAGGCATCTCTTCCAACTGCCACACAACTTACCACAATTCAAAACAAAATTCTCCCACATGGCCCTTATCTTCTTCCATGTAGACCCTCATCATAACCTCTGGATGGAGTTTTCCATGAGGCACACAGACCAAGACAATGTCCAAAATAACCTACCTTTCCCCCAATTTGCCTAAAATCAGTGTGGCCTGGAAACCCTGACTGTGAACGAGGAGTGATCAAATAGGTCTGCCATTAATACTGCTTGGCTTCTCCAATTTGAGGCCTACTGACTGTGGGGTTTAGATTCTTTATGTGAATTGGAGTAATGAGAACACCCAAGCACGTATGGGCTAGCCTCTGCAGGGCTTTGAATAACTCACTTGACCCAAAGGATCCCTATTCTCACTTGATAGATGTCAGGAACCTTTGAAAGGAAGGCGAGAGTCTTCATCCACAATGACAGCTCTTTTGGCTATTTTGGTTCTGTATGCATCCATGGGATCTTTCTTTAGATCCATCAGGTGCTGAGAATCTAAGCCACAGCCTCACACAGGGCCAAGAGGCTGATTCAGACACACCCCTTTCCAAAGCAATTAAGCAAAGAGCCCTAGGTGATGCCCATTCATTTCCATTTGAAAACTGTTTTCTTCAGGCTTCACAAATTGGTGGCCCGAGGCAAAGAACTTCGTGACATTCATAGCAACAGAATAATAGGTAAGCAAAAGGAGTGCATATCCCACTTGAATCAAAGTGTGAAATATGATATATCAAGAACTATGTAATGTTTTGAACAACCTACAATAAAAATTAATTAAAAAAAAAAGGCCCAAAGCAGGGTTTCTCCACTGAGATTTAGTGGTCACACATATTTCTGATTTTTCTGAGATGCTCACAATTCACTTGAGCTATCCAGTACATGGCCATGTCACAGAGCTTGGAGGTGGTACATACCTTAGAGACAAAACCATGAGACTATTCTGGAGAGGGGCCAGAATTCTGGAAGAAAACTGTAACTTAGGAAGATTGCAGGTGTTACCCATTGATAAGGCAATCTGAACTCCATTCATAAATTAGGCAGGATGAATTCTGGGAAGCTTTCTACTAGACAGGACACATCCATTGATGCATTCTTTTTTTCTAATGAGTACAACCACGGACACAGTGAGGTAAACAGACATAGAAACACTCGCCTTGTCAAATGACTTACAATAAACAGTTCATTCCACAGCACATAAAGCGCCTTGCCTACCTATTCTCAGAAAATGAGACAAAACCACAAACCAACACCCACAAAGGCAGCTCCTTCCCCCAAGAAGGTCTGTTACTATCCGGAGTGTCCTCTGACTGGTGGGCCATATTATTTTCCCCCTAAATGGCCTGAAATGTCTCAGATCTGGTCTCCTTGGCCAACTCTGTGAAGGTGTCAGGACCCAGAGGTGAGCCACTACCTGCTTTCTCAGGAAAGGCCCCTCTTCAGAGCTTTACTGGCATTTTGCAATCCTCACATCAATAGGTACCAAGAAAGACTTACTCTGTCCTTGGTAAATCCAAACAAGTGAGACCACTGGGACTGGGACTGGGACTGACTCTGGGTGCCTGGCTTCATGAATCTCAAGTTCTGAGATTTCCTTCACTAAGGAAGTGATGTGAGGTCACTTCCTTCAGGAACTGAATGAGGTCACTGCCTTGGCAATCACTTTGTCCAACCAGTGGCTTCCAAGTCTCACATGAAAAGGAGGCTGTCCCTAATTCCTGTGACACTTTCACAAGTTAGAATCTTATATCAACCATAGGCACCCGGGAACAGCTACCCACACAGGCCTGGTTTGGTCCATCTTCTCTACATTAAGAATAGAGAGGCTGATTCATACAGAAACCTTCATCCTGACCAGGTTGTTTGCCATTGAACATGACTTTTGCTCTCTCAGGTCCTTCATAGCTGCGTATATATTCTCCAGTGATCATTTCAGCATGGAACTTTGAGGGTCTCAGTAGGTGGAAGACCCTCTACATTTCTTTACTGTAAGACCAACTCTGTCCCTTCCCTCTGTAAATTTAGATTGAGGGAACAGTGTATGGTTAGGGTTAACAACATGTTTTATTTGTGTTAGGAATCATTCTGCTGGATGAATAATGGTATTGGGAACCTGAAATATTTATAAGAATATGTATTTGAAATATAAGTATGAAAAGAGAAATCTAGGTAAGATTTGAAGCCAGGAAGGGCATTGGGCCCTTGATTATGATATTTAGCTTTGAATTACATTCTGCAATGTGGTCGCAGGTAAATCTACATACAATGGAATAAAACCTAGTACCTCAGATGCCTGAATGTCGAAGAGAACATCCAGTCAAAAAGGGATAGTCAGTAGGATTAGGAAAATAGTAGGTTTAGGTTGAAGAGTGAGTCTTTGAGTTGGAAATATAGTTCTTTAGCAATAGGGTTTCGTTTAGAGACTGAATGAAAATATCAGCACATATGAAGAGTCAGTCACAATGATGAACTGGGGAAAATATGTAGGAAAGCAGATATAAAATAGAGACATTAGGAAATCAGGCAAAGTATAAAGTGAGTAACAGGATTAGACATTTTCAACAGGGTTGAGGTTGAATATATGATATTAGAAGAAACAAATATGTAGTCACCAATAGGATTGAAATTTGAGAGCATTAGGCGACCTGGACATGGATGGTTTTAGTAATATATATTCACGTTCAATTTAGGTTTTGGTACAATCATAAGTGTTACCTTTACATTTGTGTCCAGAATATTACTGTGATAAAAATGTATATGTAGATCAGGTGATATGAGTATTTCTTCCACCATTATGGGGAGCAATATTTTTACAACCTATAAATTAGTATTGGGGAAAAAAATAGGTGTACCCTGTTTTGATGAATATAGAGATGATGAATGAATAGACCAAACTGTGAATAAATAATATAACTGGACCCAACATTAGAAATTGGAATTGGAATAAATTGATATGTGAAAATATACAGGAAATCTTATATTGATATTGGCATACATACATTCATTACAACCAGTTGTACATCTAATGGTAATACTAGTGTTACGGTTGATCATGAAGAGTGTGTGAGTTTTGCTTCAAAATTGATTATGCAAATCGGAAATAATGTGTTTGCAAAGAAGTCTCATGAAAGACCAGTCAAGAAACATGGAGGAATACATGTGTTCTGAAGCAGGAAGTGATTGAAAGTGAATCAAAAGTTTTAAATTTTGAAATTTTGGATGAAACATTTATCCTTTGATGTGCATAAACTGAAAAAATAGTACTGTACCAGTGTTGAATAAAAATGAATGTCAAAATACACATCATGTCCCATAGGAATCTACTTGCATTGATATTAACCTGGGTAAGTTACTGCAGAAATATTAGGATTTGTATGCACCTTTCATTGAAGTTAGTTTTCAGTACTAGTAAACAAATATGTGTTTCAGGGGGATGAATATTTCTGAGAATAATCTTGTAAAAATTTGATTATAAATCCACATACATGAATATGAATGTATTTAGGGAGTGTATAATAAGACACATATATTTTATATTTTAAAAAATCTAGAGATTGTATATATATATATATATATATATATATATATATATATATATATATATATACACACACAAACACAAAACACACACAGACATTAAAGAGTAGCAGTATATATGCCAATCGAAATTCATGGTGAAATATATATCGTCCACTGATCCAAAAATATTAATTTTACTGAATATGGATTTATGAATAATGTTGTTCAACTAGGAAGATCACCCATAGGTTGAATTTTAAGATCCAACAGCATTTACGAGGAGTTATCTCTTCTCATAATTTTTATCTGCCACGTCAGCCTCCAAACAAGTATGTACATGTGATACCAGCTAGGATTCTATATGTGCATATAAAAATACATTTGCTGAATAGGCTACAGAGAAAGGGAGATAGAAATTCACATATTTGTTAACTTTAAAAACACATGGATAACTATTTCAATTAAAAATTATCTAGATTTATAACACCTACCCTACATAATGCAAAAGGCAAGTCCAACTATACACCATGCCTTCTCTGTACTGCTTGTATTTCTATTCTGTTTGGGTTATTTTTCTCCATCATATTAGGATTAGTAGTCAGAGTCTAGTAGGGTATGGGTTAGTGTCAGGGATTCAGTATTTTTAATGGGAAATTGGAAAATGAATCCAATGTGTATGCAAATATGTGCTACACAAAAATCTTCCCACTCTCATCCACAACAATGCCTTGACATTACCTTCACCCCAGGTAAGACACAATTAGAGGAGAAGAGTTAGAAAATCTGTGAATGCAAATCTGAAATGGAATATGCTCAGGAGTTCACAACCTTGGAGGTGGTAGAGCAGTTTCCAAAAGTAAGGGACATGGTAAACACTCCACAAACATTGAGCTCTGCTGGCCTAAAGACTTCTTGAGAAACTGCCTCTGAAGCTGGGCACTTGAAATATATGTTGTATTAAGGAGTTTTAGCTTCTTTTGTAGTGAGACCATCAAAGCTGGGTCTGCATCTATATGACCTGGAGAACATGGATTCTTATTTTCAAATGAACCTGAGGCAGCAGTGCTGAATTCTCTCTTTGTAGGTAAAGTGTGGCCACTGGAGGCTAAGTTTCATCCCGTGTGGACTGTGAAGCCATTTGGTCCTCCTCAAATTTTTGTGGTGGTTCTTGCTGCTGCACTGGGGCTTTTGGTTCTTGCTGCTGCACTGGGCTTTTTGAACAACAAGTTCAACTGGGACACAGTGCTAGAGGGAGTTCTGTCACGTGTGGTGGGTTAGGGTCTGCAGGAGAATGAAACAACCAGGCTTCTTTCTCACATAGCTTGCACCCTTGACCATATCAACCTGATTCTGATCATTACCTTGAAAGCTCTCCAAATAAAAAGATGCCTTTACAAATAAGGGTCTGCTGGCTGCACCATGTCAGTCACAAGCCATTTGGAAGCAAATGGGCTAATCACATGGACCCACCACAGATGTTTTATCACACACGTGGCTACCACTGCTCTAGGCCCACTACTCAGCAGGCTCCAACTTACTACCATCTCTGTTCTACATTATTTTTATAAATTCCAGTCAATCAAGGCACTCTCTGGTACACTCATGATCAGCAGCAGGACATCCAAAGATACTCCAGTGCCACCTGGTCATGGGAATTTCAAAAATTTCAAAGTATTTATCTAGCCATTTTTCAAGGATGTAGTTGGGAGGCACTGTGGCTTTCAAGAACCATTAAATGTTGAGGAAGCTCATTTCAGTGAAACTCTGGAGAACTTTCATAGGCAACGCTTCCCATAGAGTGGCCAAAAGGTTACATGAAGCCAGGCCTATTGAGGTCTACAATGTGAGTTCCATGTGTGTTTTGACTCTCAAGTATGGCTGCCAAGTCTTTAAGAATAAAATCATGGGATAATTTGGCTGAGATTCCCAGTGCTCTGTGGAAAGCCACCCTGGACCTTGATCTAAGTTTATAAGGGCGACTCTCATGCATGGCTTCCTAAAATCCCAACTCGATTCATGGCAATACTTCTCTGAGGTCACTTCCAGAACTCAGTCTCTAAGGGGATTCACACCAGAGTTCAAACCCAGGTGGACCCAGTCATCTCTTCCAACTGCCACACAAATGACCACAATTAAAACCAAAATAGTCCCACATGGCTCTCATCTTCTTCCATATAGACACTCATCATAACCTCTAGCTGGAGGTTTCTATGAGGAGCGCAGGACAAGACAGTGTCCAAAATACGCACTCTTGCTCGTCATTTCCATAAAGTCAGAGTGGCCTGGACACCCCTTCTGTGAACCAGAAGTGATCAAAAAGGCCTACCATTAATACTGCTCAGCTTCTCCAATTTGAGGCCTACTGACTGTGGGGTTTAGATTCTTTATGTGCATTGGGGTCATGAGAAAACCCAAGCACCTATTGGCTAGCCTCCGCAGGGCTTTGAAGAAGTCATTTGACCCAAAGGATTCCTATTCTCACTTGATAGAGGTCAGGAACCTTACAGAGGAAGGCAAGAGATTTTATCCACAATGACTGCTCTTTTGGCCATTTTGGTTTTGGATGCACACATGGCATCTTTCTTTAGATCCATCAGGTGCTGAGAATGCAAGCCACAGCCTCACACACAGCCAACAGACTGGCTCAGACACATCCCTTTCAAAAGCAATTACTCAAAGAGAGACAGGTGATGCTCATTCATTTCCATTAGAAAACTGTTTTATTCAGGTTTCACAAAGTGGTGCCTTAGGCAAAGACCTTCCTGACATTCAGTGCTACAGAACAATAGGTAAGCAAAGGCCCAAAGCAGGGATTCTCCACTGAGACACTCATGATCACACAGATATCTGAGTTTCCTGAGATTCTCGCCATTCCCTTCAGCTATCCAGTACACGGCCATGTCACAGAGCTTTGAGGTGCTACATATCTTGGTCACAAAACCATGAGTCTATTCTGGAGAGTGGCCAGAATTCAAGAAGAAAACAGAAACTTAGGAAGACAGCAGGTCTTGCCCATCAATAAGGCAAGCCTCCGTCCTTTCATAAATTGGGCAGGATGAATGTGGGGAAGCTTTCTCCTAGACAGGACACATCCATTGATGCATTTTCTTTTGTAATGTCTACAACCATGGACACAGTTGGATACACAGACATAGAAACACTTGCTTTGTCAAATGACTTACTAGAAACAGTCCATTCTAAACCAAAGAAACCGCCTTTCCTACCTATTCTCAGAGCATGAGACAAAACCACATACACACACTCATTCCCACAAAGGCACCTTTTTCCCCCAAGAGGGTCTGTGACTATCAAGAGTGTCCTCTGATTGTGGGCCATACTATGTTCCCCCGAAATGGCTTCTCTATTCTCAAATCTGGACTCCTTGGCCCACTCTGTGAAGTTGTCAGGAGCCAGCGGTGAGCCAATACCTGCTTTCTCAGGAAAGACCCCAATTCATATCTTTCCTGGCATTTGGCCATCCTCACAACTCTAGATACCAAGAAAGATTGACTCTCTCCTTGGTAAATCCAAAAAGTGAGACTTCTGTGACTGTTATTGGGCCTGACTCTGGCTGCCTGTTTTCAGGGATCCCAAGTTCAGAGAGTTCCATCACCAAGAAAGTGAGGTAGGTCACTTCCTTCATGAAGTGAATGAGCTCACAGCCTTGGCAACCACTTTGTCCTAACAGTTGCTTCCAAGGGTCCCATGAGATGGAGGCTGCCCCTACTTCCTGTGACACTTTCACAAGTTAGAATGGTATATCAACCATTGGTACCGGGGAAAAGATCTCCACACAGGCCTGGTTTGGTCCATTTGCTCTATATTAAAAAGAGAGAGGCTTATTCAGACACATCCCTTCATAGTGACCAGGTTGTTTGCCATGGAAGCTAACTTTTGCTCTCTCAGGTCCTTCATAGCAGTCTACATCTTCTTCGGGGATCATTTCTGCATGGATCTTTGATATTCTCAGCAGGTGGAAGATCCCCAACATTCCTCTTTTGTAAGACCAACTCTGTCCCTGCACTGCTCTAAAGTTAGATTGAGGGAACAGTGTATGGTTAGGGTTAATAATATGTTCAATTTTGGTTAGCAATCATTCTGCTGGATGAATAATGGTATTGGAAACCTGTGATATTTACAAGAATATATAGGTAAAATATAACAGAAATCTAGGGAAGATTTGAAGCCAAGTAGGGCATTGGGCCCTTGAGTGGGATACTTAGCTTTGAATTATATTCTGCACAGATGTCTCAGATAAGTCAATATACAATGAAATTGGATCTTGTACCTCGGATGATTGAATAACAAACAGAACATCTAGTCATAAAGGAATAGTCCGTAGGATTACCAAGGTAGTCAGCAGGTTTATAAAGAAGAGTGAGTATAGGATTTGGACCAAAAGTTCTTTACAAATAGGGTTTCGGGTAGAGAGTGAATGTAAATGTCAGCACATGTGAAGAGTCAGTCACAATGATGAACAGGGGAAAATATGTAGGAAAGCAGACATAAATATAGACATTAGGAAATCAGCAAAAGTATAAAGTGTGTAATTGGTTTAGACATTTTCAACAGGGTTGAGTTTGAATATATAATCTTAGGAAGAAACAAATATGTTGTCACAAATAGGATTGAATTCGAGAGCATTAGGTAACCAGGACTTGGATGTTTTTTTGAAATCCATGTTCACTTTCCATTTAGGCTTTTTTAAAATCATAAGTGTGACCATTGCATTTTGTGTCCAGAATATTATTGTGATAAAATGTATGTGTAGATCAGGTGACATGAATATTTCTTCCACCGTTTCTGGAGCAATGTTTTGTAGACGTATAATTTAGTATTTGGGGTACAAATAGGTGTACCCTGTGTCTATGAATATGCAGATTATGCATGAATAGACCATACTGTGTATAAATAATATAACTGGTTCCACTTTAAATAATGGATTGAATTGATATCTGAAAATATAAAAGAAATCTCATATTGATATGCAATCATTCATTCCAACCACTTATACATCTAATGGTAATATTAGGGTTATATTTTATCCTGAAAAGTGTGTGAGTTTTGCTTCAAACGTGATTATGGAAATCAAAAATAATGTGTTTGGAAAGAAGTATCATGAAAAGAATAGTCAAGAAACCTGGAGGAATTCATGTGTTCTGAAGCAGGAAGTGATTGAATGTGAAACACATGCATATAAATTTGCGAACTTTTGAATGAAATATATACAGTATGATGTGCATAAGCTGCAGAAATAGTAATGTAGCAGTGTTGAATAAAAATGAACATCAAAATACACATCATGTCCCCTAGGAATCTACTTGCATTGATATTAATCTGGGTCAGTTACTGTAGACATATTAGGATTTTTATGCACCATTTACTGAAGTTAGTTTTCAGTACTAGGAAACAAATATGTATTTCAGGTGGATGAATATTCTGAGAATAATCTTGTGGAAACTTGATTTTAAATCCATATAAATCGCAAAACATTATAAACAAAAAACACACACAGACATTAAAATGTAGCATAGTATATGCCAATTGAAATTCATCTTGAAATATATATCATCCACTGATCCAAAACTATTTGTTTAATGAACTTGGATTCATGAATAATGTTGTTCAACTAAGAAGCTCCCCCATAGTTTGAATTTTCTGTTCCAACAGTGTTTAGGAGGAGTGATCTCCTAAATGTGTATGCAAATATGTGCTACACAAAAATATTTCCACTCTCATCCAGAACAATGACTTGATATTACCTTCGCCCCAAGAAAGACACAATTGGAATAGAAGAGTTAGAAATTCTGTGAATACATATCTGGAATTAAAATGCTCGGGAGTTCACAACATTGGAGTTTGCAGAGGAGTTTCCAAAAGTAAGGGAGAGGCTTGATAGACCCAACCTGATTTTTTATTAAAATTGGGAACCATCTTGCCACAAAGCCGTGAAAAGATAATTTTGGCTTTACTCTAAATTACTGCAAATTCTGAACCTGCTTGGAACGCCTGCCCGTGCCTTGAACTCATCCACACCTGGCTCTCTGACCAGATAACAGTACTTTCTGAAACTTTAGTGACACCTCATAAATATTGGCCTTCCCTGGCCAGACAACAACCCTCTCTGAGGCCCTAATGGTCCTCATTATTTCTGATATTGGGGCCAGCAAAAAAAAAATGTAAACTACCATTAGTGTGATGCTTTCAAAGTTTTGTTATCTGTAACCACCCGTTTGTGTAACTTTCTGGGCTATATAGCTGGGCTGTAGGAAAGGTGGGGTTGCTGTCTTGTTCCCGCCATTTTGGGAAGGAGAGGCAGCCCAGCCTGTTGAAATAATAAGCTTGCCTTAATTTGATTTTAATTGGAGTCAGTGGTCTTTTCTTGCATCCTAGTCCAAAATTTTGGAGTTCCCCAGTGAGATGACCCTGCCCGAGCAGATCACAAAACCAGACTGCTGAAAATTCTGAAGCTGGCCTTCCCTCCAGGGCACTGGGCTGGAGAACCACTCTAGGAGGTGCACAACTTGAGATGTTCCAAGGCCTTGGAGTGAGCCGTCAGTCTGGGGAGCACTGCAGTGAACCACCACACTAAAACTATTATCAAGCCCCTGGTGGAGGAGGCCTCCATAGGTAAGTGGCGCCTTTATAACATCTGATATCTGGTTAAGGGAGATCTCTTCTGATGACAGAGAGGTGGCCTGGGGAGGCTCACATACACTCCTGTCCAGGACAGTAATGAGAATCATGCTGTCCTCTGTTCTGTTCTGTAGGGAATTCCTCTGGAAGGGTAGAGAGTACGATGGGCACACACACGCTCCTACCCTGGAGCTTTAGCAAGATGTTGCATTGCTCCTCTGTTTTTCTGTTTCGGCACCAGGATTCTGTTTTTCTGTGTTTTGTTCTGTGGTCTATATGTTTTTTGTTGTTTTTTTTTTGTGCGTTTTTTTGTTTGATTTCTGTGGTAAAATTTTAAGGATATTGGACGTGAAAAAGGGTAACAAAGCAAGTAAGCCTGACACCCTTTCGACTGTGTTTTAAGGAACTGTGATGAACTTTACCCACCTTTGTTAAGCAGGAAGAAAGAAGCCCCTAGCTGGCTGCCTGGAGCACACCCACTGCACAGGGCAATGCCTGCTGGGGAACGAAGAACTGAGTATACCCCAGGTTAACAAGTGAAACTCTTTAAAATCCCTTGTCCCTCCAGATCATGAGAGTCACAACCTTTTGGCAGAGTCCCCTTGTTTTTCCTTTGTTAGCAAAGCAATAAACCTCCATTTTCTTTTTCTCAAAACCCTGTCCTCATTATTAAATTAGCATTAATTTGCTTCAGGGTCAGAAACCGAACTTTAAGTTACAAATTTTGATACCCGGCCCCGTCCCAGAACTTTTTGAGAGCTGACGACTGAAATGTTAGGAGATGGTGCATGCTTGGAGTGGACCCGAAACAGAAGAGCTAATCCTGTAAGTAAAAGGAGGGACTGAGGGACCCCAGCAACTGCCAAAGCCCTGTTGCTTCAGGGAATTCCCTCCTTCCTTCCCTGCACTGTAAGAATTATGACACCTCTGTCTTCTTTTAAAAGAGAAAAATAAAAAGGGGACACTAAATGCAGTAAAGTCACCATGGAGACCCTTGATTTTACATTTCAGGTAGCTTCTCTGTGAAAACATCTGGTCCCCTTGTGGGGACATCTGTGGTGCCACTGGTGCAGGAGATTTTTCTCTTATCTGCTCTGTTTTAAAGGCTTCTGTCTGTCAGCCATATTCTGGAGTTCCTTTCTGTCTGTCTTGTGCCTTTGTTTTTGGCACTTTAAGACATGTGCAATAATGTGTTTATATTATAAATTGTTTCTTGAGAATGATCTTAGCTGAATGTGTGTCTAAATGATGATGTTTTATTGTAAAAATCTGGTATCTGAATGCGTTTTTTGAAGCATTGCACAATATTGCAGTTAAAAGTCGGGTTTAGGTAATTGTTTAGTTTTTGATTTCAGATAATTCATGCCAGAGAACTTAAATACTTAGGATGGAAAACTAAAGAACTCTACTTCCAAGTTGGCAAGTAACTTCCCAATCATGCAGTCTTTTTTTCTCCAATTCTGAATTGGGTAGCCTGGGAAAATGTCACTGTGTTTACCAGTGCATTAATTTGGACAAGGATAGTAAATCATAGTATGATATCTGTTGACAAAACAAGATGTAAAGATATAAAATTTTGTGAATTGTATCTTAAACTTGTAGCATAATTTTCAACATCCTAACCAGAAAATTATGGTTAAAATGCCTTAGGCCTGAGGTGTCTGCTCAGAATAGCAGTTTTTTCCTGCTCCTTCCAGACCTCAGCCAGGACTTCTGTTGAAATGCAAATGAAAGTCTCCTGTAAGCTCAGTAGGAGACTGATCTGAGGCCTAAGGGAAAAAAATGGTAAATTGTATGGTATTTACTAATTACCGGCCAGTCATTTTTTCTAGGACTCATAATTGTTTCTTAGATTCTTTTTTTTTTTTTTTTGAGTTTATGATTTTGATCCTACAGACCTAGGTTAATGTTTTTCTGATCAGTTTTATCTTTGACCAACTGTGGAGTTTTAAAAACATTGCAATGGTGATTTCACCTGTGAAAAGCTACAAGGCCTTCACTATTATTAGGTGTGCACACTTTTGTTATGTGTTTTATGTCTCTCTCTCTCTCTCTCTCTCTCTCTCTCTATATATATATATATATATATATATATATATATATATATATATATATATATATATACACATATGTCCGTATATCATTCAAATGATACACAAATTAACATATATAAGGAGCACTCATATAAAAAAGCGCTCATAAAAACAAATTTTAAAAAGTGGACCACAGATCTTTAATTCACGTGGTTTAAATTTTCAATTTAGATTGGATAAACAGATAAATATAAATGTCTTCAAATTTATGCCTATAAGTTTTTCTAGGTGTTCAAAAATGTAATAAAATATTATTGTCTACCAAAGGTCTATATGACTTTGTTCTAGGACTTTTCCTTCAACCAAAAAATGGTTTACACTGTTCAATACATTTGTCTAATATTTTGATTAAAAAGTAAAGTAAATTTGATTTGGATTTACTCATTCATGAGTGTTTTTGTTTGATATCTGATTGATATACTAAGGTCTATCAATTTTTAGTACAAAATCTGTATAAAATGTTTACAATCTTATACAGACTTTCTACTAAAGTCTGTGTAAGATTGTAAAAATTAGTCATGTGTTAAAGAGACAAAAATTTCTTAAAACATAAGATTACTCATAACATTGTGTTTATTAAGTCTTATTTTTTCCAGAGCAAGCAACCATAAAAATTAAACAACTGTTTAAAACAGAACTGTTATTTTAGAGCACTGTACTGCCATTTCTTTAAAAGATAAACTTGGTTAATGTAGAAACATCAATGTAACTGTGATGCTATTAATGTGCTCATATCTTCCAGTTATACAACTCGATAAGGTAGAAACATTAAAAGAGCATTATATCAAGCTGGTGTTCTGAAGTTGTATGGTAAATAAAATATATATTGGGGATTTATTTACCTGTTATCAATAAGATATGTAAAGTTTTATGTTACACTTTACATTGTGCAACAATTTAAATGTATTTTTAAATTAATGAGAGCCTAATCTATTTGAATGTTAAAAACATTCAGCCATTCTTTAATTCATGTTTCAAAAGTGATATTATATGGTGTTAGCTAATGTTCATGTGACCTCAAACAATTTATGTAAACTTTGTAAAAGGATATTAAAAAACGAAGATCAGCTTTAGAACTAAAACACTTATGATTTATAAAGAGCCCTGTCTTACCTGAGATAAGGCTCTGTGTCCCATCTTACTACATGTGAGAATGACTACGAAAGCAGTAGGTCAGATTTTATTTCATTTAAAGTTATGTTCAAAAGTTTTGTTTTTTTCTTTTTTTTTTTTTTCTCTCAAGTTTACTAGGATCTCAAACAGGGAATATAAAGTAAAACTCACCCAAAAAATTCAGGGTAGCATTACATTAACTAAGTATTTTTACTCTTGTTAAAAAATTTTGTTTTTTAATTTGCTTATAAGTGATCTAAAGATTCCCTGTTGGTGTTTTAACTATGGCTGGAATCTTTCAGAATAAAATCTTGTGATATCCTGGCTTAGATTCCCAGTGCTCTGTGTAAAGTCACCCTGGGCCAAGATCTCAGATTCCAATGGTGAATCTCATGTGTGGCCTCCTGAAATCCCAACACAATTCATGGCAATACTTCTCTGAGGTCAGTTACACAACTCAGTCTCTAAGGGGAATCACAACAGAGTTCAAGCCCAGGTGGACCCAGGCATCTCTTCAAATTGCCACACAAATGATGACAATTAAAACCAAAACACTCTCACATGGCCCTCTTCATCTTTTTATATAGACACTAATCATAACCTCTAGCTGGAGGTTTCCATGAGGGGCACAGCCCAAGACAGTGTCAAAAATAATCTCCCTTGTCCCTCATTTGCCTAAAGTCAGGGTGGCCTGGAAAACCTTAGTGTGAACCAGAAGTGATCAAATAGGCCTGCCGTTAATACTACTCCACTTCTCAAATTTGAGGCCTACTGACTGTGGGGTATAGATTTTTAGTGTGAATTGGAGTTATAAGAAAACCCAAGCACCTATTGTCTCCCCTCTGCAGCCCTTTGAAGAACTTATTTGACACAAATGATCCCTATTCTCACTTGATGGAGGTCAGGAATCTTACAGAGGAAGTCGAGAGGCTTCATCCACAATGACTGATCTTTTTTCCATTTAGGTTTTGGATGCCCACATGGGATCTTTCTTTAGATTCATCAGGTGCTGAAAATCTAAACCACAGGCTCACACAGGGCCAAGAGGCTGATTCAGATACATCCATTTCCAAAGCAATGAAGCAAAGAGCCACAGGTGATGCCCATTCATTTCCATTTGAAAACTGTTTTCTTCAGGCTTCACAAAGGGGTGGCCTGAGGCAAAGACCTTTCTGACATTCAGAGCAACAGAACAATAGGTAATCAAAAGGCCCCAAGCAGGGTTTCTCCACGGAGACTTTCCTTGTTACTCTAATATGTGAGTTTTCTGAGTTGCTCGCCATTCCCTTCAGCTATCCAGTACATGGCCATGTCACAGAGCTTGGAGGTGGTACATATCTTGTACAAAAATACATGATACTAATCTTGAGAGTGGCCAGAATTCATGAAAAAATGGAAAATTAGGTAGATAGCAGGTGTTGCCCATGGATAAGGCAAGCCTCAGTCCATTCATTAATTGGAAAGGATGCATGCTGGGAAGCTTTCTACTAGACAGGACACACCCAATGAGCTATTTTTTTCTAATATCCACAAAGAAAAACACAGTGGGATACACGGACATAGAAACAGTCTCCTTGTCAAATGACTTACTGGAAACAGTCCACTCCAATCCAAACAAACCTCCTTTTTTACCTATTCTCAGAACATGGAAAAAACCACAAACACAAACCAACACCCACAAATGCAACTCCTTCCCCCAAGTAGGTCTGTCACTATCTGGAGTGTCCTCTGACTGGTAGGCCATACGATGTTCCCCACAAATGGCCTTTCTGTCTCAGATCTGGTCTCCTTGGTCAACTCTGTGAAGTTGTCAGGAGGCAGTGGTGAGCCAATTCCTGTCCTCTCAGGAAAGACCCCTCTTCAGAGCTTTCTTAGTATTTGGCAACCCTTACATCAGTAGGTACCAAGAAAGACTGACTCTGTCCTTAGTAAATCCAAACAAGTGAGCCCACTGCGACTGGGACTTGGACTGGCTCTGGTGCCTGGCTTCCTGGATCACAAAATTCAGAGAGTTCCATCGCCAAGGAAATGAGGTGAGGTCACTACCTTCAGGAAATAAATGAGGTCCCTGTCTTGGCCACTACTTTGTCCTAACAGTTGCATCCTAGTGTCTCCTGACATGGAGGCTGCCCTACTTCCTGTGATACTTTCACATGTTAGAATGGTATAGAAACCATAGTCACCTGGGAACAGCTCTCCACACAGGCCTGCTTTGGTCCATCTTCCCTGCATTAAGAATAGAGAGGCTGACTCAGACACATCCTTTCATCCTGACCATGTTGTTTGCCATGGAATATGACTTTTGTTCTCTCAGGTCTTTCATAGCTGCCTACATCTTCTCCAGGGATTATTTCTGCATGGATTTTGAGGTACTCAGCAGGTGGAAGATCTCCTAACTTCCTGTATTGTAATATCAACTTTATCCCTGCTCTTCTGTAAAGTGAGATTGAGGGAACATTGTATGGTTAGGGTTAATAGCATGTTCCATTTGGCTTAGGAATCATTCTGCTGGATGAATAATGGTATTGGGAACCAGCAATATTTATAAGAATATAGAGGTAAAATATAAGTATGAAAACAGAAATCTAGGTAATATTTGAAGCCCAGAAGGATTTGGGCTCTTGATTGGGATCCTTAGCTTGAGTAATGTTTTGCACCGAGGTCGATGCAAATCGATATACAATGGCATAAGACCCTGTACCTCAGATGATTGAATGTAGAAGAGAACATCCAGTGAAAAAGGGATAGTGTGTAGGATTAGAAAGATAGTCAGTAGGTTTAGGAGGAAGAGTGAGTCTAGGATTTGGACCAAAAGTTCTTTAGCAATAGGTTTCGGTTAGAGAGTGAATATAAATGGCACCATATGTGAAAAGTTGGGCACAATGATGAACTGGGAAAAATATGTAGGAAGGCAGACATCAATAGAGACATTAGGAAATCAGGCAAAGTATAACGTGAGTGATAAGATTTGACATTTTCAACAGGGTTGAGGTTGAATACATAATCTTAAAAAGAAACAAAAATGTAGTCACCAATTGGATTGACATTTGAGAGCATTAGGCAAACTGGACATGGATGTTTTTAGTAATCCATGTTCACATTCCATTGAGGCTTTATTGCAATCATAATGGTGACCTTTGCATTTTGTGTCCAGAATATTACTGTGATAATATGTATATGTAGATCAGGTGACATGAGTATTTCTTCCACCTTTTCTGGGAGCAATATTTTGAAAACATATAAATTAGTACTGGGGATACTAAGAGGTTTACCCTGTGTTGATGAATATAGAGATGATGCATTAATAGACCATACTGTGAAAAAATTATGTGACTGGTTCCAAATTTACATAATGGATTGTTTTAATATCTGAAAATATAGACGAAATCATATATTGATATATGTACATTCATTCCAACAAGTTATATATCTAATGGTATTATTAGGGTTACCGTTTATCATGAATAGTGTGTGAGTTTTGCTTCAAAAATGATAATGGAATCGAAAATAATGTGTTTAGAAAGAAGTCTAGTGAAAAGACCAGTCAAGAAACATAGAGGAATATATGTGTTCCAAAGGAGGAAGTGATTGAAAGTAAACCAAATATTTATAAATTTGTGAACTTGTGAATGAAAGGATATATTTTATGATGTCCATAAACTGAATAAATAATAACGCACCAAGTTTGAATAAAAATGAACTTTAAAAAACACATCATATCCAATAGGAATGTATTTGCATTGATGTTAAACTTGGTCAGTTAGTCTAGAAATATTAGGATTTGTAAGAACCCTTCCCTGAATTTAGTTTTCAGTACTAGGAAACAAATATGTATTTCAGTGGATGTATATTTCTGAGAATAAACTTGTTAAAAGTTGATTATAAATCCACATATATGAATATGAATGAATTCAGGTGGTGTATAAGAAGACATATATTTCATATTTTGGAAAATCTGGAGACTATATATATATATATATATATATATATATATATATATATATATATATATAGAGAGAGAGAGAGAGAGAGAGAGAGAGAGAGACAAACACACACACATTATAATGTCGCAATATATATGTCAATCGAAATTCATCATGAAAAATAACTCATCCGCATATCCCAAAATATTCATTTTACTGAACATGGATGTATGTATAATGTTGTTCATCTAGGAAGCTCACCCATGGGTTGAATTTTCTGTACCAACAGCGTTTAGGAGGAGTGATCTCTTCTCACAAATAGTATCTGCCAAGTCAGCCACCTTACAAGAATGTACGTGTGAAACCAGGTAGGATTCTATTTGTGCATATAAAAATACATGTGCTTAATAGGCTACAGAGAAAGGGAGACAGGAATTCATATATTTCTTAACTTTAAAAACACATGGAATAGTGTGTAGTGTCCCTCTTTATCCCTTTTGATTAACTTTGGCTTAAAAAAAAGAATTTTATTGAGAATTTTTGTATATATCTTTGTCAGGAATATTGCTCTGAAGATTTCTTTCCTTGATGTGTCTTTGTCTGATTTTGGTATGTGAGTGATAATAGCCTCATGGAATGAGTTTGGAGGAGTTCCATCCTTTTCTATTTTATGGAATAATTTGAGGAGTATTGTGATGAATGCTTCTTTGAAGGTCTTGTAGAACATGGCTGAGAATCTGTCTGTTCCTGGGCTTTGCTTGATTGGTAGGCTGTTGACAGCAACTTCTATTTCATTGCTTGAAATTGATTTGTTTAAATTGTTCACGTCCTACTAATTAAGTTTGGGTATATCTCTAAAATTTTATTGATGTCATCATGGTATTTTAATTTATTAGACTATAAATTTTCAAATTAGTTTTCAATTATTCTCTGTATTTTAGTTGTGTACTCAGTAAAAGTTCCTTTATGATCCTTAATTTTAGTAATTTGAGGGTTTTTTTCTTCATTAGCTTGGTTAAGGAAGTGTCAATTTTATTTATTTTTCAAAGATTAAATTTTGTGTTGTGTCAAAAAAAATAACACATGGAAAATTATTTCAATAAATTGAATAGATTTATAACTCCTACCTTATATTATGCAAAAGGCAAGTCCAACTATACACCATGTCTCTTCTGAAATGCTTGTATCTATTCTGTTTGGGTTCTTTTTCTCCATTATATTAGTATTAGTGGTAAGAGTCTCGTAGGGTATATGAATGTTTCTGAGAATAATCTTGTGAAAAGATAATTATAAATCCACATTCATGAATATGAAAAATTTAGGAAGTGCAAAATAAGACACATATATTTCATACTTTGAAAAATTTGGAGAGTATATCTATATTTATATCTATATATCTATATCTATATCTATATCTATATCTATCTATCTATCTATCTATATATATATATATATATATATACACACACACACACACACACACACACACACACACACAACACTCACAGACATTAAAAAGTACCAATATAAATGCCAATCGAAATTCATCAGTAAATATATATCATCCACAAATGCAAAAAATATTTATTTTACTAAACATGAGTTTATATATAATGTTTTTCTAATAGGACGCTCTCCTATAGGTTGAATTTTCATTTCCAAAAGCATTTAGGAGGAGTGAACTCTTCTCACAATTTGTATCTGCCAAGACAGCCACCTCACAAAAATGTACGTGTGATACCTGGTAGGATTCTATATATGCATATAAATATACATGTGTGAATAGGCTACAGAAAAGGAAAACAAGAATTCATATATTTGTTAAGTTTAAAAACACATGGACAATATTACAATTAAAATTTGACTAGATTTATAACTCCAACCTTATATAAGGCAAATGTCAAGTCCAACTATACAACATGTCTCCTCTGAAGTGCTTGTATTTCTATTGTGTTGGGTTAATTTTCACGATTATATTAGGATGAATAGTCTGAGTCTACTAGGTATGGGTTATTGTCAGGGATTCAGTACTTCGAATGAAAAATTGGAAAATGAATCCAATGTGTATGTAAATATACGCTGCACAAATATCCTCCCGCTCTCATCCAGAACAATGCCTTGACATTACCTTCACCACAAGTAAGACACAACTAGAGGAGAAGAGTTACAAAATCAGTGAATACATATCTGGAATGGAAAATGCTAAGGAGTTCACATTCTGGAGGCGGTAGAGGAGTTTCAAAAAGTAAGGGACAGGGTAAACACTCCACAAACATGGAGCTCTGCTGGCCTAAAAACTTTTTGAGAAACTGCCTCTGAGCTTCCGCACTTGAAATATATGTTGTTTTCAGGAGATTTGGCTTCCTTTGTAGTGAGACCATCAAAGCTGGGTCTACATCTATGTGACCTGGAGGACATGGTTTCTTATTTTCCAATGAACAAGATGAAGCAGTGCTGAATCCTCTCTTTGTAAGTAAACTGAGGCCACTGGGGACTAAGTGTCTCCCCGTGTGGACTGTGAAGCCATTTGGTCCTCCTCCATTTTTTGTGGAGTTTTTGCTGCTGCACTGTGAGTTTGGTAGTTGTTTCACGAAATACTAGGAGCTAAACTGGGACACAGTGCTGGAGGGAGTTCTGTCACGTGTGGTGGGTCAGGGTCTGCAAGAGAATGCACCAACTAGGCTTCTATCTCTCACAGCTTTCCCCATTGCCCCCTTTTCCATATCAACCTGATTCTTAATTTTCCTCTGAAAACTCTCCATATAACAAGATGCCTTTACATATAAGGGTCTGCTGGCTGCACCATGTCAGTTACAAGCCATTTGGAATCCAATGGTAGATCCACAAGGCCCTTCCATGAATGTTTTATCAAACACCTCCCCACCACTGCTCTAGACCCACTACTCAGCAGGCTACAAACTACTGGCATCTCTGTTCTACACCATTTTCATGAAACTCAGTAAATCAAGGCACTGTCTCCTATAATCATGATCAGCAAAAGGACATCCAATGTTTCTCCAGTACCACCTGGTCATAGGTATTTCAAAAATTTCATGGTATTTATCTAGCCATTTTTCAAGCATGAAGTTGGAGGCACTGTGGGTTTCAATTCATTCAGCAAAGATTAAATGGTGAGGAAGCTCATTTCAATAAAATCTCTGGAGAACTCTCACAGGCAAGGCTTCCCAAAGAGTGGACAAAAGGTCACATTAGGCGAGGCCCATTGAGGTCTATAATTTGAGGTCCATGTGTGTTTTGACTCTCAACTATGGCTGCCATTTCTTTAAGGATAAAATCATGTGATATCCTTGCTGAGATTCCCAGGCCTCTGTGGAAATCCACCCGGGGCCTAGGTCTCAGTTTCCATGAGCGACTTTCATGATTGGCATCTTAAAATCCCAACAAAATTCATGGCAATGCTTCTCTGAGTTCAGTTCCAAAACCCAGTCTCTAAGGGGAATCACACCAGAGTTCAAGCCCACGTGGACACAGTCATTTATTCCAATGCCACGCAAATGAGCAACATTAAAACCAAAACACTCCCACATAGCCCTCATCTTATTCCATATAGTCAATCATCTTAACATCTGGCTGGAGGTTTCCATGAGGGGCGCAGCCCAAGACAGTGTCCAAAATCAGCTCGTTTGCCCCTCATTTGCCTAAAGTCAGGGTAGGCTGGACACCGTTTCTGTGAACCAGGAGTGAACAAATAAACCTGCCGTTAATACTTCTATGTTTCTCCAATTTGAGGTCTACTGATTTTAGGTATCAATTCTTTAGGTGATTTAGAGTCAAGCGAAAACACAAGCACCTCTGCAGGGCTTTGAAGAACTCATTTGACCTAAATAATCCCTATTCTCATTTGATGGAGTGCAGGAACCTAACAGAAGAAGGCAAGAGACTTCATCCAAAATGAATGATATTTTTTGCCATTGTGGTTTTGGAAGCTCACATGGGATCATTCTTAAGATCCATCAGGTGCTGAGAATCTAAGCTACAGCCACACACAGGTCCAAGAGGCTGATAAAGACACATCCCTTTCCAAAGCAATTAAGCTAAGAGCCACAGGTGAGGCCCATTCATTTCCATTTGAAAACTGTTTTCTTCAGGCTTCACAAAGGGGTGGCCTGAGGCAAAGACCTTCCTGACATTCAGTGGAACACAGCAATAAGTAAGCAAAAAGCCCAAAGCAGTGTTTCTGCACTGAGACTTTCCTGGTCACACTGATATCTGAGTTTTCTGAGATGCTCGCCATTTTCTTCAACTATCCTTTACATGGCCATGTCACAGAGCTTGGAGGTGGTACATATTTTGGACACAAATCCATGAGCCTATTCTGGAGAGTGGCCAGAATTCAGGAAGAAAACAACAACTTAGAAAGATAACAGGTGTTGCACATCGATAAGACAAGCTGCAGTCCATTCATATATTGGGCAGGATGAATTATAGGGAAGATTTATACTAGACAGGACACATCCATTAATGCATTCTCTTTTCTAATGTCTACAACAACGGACACAGTGGGATACACAGAAACAGAAACACTCGCCGTGTCAAATGACTTACTAGAAACTGTCCACTCCAAACCAAACAAAACGCCTTTCCTATCTATTCTCAGAACATGAGACAAAACAACAAACCCACACCCACTCCCACAAAGGCACCTCCTGCACCCAAGTAGGTCTTTGACTATCCGAAGTATCCTCTGACTGGTGGGCCATACTATGTTCCCTCGACATGGCCTATCATCTCTCAGATCATGTTTCCTAGACCAACTCTGTGAAGATGTCAGGAAAAAGTGGTTTGCCACTACCTGTTTTCTCAGGAAAGGTCCATATTCATAGCTCTCCTTGCATTTGGCCATCCTCACATCATTAGGTACCAAGAAAACTGACTCTGTCCTTGGTAAATCCAAACAAGTGAGCCCACTGGGCCTGGGACTGGGACTGCCTCTGCGTGCCTGGCTTCTTGGATACCAAGTTCAGAGAGTTCCATCACCAAGGAAATGAGGTATGTCACATTCTTTGGAACTGAATGAGGTCACTGCCTTGGCAACCACTTTGTCCTAACAGTTGCTTCCAAGGGTTACATAAGATGGAGGTTTCCCCTACTTCCTGTGGCACTTTCATAAGGTAGAATGTATATCAACCATTGGCACCCGGGAACAGCTCTCCACTCAGGCCTGGATTGTTCCACCTTGTCTACAGTAAGAAGAGAGAGGCAGATTCAGACACATCCCTTCATCCTGACCAGGTTGTTTGCCATGGAAGATGACTTTTGCTCTCTCAAGTGCTTCATACCTGCCTACAACTTCTCCAGGTATCATTTGTGCATGGACATTTGAGGTTCTCATCTGGTGGAAGATCCCCAACTTTCCTGTATTGTAAGAACCCCTCTGTCCCTGCTCTTCTGTAAAATGATTGAGGGAACAGTGTATACTTGGGGTTAAAAACAGGTTTGATTTGGTGACGAATGATTCTGTGCGATGAATAATGGCATTGGGAACCTGCAATATTTACAAGAATATAGAGGTGAAATATAAGTATGAAAACAGAAATCTAGGTATGCTTTGAAGCCCAGAAGGGTTTTGCCCTTGATTGGGATACTTAGCTTTGAATTATGTTCTGCAAAGATGTCTCAGATAATTCGAATTACAATGGCATAGGACGTTGTACATTGGATGATAGAATTTAGAAGAGAACATCAGGTCAAAAAGGGATATTCAGTAGGATTAGGAAGATAGTCAGTAGGTTTAGGAAGAAGAGTGAGTACAGGATTTGGACCAAAAGTTCTTTAGCAATAGACTTTTGGTTATAGAGTGAATGTAAATGTCAGCACATATGAAGAGTCAGACACTATGTTGAACTGGGGAAAATATGTAGAAAAGCAGATATCAATAGAAACATTACGAAATCAGGCAAATTATAAAGTGAGGGATAGAATTAGACATTTTCAACAGTGTTGAGTTTGAATATATAAATAGGAAAAAACAAATATGTAGTCACCAATAGGATTGACAATTGACAGCATTAGGCAACCTGGATATGGATGTTTTTAGAAATCCATGTTCACTTTCCATTTAGGCTTTGGTACAATCATAAGTGTGACCTTTCCATTTTTTGTCCAGAATATTACTGTGATAATGAGGTGACATGAGTATTTCTTTCACCATTTCTGGGAGCAATATATTGAAGATGTAATATTAGAATCGGGGTACAAAGAGGTGTACCCTGTTTCTATGAACATAGAAAAAAAGCATGAATAGACCATACTGTGAATAAATAATATAATTTTTTCAACTTTAAATAATGAATTGAACTGATATCTGAAAAATTAAAGGAAATCGTATATTGATATACAATCATTCAATCCAACCAGTTATATATCTATTGGAAATATTAGTGTTTTGGTTTATCATGAAGAGTGTGTGAGTTTTGCTTCAAAATGATTATGGAAATTCAAAATTATGTGTTTGGAAAGAAGTCTGATGAAAGGACCAGTCAAGAAACCCTGACAATACATGTGTTCTGAAGCAAGAAGTCATTAAAGTTGAAACAAATGCCTATTAATTTGTGAACTTGTGGATGCAATGTATATCCTATGATGTGCAAAAACTGAAGAAACAATAATGTACCAGTGTCGAATACAAATGAATGACAAATTACATATCATGTCTCATAGGAGTCTTCTTGCATTGATGTTAGACTGGGTCAGTTACTGTAGAGTAATTAGGATTTGTATGCACCATTCACTGAAGTTAGGTTTCAGTACTATGAAACAAATATGTATTTCAGGTGGATGAATATTTCTGATTATAATATTGTGAAAAGTTGATTATAAATCCACATACATGTACATGAATGAATTTAGAGAGTATATATTAGACACATTTTTTCATATTTTGACAAATTTGGAGAGTATATATATATCTATGTCTATACACACACACAGACATACACACACAGAGACACACACACACACACAGACACACACACACACACACACAACATTCACAGACATTAAAAAGTACCAATATAAATGCCAATCGAAATTCATCAGTAAATATATATCATCCACAGATGCAAAAATATTTATTTTACTGAACATGAGTTTATGCATAATTTTGTTCTACTAGGACGTTCTCCTATAGGTTGAATTTTCATTTCCAACAGCATTTAGGAGGAGTGAACTCTTCTCACAATTTGTATCTGCCAAGACAGCCACCTCACAAAAATGTATGTGTGAAACCTGGTAGGATTCTATATATGCATATAAATATACATGTGTGAATAGGCTACAGAAAAGGAAAATAAGAATTCATATATTTGTTAAGCTTAAAAACACATGGAGAATATTTCAATTAAAATTTGACGAGATTTATAACTCCTACCTTATATAATGCAAATGTCAAGTCCAACTATACAACATGTCTCCTCTGAAGTGCTTGTATTTCTATTGTGTTGGGTTAAATTTCCCCATTATATTAGGATGAATAGTCTGAGTCTACTAGGTAAGTTTTAGTGTCCGGGATTCAGTACTTCAAATGGAAAATTGGAAAATGAATCCAATTTGTATGTAAATATATGCTGCACAAATATCCTCACGCTCTCATCCAGAACAATGCCTTGACATTACCTTCACCCCAAGTAAGACACAATTAGAGGAGAAGAGTTACACAATCAGTGAATACATATCTGGAATGGAAAATGCTCAGGAGTTCACAACCTTGGAGGTGGTAGAGGAGTTTCCAAAAGTAAGGGACAGGGTAAACACTCCACAAACATGAAGCTCTGCTGCCCTAAAAACTTTTTGAGAAACTGCCTCTGAGCTTCCGCACTTGAAATATATGTTGTTTTCATGAGATTTGGCTTCCTTTGTAGTGAGACCATCAAAGCTGGGTCTGCATCTATGTGACCTGGAGGACATGGTTTCTTATTTTCCAATGAAAAAGAGGAAGCAGTGCTGAATCCTCTCTTTTTAGGTAAATTAAGGTCACTAGAGACTAAGTGTCTCCCCGTCTCCCAGCGTGGACTGTGAAGCCATTTGGTCCTCCTCCACTTTTTGTGGTGTTTAGGCTGCTGCACTGTGAGTTTGGTATTTGTTTCACGAAATACTAGCAGCTAAACTGGGACACAGTGCTGGAGGGAGTTCTGTCACGTGTGGTGGGTCAGGGTCTGCAAGAGAATGCACCAACTAGGCTTCTATCTCTCACAGCTTGCCCCATTGCCCCCTTGTCCATATCAACCTGATTCTTAATTTTCCTCTTAAAACTCTCCATATAACAAGATGCCTTTACATATAAGGGTCTGCTGGCAGCACCATGTCAGTTACAAGCCATTTGGAATCCAATGGTAGATCCACATGGCCCTACCACGGATGTTTTATCAAACACCTCCCCAGCACTGCTCTAGACCCACTACTCAGCAGGCACCAACTTACTGGCATCTCTGTTCTACACCATTTTCATGAAACTCAGTAAATCAAGGCACTGTCTGGAATACTCATGATCAGCAATAGGACATCCAATGTTTCTCCAGTGCCACCTGGTCATAGGAATTTCAAAAATTTCATGGTATTTATCTAGCCATTTTTCAAGCATGAAGTTGGAGGCACTGTGGGTTTCAATTCATTCAGCAAACATTAAATGGTGAGGAAGCTCATTTCAATGAAATCTCTGGAGAAATCTCACAGGCAAGGCTTCCCAAAGAATGGACAAAAGGTCACATTAGGCCAGGCCCATTGAGGTCTACAATGTGAGGTGCATGTGTGTTTTGACTCTCAACTATGGATGCCATTTCTTTAAGAAAAAATCATTTGATGTCCTTGCTGAGATTCCCAGGCCTCTGTGGAAATCTACCCGGGGCCTAGGTCTCAGTTTCCAAGAGCGACTTTCATGCGTGGCCTCTTAAAATCCCAACAAAATTCATAGCAATGCTTCTCTGAGTTCAGTTCCAAAACCCAGTGTTTAAGGGGAATCACACCAGAGTTCAAGCCCACGTGGAACCAGTCATTTTTTCCAATGCCACACAAATGACCAACATTAAAACCAAAACACTCCCACATGGCCCTCACCTTATTCCATATAGTCAATCATCTTAACATCTGGCTGGAGGTTTCCATGAGGGGTGCAGCCCAAGACAGTGTCCAAAATCAGCTCGTTTGCCCCTCATTTGCCTAAAGTCAGGGTAGCCTGGACACCGTTGCTGTGAACCAGGAGTGAACAAATTAGCCTGCCGTTAATACTTCTATGTTTCTCCAATTTGAGGGCTACTGATTTTAGGTATCGATTCTTTAGGTGATTTAGAGTCATGCGAAAACACAAGCACCTCTGCAGGGCTTTGAAGAACTCATTTGACTCACAGAATCCCTATTCTCATTTGTTGGAGTGCAGGAACCTAACAGAGGAAGGCAAGAGTCTTCATCCACAATGAATGATATTTTTTGCCATTTTGGTTTTGGAAGCTCACATGGGATCATTCTTAAGATCCATCAGGTGCTGAGAATCTAAGTCACAGCCACACACAGACCAAGAGGCTGATAAAGACACATCCCTTTCCAAAGCAATTAAGCAAAGAACCACAGGTGAGGCCCATTAATTTCCATTTGAAAACTGTTTTCTTCAGGCTTCACAAAGGGGTTGCCTGAGGCAAAGACCTTCCTGACATTCAGTGGAACACATCAATAAGTAAGCAAAAAGCCCAAAGCAGTGTTTCTGCACTGAGACTTTCCTGGTCACACTGATATCTGAGTTTTCTGAGATGCTCGCCTTTCTCTTCAACTATCCTTTACATGGCCATGTCACAGAGCTTGGAGGTGGTACATATTTTGGATACAAATCCCTGAGCCCATTCTGGAGAGTGGCCAGAATTCAGGAAGAAAACAACAACTTAGAAAGATAGCAGGTGTTGCACATCGATAAGACAAGCTGCAGTCCATTCATATATTGGGCAGGATGAATTATAGGGAAGATTTATACTAGACAGGACACATCCATTAATGCATTCTCTTTTCTAATGTCTGTAACAACGGACACAGTGGGATACACATAAACAGAAACACTCGCCTTGTCAAATGACTTACTAGAAACTGTCTGCTCCAAACCAAACAAACCGCCTTTTCTATCTATTCTCAGAACATGAGACAAAACAACAAACCCACACCCACTCCCACAAAGGCACCTCCTTCCCCCAAGTAGGTCTGTGACTATCCGGAGTGTCCTCTTACTGGTGGGCCATACTCTGTTCCTCCGAAATGGCCTGTCTTCTCTCAGGTCTTGTTTCCTTGACCAACTCTGTGAAGATGTCAGGAAAAAGTGCTTAGCCACTACCTGTTTTCTCAGGAAAGGTCCATCTTCAGAGCTCTCCTGGCATTTGGCCATCCTCACATCATTAGGTACCAAGAAAACTGACTCTGTCCTTGGTAAATCCAAACAAGTGAGCCCACTGGGCCTGGGACTGGGACTGCTTCTGCGTGCCTGGCTTCTTGGATACCAAGTTCAGAGAGTTCCATCACCAAGGAAATGAGGTATGTCACATTCTTTGGAACTGAATGAGGTCACTGCCTTGGCAACCACTTTGTCCTAACAGTTGCTTCCAAGGGTTACATAAGATGGAGGTTTCCCCTACTTCCTGTGACACTTTCATAAGGTAGAATGTATATCAACCATTGGCACCCGGGAACAGCTCTCCACTCAGGCCTGGATTGTTCCACCTTGTCTACAATAAGAAGAGATAGGCAGATTCAGACACATCCCTTCATCCTGACCAGGTTGTTTGCCATGGAAGATGGCTTTTGCTCTCTCAGGAGCTTCATACCTGCCTACAACTTCTCCAGGTATCATTTGTGCATGGACATTTGAGGTTCTCATCTGGTGGAAGATCCCCAACTTTCCTGTATTGTAAGAACCCCTCTGTCCCTGCTCTTCTGTAAAATGATTGAGGGAACAGTGTATACTTGGGGTTAAAAACAGGTTTGATTTGGTGACGAAAGATTCTGTGCGATGAATAATGGGATTGGGAACCTGCAATATTTACAAGAATATAGAGGTGAAATATAAGTATGAAAAAAGAAATCTAGGTATGCTTTGAAGCCCAGAAGGGTTTTGCCCTTGATTGGGATACTTAGCTTTGAATTATGTTCTGCAAAGATGTCTCAGATAATTTGATATACAATGGCATAGGACCTTGTACATTGGATGATTGAATTTAGAAGAGAACATCCAGTCAAAAAGGGATATTCAGTAGGATTAGGAAGATAGTCGGTAGGTTTAGGAAGACGAGTGAGTATAGGATTTGGACCAAAAGTACTTTAGCAATAGACTTTTGGTTATAGAGTGAATGTAAATGTCAGCACATATGAAGAGTCAGACACTTTGTTGAACTGGGGAAAATATGTAGAAAAGCAGATATCAATGGAAACATTACGAAATCAGGCAAAGTATAAAGTGAGGGATAGAATTAGACATTTTCAACAGGGTTGAGTTTCAATATATAAATTAGGAAAAAACAAATATGTAGTCACCAATAGGAGTGACAATTGACAGCATTAGGCAACCTGTACATGGATGTTTTTAGAAATCCATGTTCACTTTCCATTTAGGCTTTGGTACAATCATAAGTGTGACCTTTCCATTTTTTGTCCAGAATATTACTGTGATAATGAGGTGACATGAGTATTTCTTTCACCATTTCTGGGAGCAATATATTGAAGATGTCAAATGAGAATCGGGGGTACAAATAGGTGTACCCTGTTTCTATGAACATAGAGAAAAACCACGAATAGACCATACTTGAATAAATAATATAACTTTTTTGAACTTTAAATAATGAATTGAACTGATATCTGAAAAATAAAAGGAAATTGTATATTGATATATAATAATTCATTCCAACCAGTTATATATCTAATGGAAATATTAGTGTTTTGGTTTATCATGAAGAGTGTGTGAGTTTTGCTTCAAAATGATTATGGAAATTCAAAATAATGTGTTTGGAAAGAAGTCTCATGAAAAGACCAGTCAAGAAACCCTGACAATACATGTGTTCTGAAGCAAGAAGTGATTAATGTTGAAACAAATGCCTATTAATTTGTGAACTTGTGGATGAAATGTATATCCTATGATGTGCAAAAACTGAAGAAACCATAATGCACCAGTGTCGAATACAAATGAATGACAAATTACATATCATGTCCCATAGGAGTCTACTTGCATTGATGTTAGACTGGGTCAGATACTGTGGAATAATTAGGATTTGTATGCACCCTTCACTGAAGTTAGTAGTCAGTACTAGGAAACAAATATGTATTTCAGGTGGATGAATATTTCTGATTATAATCTTCTGAAAAGTGGATTATAAATCAACATAAATGAACATGAATGAATTTAGAGAGTGTATACTAGACACATATATTTCATATTTGGAAAACTTTGGAAAGTATATCTATATCTATATCTATACACACACACACACACACACACACACACACACACACACACACAACACTCACAGACATTAAAAAGTACCAATATAAATGCCAATCGAAATTCATCAGTAAATATATATCATCCACAGATGCAAAAATATTTATGTTACTGAACATGAGTTTATGTATAATGTTGTTCTTCTAGGACGCTCTCTTATAGGTTGAATTTTCATTTCCAACAGCATTTAGGAGGAGTGAACACTTCTCACAATTTGTATCTGCCAAGACATCCACCTTACAAAAATGTACGTGTGATACCTGGTAGGATTCTATATATGCATATAAATATACATGTGTGAATAGGCTACAGAAATTGGAAACAAGTATTCACATATTTGTTAAGTTTAAAAACACATGGAGAATATTTCAATTAAAATTTGACTAGATGTATAACTCCTACCTTATATAATGCAAATGTCAAGTCCAACTATAGAACATGTCTCCTCTGAAGTGCTTGTATTTCTATTGTGTTGGGTTAATTTTCCCCATTATATTAGGATGAATAGTCTGAGTCTACTAGGTATGGGTTAGTGTCAGGGATTCAGTACTTCGAATGAAAAATTGGAAAATGAATCCAATGTGTATGTAAATATATGCTGCACACATATCCTCCCGCTCTCATCCAAAACAATGCCTTGACATTACCTTCACCCCAAGTAAGACACAATTAGAGGAGAAGAGTTACACAATCAGTGAATACATATCTGGAATGGAAAATGCTCAGGAGTTCACAACCTTGGAGGTGGTTTAGGAGTTTCCTAAAGTAAGGGACATGGTAAACACTCCACAAACATGTAACTCTGCTGGCCTAAAAACTGTTTGAGAAACTGCCTCTGAGCTTCCGCACTTTAAATATATGTTGTTTTCATGAGATTTGGCTTCCTTTGTAGTGAGACCATCAAAGCTGGGTCTGCATCTATGTGACCTGGAGGACATGGTTTCTTATTTTTCAATGAACAAGATGAAGCAGTGCTGAATCCTCTCTTTATAGGTAAACTGAGGCCACTGGGGACTAAGTGTCTCCCCGTCTCCCCGTGTGGACTGTGAAGCCATTTGGTCCTCCTCCACTTTTTGTGGTTTTTAGGCTGCTGCACTGTGAGTTTGGTATTTGTTTCACGAAATACTAGCAGCTAAACTGGGACACAGTGCTGGAGGGAGTTCTGTCACGTGTGGTGGGTCAGGGTCTGCAAGAGAATGCACCAACTAGGCTTCTATCTCTCACAGCTTGCCCCATTGCCCCCTTGTCCATATCAACCTGATTCTTAATTTTCCTCTTAAAACTCTCCATATAACAAGATGCCTTTACATATAAGGGTCTGCTGGCAGCACCATGTCAGTTACAAGCCATTTGGAATCCAATGGTAGATCCACATGGCCCTACCACGGATGTTTTATCAAACACCTCCCCAGCACTGCTCTAGACCCACTACTCAGCAGGCACCAACTTACTGGCATCTCTGTTCTACACCATTTTCATGAAACTCAGTAAATCAAGGCACTGTCTGGTATACTCATGATCAGCAATAGGACATCCAATGTTTCTCCAGTGCCACCTGGTCATAGGAATTTCAAAAATTTCATGGTATTTATCTAGCCATTTTTCAACCATGAAGTTGGAGGCACTGTGGGTTTCAATTCATTCAGCAAACATTAAATGGTGAGGAGGCTCATTTCAATGAAATCTCTGGAGAAATCTCACAGGCAAGGCTTCCCAAAGAATGGACAAAAGGTCATATTAGGCCAGGCCCATTGAGGTCTACAATGTGAGGTGCATGTGTGTTTTGACTCTCAACTATGGCTGCCATTTCTTTAAGAATAAAATCATGTGATATCCTTGCTGAGATTCCCAGGTCTGTGGAAATCTACCCGGGGCCTAGGTCTCAGTTTCCAAGAGCGACTTTCATGCGTGGCCTCTTAAAATCCCAACAAAATTCATAGCAATGCTTCTCTGAGTTCAGTTCCAAAACCCAGTGTTTAAGGGGAATCACACCAGAGTTCAAGCCCACGTGGAACCAGTCATTTTTTCCAATGCCACACAAATGACCAACATTAAAACCAAAACACTCCCACATGGCCCTCACCTTATTCCATATAGTCAATCATCTTAAACTCTGGCTGGAGGTTTCCATGAGGGGTGCAGCCCAAGACAGTGTCCAAAATCAGCTCGTTTGCCCCTCATTTGCCTAAAGTCAGGGTAGCCTGGACACCGTTGCTGTGAACCAGGAGTGAACAAATAAGCCTGCCTTTAATACTTCTATGTTTCTCCAATTTGAGGGCTACTGATTTTAGGTATCGATTCTTTAGGTGATTTAGAGTCATGCGAAAACACAAGCACCTCTGCAGGGCTTTGAAGAACTCATTTGACTCACAGAATCCCTATTCATATTTGTTGGAGTGCAGGAACCTAACAGAGGAAGGCAAGAGTCTTCATCCACAATGAATGATATTTTTTGCCATTCTGGTTTTGGAAGCTCACATGGGATCATTCTTAAGATCCATCAGGTGCTGAGAATCTAAGTCACAGCCACACACAGACCAAGAGGCTGATAAAGACACATCCCTTTCCAAAGCAATTAAGCAAAGAACCACAGGTGAGGCCCATTAATTTCCATTTGAAAACTGTTTTCTTCAGGCTTCACAAAGGGGTGGCCTGAGGCAAAGACCTTCCTGACATTCAGTGCAACACAACAATAAGTAAGCAAAAAGCCCAAAGCAGTGTTTCTGCACTGAGACTTTCCTGGTCACACTGATATCTGAGTTTTCTGAGATGCTCGCCATTCTCTTCAACTATCCTTTACATGGCCATGTCACAGAGCTTGGAGGTGATACATATTTTGGACACAAATCCCTGAGCCCATTCTGGAGAGTGGCCAGAATTCAGGAAGAAAACAACAACTTAGAAAGATAGCAGGTGTTGCACATCAATAAGACAAGCTGCAGTCCATTCATATATTGGGCAGGATGAATTATAGGGATGATTTATACTAGACAGGACACATCCATTAATGCATTCTCTTTTCTAATGTCTGTAACAACGGACACAGTGGGATACACATAAACAGAAACACTCGCCTTGTCAAATGACTTACTAGAAACTGTCTGCTCCAAACCAAACAAACCGCCTTTTCGATCTATTCTCAGAACATGAGACAATACAACAAACCCACACCCACTCCCACAAAGGCACCTCCTTCCCCCAAGTAGGTCTGTGACTATCCGGAGTGTCCTCTGACTGGTGGGCCATACTATGTTCCCCCGAAATGGCCTGTCTTCTCTCAGATCTTGTTTCCTTGACCAACTCTGTGAAGATGTCAGGAAAAAGTGGTTAGCCACTACCTGTTTTCTCAGGAAAGGTCCATCTTCAGAGCTCTCCTGGCATTTGGCCATCCTCACATCATTAGGTACCAAGAAAACTGACTCTGTCCTTGGTAAATCCAAACAAGTGAGCCCACTGGGCCTGGGACTGGGACTGCCTCTGCGTGCCTGGCTTCATGGATACCAAGTTCAGAGAGTTCCATCACCAAGGAAATGAGGTATGTCACATTCTTTGGAACTGAATGAGGTCACTGCCTTGGCAACCACTTTGTCCTAACAGTTGCTTCCAAGGGTTACATAAGATGGAGGTTTCCCCTACTTCCTGTGACACTTTCATAAGGTAGAATGTATATCAACCATTGGCACCCGGGAACAGCTCTCCACTCAGGCCTGGATTGTTCCACCTTGTCTACAATAAGAAGTGGGAGGCAGATTCAGACACATCCCTTCATCCTGACCAGGTTGTTTGCCATGGAAGTTGACTTTTGCTCTCTCAGGTGCTTCATACCTGCCTACAACTTCTCCAGGTATCATTTGTGCATGGACATTTGAGGTTCTCATCTGGTGGAATATCCCCAACTTTCCTGTATTGTAAGAACCCCTCTGTCCCTGCTCTTCTGTAAAATGATTGAGGGAACAGTGTATACTTGGGGTTAAAAACAGGTTTGATTTGGTGATGAAAGATTCTGTGCGATGAATAATGGGATTGGGAACCTGCAATATTTACAAGAATATAGAGGTGAAATATAAGTATGAAAAAAGAAATCTAGGTATGCTTTGAAGCCCAGAAGGGTTTTGCCCTTGATTGGGATACTTAGCTTTGAATTATGTTCTGCAAAGATGTCTCAGATAATTTGATATACAATGGCATAGGACCTTGTACATTGGATGATTGAATTTAGAAGAGAACATCCAGTCAAAAAGGGATATTCAGTAGAATTAGGAAGATAGTCGGTAGGTTTAGGAAGACGAGTGAGTATAGGATTTGGACCAAAAGTTCTTTAGCAATAGACTTTTGGTTATAGAGTGAATGTAAATGTCAGCACATATGAAGAGTCAGACACTATGTTGAACTGGGGAAAATATGTAGAAAAGCAGATATCAATGGAAACATTACGAAAGCAGGCAAAGTATTAAGTGAGGGATAGAATTAGACATTTTCAACAGGGTTGAGTTTCAATATATAAATTAGGAAAAAACAAATATGTAGTCACCAATAGGAGTGACAATTGACAGCATTAGGAAACCTGGACATGGATGTTTTTAGAAATCCATGTTCACTTTCCATTTAGGCTTTGGTACAATCATAAGTGTGACCTTTCCATTTTTGTCCAGAATATTACTGTGATAATGAGGTGACATGAGTATTTCTTTCACCATTTCTGGGAGCAATATATTGAAGATGTAAAATTAGAATCAGGGGTACAATAGGTGTACCCTGTTTCTATGAACATAGAGAAAAACCACGAATAGACCATACAGTGAATAAATAATATAACTTTTTTGATCTTTAAATAATGAATTGAACTGATATCTGAAAAATAAAAGGAAATTGTATATTGATATACAATCATTCATTCCAACCAGGTATATATGTAATGGAAATATTTGTGTTTTGGTTTATCATGAAGAGTGTGTGAGTTTTGCTTCAAAATGATTATGGAAATTCAAAATAATGTGTTTGGAAAGAAGTCTCATGAAAAGACCAGTCAAGAAACCCTGACAATACGTGTGTTCTGAAGCAAGAAGTGATTAATGTTGAAACAAATGCCTATTAATTTGTGAACTTGTGGATGAAATGTATATCCTATGATGTGCAAAAACTGAAGAAACAATAATGTACCAGTGTCGAATACAAATGAATGACAAATTACGTATCATGTCCCATAGGAGTCTACTTGCATTGATGTTAGACTGGGTCAGATACTGTAGAATAATTAGGATTTGTATGCACCCTTCACTGAAGTTAGTAGTCAGTACTAGGAAACAAATATGTATTTCAGGTGGATGAATATTTCTGATTATAATCTTCTGAAAAGTGGATTATAAATCAACATACATGAACATGAATGAATTTAGAGAGTGTATACTAGACACATATATTTCATATTTGGAAAACTTTGGAGAGTATATCTATATCTATATCTATACACACACACACACACACACACACACAACACTCACAGACATTAAAAAGTACCAATATAAATGCCAATCGAAATTCATCAGTAAATATATATCATCCACAGATGCAAAAATATTTATGTTACTGAACATGAGTTTATGTATAATGTTGTTCTTCTAGGACGCTCTCTTATAGGTTGAATTTTCATTTCCAACAGCATTTAGGAGGAGTGAACACTTCTCACAATTTGTATCTGCCAAGACATCCACCTTACAAAAATGTACGTGTGATACCTGGTAGGATTCTATATATGCATATAAATATACATGTGTGAATAAGCTACTGAAATTTTAAACAAGTATTCACATATTTGTTAAGTTTAAAAACACATGGAGAATATTTCAATTAAAATTTGACTAGATGTATAACTCCTACCTTATATAATGCAAATGTCAAGTCCAACTATAGAACATGTCTCCTCTGAAGTGCTTGTATTTCTATTGTGTTGGGTTAATTTTCCCCATTATATTAGGATGAATAGTCTGAGTCTACTAGGTATGGGTTAGTGTCAGGGATTCAGTACTTCGAATGAAAAATTGGAAAATGAATCCAATGTGTATGTAAATATATGCTGCACAAATATCCTCCCGCTCTCATCCAAAACAATGCCTTGACATTACCTTCACCCCAAGTAAGACACAATTAGAGGAGAAGAGTTACACAATCAGTGAATACATATCTGGAATGGAAAATGCTCAGGAGTTCACAACCTTGGAGGTTGTTTGGGAGTTTCCAAAAGTAAGGGACATGGTAAACACTCCACAAACATGTAACTCTGCTGGCCTAAAAACTTTTTGAGAAACTGCCTCTGAGCTTCCACAATTGAAATATATGGTGTTTTCATGAGATTTGGCTTCTTTTGTAGTGAGACCATCAAAGCTGGGTCTGCATCTATGTGACCTGGAGGACATGGTTTCTTATTTTCCAATGAACAAGATGAAGCAGTGCTGAATCCTCTCTTTATAGGTAAACTGAGGCCACTGGGGACTAAGTGTCTCCCCGTCTCCCCGTGTGGACTGTGAAGCCATTTGGTCCTCCTCCACTTTTTGTGGTTTTTAGGCTGCTGCACTGTGAGTTTGGAATTTGTTTCACGAAATACTAGCAGCTAAACTGGGACACAGTGCTGGAGGGAGTTCTGTCACGTGTGGTGGGTCAGGGTCTGCAAGAGAATGCACCAACTAGGCTTCTATCTCTCACAGCTTGCCCCATTGCCCCCTTGTCCATATCAACCTGATTCTTAATTTTCCTCTTAAAACTCTCCATATAACAAGATGCCTTTACATATAAGGGTCTGCTGGCAGCACCATGTCAGTTACAAGCCATTTGGAATCCAATGGTAGATGCACATGGTCCTACCACGGATGTTTTATCAAACGCCTCCCCACCACTGCTCTAGACCCACTACTCAGCAGGCTCCAAATTACTGGCATCTCTGTTCTACACCATTTTCATGAAACTCAGTAAATCAAGGCACACTCTGGTATACTCATGATCAGCAACAGGACATCCAATGTTTCTCCAGTGCCACCTGGTCATAGGAATTTCAAAAATTTTATGGTATTTATGTAGCCATTTTTCAAGCATGAAGTTGGAGGCACTGTGGGTATCAATTCATTAGGCAAACATTAAATGGTGAGGACGCTCATTTCAATGAAATATCTGGAGAACTGTCACAGGCAAGGCTTCCCAAAGAATGGACAAAACGTCACATTAGGCCAGGCCCATTGAGGTCAACAATGTGAGGTCCATGTGTGTTTTGACTCTCAATTATGGCTGCCATTTCTTTAAGAATAAAATCATGTGATATCCTTGCTGAGATTCCCAGGCCTCAGTGGAAATCTACCCGGGGCCTAGGTCTCAGTTTTCAAGAGCGACTTTCATGCGTGGCCTCTTAAAATCCCAACAAAATTCATGGCAATGCTTCTCTGAGTTCAGTTCCAAAACCCAGTGTCTAAGGGGAATCACACCAGAGTTCAAGCCCACGTGGACCCAGTCATTTTTTCCAATGCCACACAAATGACCAACATTAAAACCAAAACACTCCCACATGGCCCTCACATTTTTCCATATAGTCAATCATCTTAACCTCTGGCTGGAGGTTTCCATGAGGGGTGCAGCCCAAGACAGTGTCCAAAATCAGCTCGTTTGCCCCTCATTTGCCTAAAGTCAGGGTAGCCTGGACACCGTTGCTGTGAACCAGGAGTGAACAAATAAGCCTGCCGTTAATACTTCTATGTTTCTCCAATTTGATCGCTACTGATTTTAGGTATCGATTCTTTAGGTGATTTAGAGTCATGCGAAAACACAAGCACCTCTGCAGGGCTTTGAAGAACTCATTTGACTCACAGAATCCCTATTCATATTTGTTGGAGTGCAGGAACCTAACAGAGGAAGGCAAGAGTCTTCATCCACAATGAATGATATTTTTTGCCATTTAGTTTTGGAAGCTCACATGGGATCATTCTTAAGATCCATCAGGTGCTGAGAATCTAAGTCACAGCCACACACAGGTCCAAGAGGCTGATAAAGACACATCCCTTTCCAAAGCAATTAAGCAAAGAGCCACAGGTGAGGCCCATTCATTTCCATTTGAAAACTGTTTTCTTCAGGCTTCACAAAGGGGTGGCCTGAGGCAAAGACCTTCCTGACATTCAGTGCAACACAACAATAAGTAAGCAAAAAGCCCAAGGCAGTGTTTCTGCACTGAGACTTTACTGGTCACACTGATATCTGAGTTTTCTGAGATGCTCGCCATTCTCTTCAACTACCCTTTACATGGCCATGTCACAGAGCTTGGAGGTGGTACATATTTTGGACACAAATCCCTGAGCCCATTCTGGAGAGTGGCCAGAATTCAGGAAGAAAACAACAACTTAGAAAAATAGCAGTTGTTGCACATCGATAAGACAAGGTGCAGTCCATTCATATATTGGGCAGGATGAATTATAGGGAAGATTTATACTAGACAGGACACATCCATTAATGCATTCTCTTTTCTAATGTCTACAACAACGGACACAGTGGGATACACATAAACAGAAACACTCGCCTTGTCAAATGACTTACTAGAAACTGTCTGCTCCAAACCAAACAAACCGCCTTTTCGGTCTATTCTCAGAACATGAGACAAAACAACAAACCCACACCAACTCCCACAAAGGCACCTCCTTCCCCCAAGTAGGTCTGTGACTATCCGGAGTGTCCTCTGACTGGTGGGCCATACTATGTTCCCCCGAAATGGCCTGTCTTCTCTCAGATCTTGTTTCCTTGACCAACTCTGTGAAGATGTCAGGAAAAAGTGGTTAGCCACTACCTGTTTTCTCAGGAAAGGTCCATCTTCAGAGCTCTCCTGGCATTTGGCCATCCTCACATCATTAGGTACCAAGAAAACTGACTCTGTCCTTGGTAAATCCAAACAAGTGAGCCCACTGGGCCTGGGACTGGGACTGCCTCTGCGTGCCTGGCTTCATGGATACCAAGTTCAGAGAGTTCCATCACCAAGGAAATGAGGTATGTCACATTCTTTGGAACTGAATGAGGTCACTGCCTTGGCAACCACTTTGTCCTAACAGTTGCTTCCAAGGGTTACATAAGATGGAGGTTTCCCCTACTTCCTGTGACACTTTCATAAGGTAGAATGTATATCAACCATTGGCACCCGGGAACAGCTCTCCACTCAGGCCTGGATTGTTCCACCTTGTCTACAATAAGAAGTGGGAGGCAGATTCAGACACATCCCTTCATCCTGACCAGGTTGTTTGCCATGGAAGTTGACTTTTGCTCTCTCAGGTGCTTCATACCTGCCTACAACTTCTCCAGGTATCATTTGTGCATGGACATTTGAGGTTCTCATCTGGTGGAATATCCCCAACTTTCCTGTATTGTAAGAACCCCTCTGTCCCTGCTCTTCTGTAAAATGATTGAGGGAACAGTGTATACTTGGGGTTAAAAACAGGTTTGATTTGGTGATGAAAGATTCTGTGCGATGAATAATGGGATTGGGAACCTGCAATATTTACAAGAATATAGAGGTGAAATATAAGTATGAAAAAAGAAATCTAGGTATGCTTTGAAGCCCAGAAGGGTTTTGCCCTTGATTGGGATACTTAGCTTTGAATTATGTTCTGCAAAGATGTCTCAGATAATTTGATATACAATGGCATAGGACCTTGTACATTGGATGATTGAATTTAGAAGAGAACATCCAGTCAAAAAGGGATATTCAGTAGAATTAGGAAGATAGTCGGTAGGTTTAGGAAGACGAGTGAGTATAGGATTTGGACCAAAAGTTCTTTAGCAATAGACTTTTGGTTATAGAGTGAATGTAAATGTCAGCACATATGAAGAGTCAGACACTATGTTGAACTGGGGAAAATATGTAGAAAAGCAGATATCAATGGAAACATTACGAAAGCAGGCAAAGTATTAAGTGAGGGATAGAATTAGACATTTTCAACAGGGTTGAGTTTCAATATATAAATTAGGAAAAAACAAATATGTAGTCACCAATAGGAGTGACAATTGACAGCATTAGGAAACCTGGACATGGATGTTTTTAGAAATCCATGTTCACTTTCCATTTAGGCTTTGGTACAATCATAAGTGTGACCTTTCCATTTTTGTCCAGAATATTACTGTGATAATGAGGTGACATGAGTATTTCTTTCACCATTTCTGGGAGCAATATATTGAAGATGTAAAATTAGAATCAGGGGTACAATAGGTGTACCCTGTTTCTATGAACATAGAGAAAAACCACGAATAGACCATACAGTGAATAAATAATATAACTTTTTTGATCTTTAAATAATGAATTGAACTGATATCTGAAAAATAAAAGGAAATTGTATATTGATATACAATCATTCATTCCAACCAGGTATATATGTAATGGAAATATTTGTGTTTTGGTTTATCATGAAGAGTGTGTGAGTTTTGCTTCAAAATGATTATGGAAATTCAAAATAATGTGTTTGGAAAGAAGTCTCATGAAAAGACCAGTCAAGAAACCCTGACAATACGTGTGTTCTGAAGCAAGAAGTGATTAATGTTGAAACAAATGCCTATTAATTTGTGAACTTGGGGATGAAATGTATAGCCTATGATGTGCAAAAACTGAAGAAACAATAATGTACCAGTGTCGAATACAAATGAATGACAAATTACGTATCATGTCCCATAGGAGTCTACTTGCATTGATGTTAGACTGGGTCAGATACTGTAGAATAATTAGGATTTGTATGCACCCTTCACTGAAGTTAGTAGTCAGTACTAGGAAACAAATATGTATTTCAGGTGGATGAATATTTCTGATTATAATCTTCTGAAAAGTGGATTATAAATCAACATACATGAACATGAATGAATTTAGAGAGTGTATACTAGACACATATATTTCATATTTGGAAAACTTTGGAGAGTATATCTATATCTATATCTATACACACACACACACACACACACACACAACACTCACAGACATTAAAAAGTACCAATATAAATGCCAATCGAAATTCATCAGTAAATATATATCATCCACAGATGCAAAAATATTTATGTTACTGAACATGAGTTTATGTATAATGTTGTTCTTCTAGGACGCTCTCTTATAGGTTGAATTTTCATTTCCAACAGCATTTAGGAGGAGTGAACACTTCTCACAATTTGTATCTGCCAAGACATCCACCTTACAAAAATGTACGTGTGATACCTGGTAGGATTCTATATATGCATATAAATATACATGTGTGAATAAGCTACTGAAATTTTAAACAAGTATTCACATATTTGTTAAGTTTAAAAACACATGGAGAATATTTCAATTAAAATTTGACTAGATGTATAACTCCTACCTTATATAATGCAAATGTCAAGTCCAACTATAGAACATGTCTCCTCTGAAGTGCTTGTATTTCTATTGTGTTGGGTTAATTTTCCCCATTATATTAGGATGAATAGTCTGAGTCTACTAGGTATGGGTTAGTGTCAGGGATTCAGTACTTCGAATGAAAAATTGGAAAATGAATCCAATGTGTATGTAAATATATGCTGCACAAATATCCTCCCGCTCTCATCCAAAACAATGCCTTGACATTACCTTCACCCCAAGTAAGACACAATTAGAGGAGAAGAGTTACACAATCAGTGAATACATATCTGGAATGGAAAATGCTCAGGAGTTCACAACCTTGGAGGTTGTTTGGGAGTTTCCAAAAGTAAGGGACATGGTAAACACTCCACAAACATGTAACTCTGCTGGCCTAAAAACTTTTTGAGAAACTGCCTCTGAGCTTCCACAATTGAAATATATGGTGTTTTCATGAGATTTGGCTTCTTTTGTAGTGAGACCATCAAAGCTGGGTCTGCATCTATGTGACCTGGAGGACATGGTTTCTTATTTTCCAATGAACAAGATGAAGCAGTGCTGAATCCTCTCTTTATAGGTAAACTGAGGCCACTGGGGACTAAGTGTCTCCCCGTCTCCCCGTGTGGACTGTGAAGCCATTTGGTCCTCCTCCACTTTTTGTGGTTTTTAGGCTGCTGCACTGTGAGTTTGGAATTTGTTTCACGAAATACTAGCAGCTAAACTGGGACACAGTGCTGGAGGGAGTTCTGTCACGTGTGGTGGGTCAGGGTCTGCAAGAGAATGCACCAACTAGGCTTCTATCTCTCACAGCTTGCCCCATTGCCCCCTTGTCCATATCAACCTGATTCTTAATTTTCCTCTTAAAACTCTCCATATAACAAGATGCCTTTACATATAAGGGTCTGCTGGCAGCACCATGTCAGTTACAAGCCATTTGGAATCCAATGGTAGATGCACATGGTCCTACCACGGATGTTTTATCAAACGCCTCCCCACCACTGCTCTAGACCCACTACTCAGCAGGCTCCAAATTACTGGCATCTCTGTTCTACACCATTTTCATGAAACTCAGTAAATCAAGGCACACTCTGGTATACTCATGATCAGCAACAGGACATCCAATGTTTCTCCAGTGCCACCTGGTCATAGGAATTTCAAAAATTTTATGGTATTTATGTAGCCATTTTTCAAGCATGAAGTTGGAGGCACTGTGGGTATCAATTCATTAGGCAAACATTAAATGGTGAGGACGCTCATTTCAATGAAATATCTGGAGAACTGTCACAGGCAAGGCTTCCCAAAGAATGGACAAAACGTCACATTAGGCCAGGCCCATTGAGGTCAACAATGTGAGGTCCATGTGTGTTTTGACTCTCAATTATGGCTGCCATTTCTTTAAGAATAAAATCATGTGATATCCTTGCTGAGATTCCCAGGCCTCAGTGGAAATCTACCCGGGGCCTAGGTCTCAGTTTTCAAGAGCGACTTTCATGCGTGGCCTCTTAAAATCCCAACAAAATTCATGGCAATGCTTCTCTGAGTTCAGTTCCAAAACCCAGTGTCTAAGGGGAATCACACCAGAGTTCAAGCCCACGTGGACCCAGTCATTTTTTCCAATGCCACACAAATGACCAACATTAAAACCAAAACACTCCCACATGGCCCTCACATTTTTCCATATAGTCAATCATCTTAACCTCTGGCTGGAGGTTTCCATGAGGGGTGCAGCCCAAGACAGTGTCCAAAATCAGCTCGTTTGCCCCTCATTTGCCTAAAGTCAGGGTAGCCTGGACACCGTTGCTGTGAACCAGGAGTGAACAAATAAGCCTGCCGTTAATACTTCTATGTTTCTCCAATTTGATCGCTACTGATTTTAGGTATCGATTCTTTAGGTGATTTAGAGTCATGCGAAAACACAAGCACCTCTGCAGGGCTTTGAAGAACTCATTTGACTCACAGAATCCCTATTCATATTTGTTGGAGTGCAGGAACCTAACAGAGGAAGGCAAGAGTCTTCATCCACAATGAATGATATTTTTTGCCATTTAGTTTTGGAAGCTCACATGGGATCATTCTTAAGATCCATCAGGTGCTGAGAATCTAAGTCACAGCCACACACAGGTCCAAGAGGCTGATAAAGACACATCCCTTTCCAAAGCAATTAAGCAAAGAGCCACAGGTGAGGCCCATTCATTTCCATTTGAAAACTGTTTTCTTCAGGCTTCACAAAGGGGTGGCCTGATGCAAAGACCTTCCTGACATTCAGTGCAACACAACAATAAGTAAGCAAAAAGCCCAAGGCAGTGTTTCTGCACTGAGACTTTACTGGTCACACTGATATCTGAGTTTTCTGAGATGCTCGCCATTCTCTTCAACTACCCTTTACATGGCCATGTCACAGAGCTTGGAGGTGGTACATATTTTGGACACAAATCCCTGAGCCCATTCTGGAGAGTGGCCAGAATTCAGGAAGAAAACAACAACTTAGAAAAATAGCAGTTGTTGCACATCGATAAGACAAGGTGCAGTCCATTCATATATTGGGCAGGATGAATTATAGGGAAGATTTATACTAGACAGGACACATCCATTAATGCATTCTCTTTTCTAATGTCTACAACAACGGACACAGTGGGATACACATAAACAGAAACACTCGCCTTGTCAAATGACTTACTAGAAACTGTCTGCTCCAAACCAAACAAACCGCCTTTTCGGTCTATTCTCAGAACATGAGACAAAACAACAAACCCACACCAACTCCCACAAAGGCACCTCCTTCCCCCAAGTAGGTCTGTGACTATCCGGAGTGTCCTCTGACTGGTGGGCCATACTATGTTCCCCCAAAATGGCCTGTCTTCTCTCAGATCTTGTTTCCTTGACCAACTCTGTGAAGATGTCAGGAAAAAGTGGTTAGCCACTACCTGTTTTCTCAGGAAAGGTCCATCTTCAGAGCTCTCCTGGCATTTGGCCATCCTCACATCATTAGGTACCAAGAAAACTGACTCTGTCCTTGGTAAATCCAAACAAGTGAGCCCACTGGGCCTGGGACTGGGACTGCCTCTGCGTGCCTGGCTTCTTGGATACCAAGTTCAGAGAGTTCCATCACCAAGGAAATGAGGTATGTCACATTCTTTGGAACTGAATGAGGTCACTGCCTTGGCAACCACTTTGTCCTAACAGTTGCTTCCAAGGGTTACATAAGATGGAGGTTTCCCCTACTTCCTGTGACACTTTCATAAGGTAGAATGTATATCAACCATTGGCACCCGGGAACAGCTCTCCACTCAGCCCTGGTTTGGTCCATCTTCTGTACAATAAGAAGAGAGAGAGGCAGATTCAGACACATCCCTTCATCCTGACCAGGTTGTTTGCCATGGAAGATGACTTTTGCTCTCTCAGGAGCTTCATACCTGCCTACAACTTCTCCATGTATCATTTGTGCATGGACATTTGAGGTTCTCATCTGGTGGAAGATCCCCAACTTTCCTGTATTGTAAGAACCCCTCTGTCCCTGCTCTTCTGTAAAATGTTTGAGGGAACAGTGTATACCTGGGGTTAAAAACAGGTTTTATTTGGTGATGAATGATTCTGTGCGATGAATAATGGGATTGGGAACCTGCAATATTTACAAGAATATAGAGGTGAAATATAAGTAGGAAAACAGAAATCTAGGTATGATTTGAAGCCCAGAGGGTTTTGCCCTTGATTGGGATACTTAGCTTTGAATTATGTTCCGCAAAGATGTCTCAGATAATTTGATATACAATGGCATAGGACCTTGTACATTGGATGATTGAATTTAGAAGAGAACATCCAGTCAAAAAGGGATATTCAGTAGGATTAGGAAGATATTCGGTAGGTTTAGGAAGACAAGTGAGTATAGGATTTGGACCAAAAGTTCTTTAGCAATAGACTTTTGGTTATAGGGTGAATGTAAATGTCAGCACATATGAAGAGTCAGACACTATGTTGAACTGGGGAAAATATGTAGAAAAGCAGATATCAATGGAAACATTACGAAATCAGGCAAAGTATAAAGTGAGGGATAGAATTAGACATTTTCAACAGGGTTGAGTTTCAATATATAAATTAGGAAAAAACAAATATGTAGTCACCAATAGGATTGACAATTGACAGCATTAGGCAACATGGACATGGATGTTTTTGAAATCCATGTTCACTTTCCATTTAGGCTTTGGTACAATCATAAGTGTGACCTTTCCATTTTTTGTCCAGAATATTGCTGTGATAACGAGGTGACATGAGTATTTCTTTCACCATTTCTGGGAGCAATGTATTGAAGATGTAAAATTAGAATCGGGGGTACAAATAGGTGTACCCTGTTTCTATGAACATAGAGAAAAACCACGAATAGACCATACTGTGAATAAATCATATAACTTTTTTGAACTTTAAATAATGAATTGAACTGATATCTGAAAAATAAAAGGAAATTGTATATTGATATACAATCATTCATTCCAACCAGTTATATATCTAATGGAAATATTAGTGTTTTGGTTTATCATGAAGAGTGTGTGAGTTTTGCTTTAAAATGATTATGGAAATTCAAAATAATGTGTTTGGAAAGAAGTCTCATGAAAAGACCAGTCAAGAAACCCTGACAATATATGTGTTCTGAAGCAAGAAGTGATTAATGTTGAAACAAATGCCTATTAATTTGTGAACTTGTGGATGAAATGTATATCCTATGATGTGCAAAAACTGAAGAAACAATAATGTACCAGTGTCGAATACAAATGAATGACAAATTACATATCATGTCCCATAGGAGTCTACTTGCATTGATGTTAGACTGGGTCAGATACTGTAGAATAATTTGGATTTGTATGCACCCTTCACTGAAGTTATTAGTCAGTACTAGGAAACAAATATGTATTTCAGGTGGATGAATATTTCTGATTATAATCTTGTGAAAAGTTGATTATAAATCCACATACATGAACCTGAATGAATTTAGAGAGTGTATACTAGACACATATATTTCATATTTGGAAAACTTTGGAGAGTATATCTATATCTATATCTATACACACACACACACACACACACACACACACACACACACAACACTCACAGACATTAAAAAGTACCAATATAAATGCCAATCGAAATTCACCAGTAAATATATATCATCCACAGATGCTTCTTCCAGACCCAGTCTCCTCTCCAAACACTCCTCCCTTAACACCTGTTAGTCTAGTCTATTATAATACCCCAGAGGAAAAAGGGACTCTTGCCGCAAAATGGGAAGGCCCCTATCCTGTCATTCTCTTTACCCTTACCGCTGCCAAACTCTCCTTACCAGACAACTGTCTCACTCCCTGGATTCACATGTCTAGGTTGAAGCCACATCACCAGGAGGCCCCACCTGCTGAAGACAGGGCCACCCCAGAGGAACTCCAAGAATCACCTACTGAACCTCCCCTTTACTCCTGCTCTCCACACCCATCTCACCCATTTTAGTTGTGGCTCACACGGTTTTCCTTGCAGCCCAATTCCTCTTAAAGAAGGCACAATGAGCTCTCCCAACACCCTAGTCTTCTCTAACTGCTTGTTTTTTGTGCTCTGCTTATTTTCTGTGCTCTGTCAGGACTGGTCTTTACCCTCCTCACCTACCATGCATTTATTCACTTTTCGGGAACGATACTCAGAACATGGCATGCAGAAGGTCTGCGCAGTGGATGCAACTACTTGCTTCATCCACAACTGCACCTCTATTTCCCTAAAATTGTCACCTCCAAGGACCTTCGTCCCTGGTAGCTGGAACTGGCCTTTCATTTGCTTCCTTTTTGATCAAACAAAAGACTATTGTCATTGGTGGCCTGAGATATATAATGGGTGCCCCTATTGGTCATGCATGTTCCATGATGAACGTGGTAGCTATTCTTACCACTCATTTGGTTACCCTGAAGGGTGGACTTCTAGTTACATAAAGTGGCATAAAGGCTCTTCATCCAGTAACAATGGATGGTATACTTTAGATAAACCTGACCCCAAGGCCAAACGATGGGGCTATGTTGAGTTTGCTGTCTATGCTCGGACAACCTCAGTCAGACCCACAGGGTGGATGACTATTGGCCGCACCCTGATTACGCAACCTAAGGCAACCATCCAGGGAGTCGAACACATTAAGGACTCAGAATCAAAACTTTGAGATCATATCCATAGCTCATCCAAAGAGGATTCAGAGCTTTCAACCCTCTCAGGTCCCCCTCCCACATGGCTCAATTTGCTACACCAAACTTTTTGATTATTAAACTCCACCCCTCTTTCTGTGCCTACTTCTCAGTGCTTTCTCTGTGCTTCACTTAGTCGTCCACTTCTAGCAGCAGTCCCATTAGCGGCAGGAAATATTCCAGCAAAACCCTACAATTTCTCTAAAAAGGACAACCCCTACATGTGACACGTATCCCACTGTGGGAAAGTTATTCCACCAATACTTTATTTCCTTCCATCTGTTTCCACCTGCCAATAATGAATCCTTTACCCATTTGTTCCTTGAGCTACAGCACCCCATAGAGCCCTGTGTTTATGCAACCTGGACATTTCCTCTGGTGTAATGGTTCTTTAAGTACCTCAACCATCAATGTCTCTGGCGCCTGTTTCTTGGTTACTGTAGTTCCTCAGCTATCTTTGTATACTCCCACCGAATTCTGACAGTTGGCCCTACCTTCCCGCACCCGTAGGGTAGTCTTTCTGCCGGTTCTGGTAGGCCTCATTTTAACAACCTCAGTGACAGGTCTCGGACTCTCTGGTGGAGCTATAGGTCATGCTCTATGGGATCCAATGACCTTCAACAAAAACTGCAGGAAACACTCAATACCATGGCTGAGTCTCTGGGTTCCTTGCAGCGGCAGGTTACTTCATTGGCACAAGTGGCTTTACAGAACCAAAGGGCAATTGATCTTCTCACTGCAGAAAAAGGGGTTACATGCCTATTCCTCAGAGAGGAATTTTGCTATTATGTTAATGAATCTGGGCTAATAAAAAAATGTTGTTAAATTGCAGGAATTATCGACCCAATTGCTCAAACCTACCTCCTCCATTCCCATAACGGGGTTCTTCCAATCCTATCTTGCCATGTACTTACTACATATCTTGGATCCCCTTATTTGGATGCTCCTTTTTTGTGCTCTCTTGCCCTGCATAATGAAGTGCCTTCAAACCCAACTGCATAAAATTCCTAATCAAACTTTCAACCAGCTTTTGCTTAGTCACTACCAGCCTCTGATGACCGATGAATCCCCAACATCTCCAAGAGAACAGTTCACTCAGTGATGAAGCTCACTACCAGGCACGATGGAATGCAACGGGTATTAGACAGCGGGAGACAACGAGCTCGGAGAACCTCTTAATCTGCCATCCTGGATTCATAGTCTTTACCACCTTCTAAGCTTTCTCATGGTTCTTGGCCTCTTCTATGTCAGTCCCCCCACATGGAACTTCTGCCAAAAATTGACATTTGCTTTAATTTTTATCTTCATTCTGTTTTTATTCGCTCTGATCTTCTTCAAGCGCTGGCGACACCATGTCCAGGCAACGCTTCCAGTATTTCCTTGAGTCTCTGTTACAGGACCAGTGGCTGATACCAACAATCTCTTCCATCCAGGACTGGTTCCATGCCATCGACATCTTTGACTTCAGGGAACATTCATTGACTTCACCCCTATGAAAATAGCTGTCTATAGCCACTGGGTTTTATTTCTGGCTGCCATGATATCCCCATACCTGCCCCCTGAGCATTCCTCCACTTCTCTTTCTAGGCCCCACACCACCCCCACACAGCAGGAAGCAGCCAGATCTGACAAACGACACCCCACTTCCTAATAAAACAAAAAGGGTGGAATGTTGGGAAAAGAATAAATGGCAGCCATACCCCAGAGAAAAACCCCAACATGGCGCCTAAGGACTTCTTCTTCCTACCTTCTTCATTTCTGCAGTGGCGCAAAAAGTTCCCGCCCTTGTGAACTCTCCCGCCAGCGCCAATTTCAAATCTCGCTTGTGGGGAACCTTAGCCCCAATGAGAACTAATTCCTGGGCTCTGGAGCTGATATTTGAAAGAACTTGTCAATAAACGGGTTGCTGCCATTTATGTAAGCCATACCATCTCCCCCTTAGTTCTATATAAGCACACAGCTTTTAGCAATAAATTTGGATTTCTCCCGGTGAAGTGTCATTGCGTGGGGAATTATTTCACTCATGTTCAGCAACAGGATATCCAAAGGTTCTCCAGTGCCACCTGGTAATGGGAATTTCAGAAATTTGATAGTATTTATTTAACTATTTTTGAAGGATGAAGTTGGAGTCACTGTGCGTTTCAATTAATGCAGGAAACATTATGTGGTGAGGAAGCTCATTTAAATGAAATCTCTGGAGAAATCTCACAGGCAAGGCTTCCCAAAAAGTGGCCAAAATGTCACATGAAGCCAGGATCATTGAGGTCTACAATATGAGTTCCATTTGTGTTTAGACTCTCAATTATGGCTGCCAAGTCTTTCAAAATAAAATCATGTGATATCCTGGCTGAGATTCTCACTGCACTGTGGAAAGACACCCTGGCCCTCGATCTCAGTTTTCAAGGGCGCATCTCATGCGTGGCCTCCTAAAATCCCAACACATTTCATGGCAATACTTCTTTGAGGTAAATTCCAGAACTCAGTCTCTAAGAGGAATCATGCCAGAATTCAAGCCCAGGTGGATCCAGTTATCTCTTCCAACCGCCAAACAAATGACCACAATTAAAACCAAACACTCCCACATGGCCCTCATCTTCTTCCATATAGACACTTATCATAACCTCTGGCTGGAGTTTTTCATGAGGGGTGCAGCCCAAGACAGTGTCAAAAATAAGCTCCCTTGCCCCTCATTTGCCTAAAGTCAAGGTGGCCTGGACACCCATCCGGTGAACCAGGAGTGATCAGATAGGCCAGCTGTTAATACTGCTCTGCATCTCCAATTTGAGGCCTACTGACTGTCAGGTATAGATTCTTTATATGATTTGGAGCCATGAGAAAACCCAAAAACCTATGGGTTAGCCTCTGCAGGGCTGTGCATAACTCATTTGAACCAAAGGATCCGTATTCTCACTTGATGGTGGTCAGGAACCTTACAAATGAATGCGAGAGACTTCATTCACAATAATTGCTCTTTTGGCCATTTTGGTTTTGGATGCACACATGGGATCTCTCTTTACATCCATCAGGTGCTGAGAATCTAAGCCACAACCTCACACAGGGCCAAGAGGCTGATTCAGACACATCCCTTTCCAAAGCAATTAAGCAAAGAGCCACAGGTGATGCCTATTCATTTCCATTTGAAAACTGTTTTCTTCAGGCTTCACAAAGGGGTGGCCTGAGGCAAAGACCTTCCTGACATTCAGGGAAACAGAACAATTGATAAGCAAAAGGCCGAAAGCATGGTTTCTCCACTGAGACTTTCTTGGTCACACTGATATCTGAGTTTTCTGAGATGCTCGCCATTCCCTTCAGCTATCCAGGACATGGCAATGTCACAGAGCTTGGAGGTGGTACATATTTTGGACACAAAACCATGAGACTATTCTGGAGAGTGGTGAGAATTCTGGAAGAAACAGGAACTTAGGAAGGTAGCAGGTGTTGCCCATGGATAAGGCAAGCTGCAGTCCATTCATAAATTGGGCAGGATGAATGCCAGGAATCTTTCTACTATACAGGACATATGAATTGTTGCATTCTATTTTCTAATGTCTACAACCACGGACACAGTGGGATACACAGAAATAGAAACACTTGCCTTGTCCAACGACTTACTAGAAGAAGACCACTCCAAATCAAACAAACCGTCTTTCCTACCTATTCTCAGATCATGAGACAAAACCACAAAATCACACCCACCCCACAAAGACACCTCCTTCCCCCATGTAACTCTGTGACTATCCGGAGTTTCCTCTGAGTGGTGGGCCATACTATGTTCCCCCAAAATGGCCTGTCCTATCTCAGATCTGGTCTCCTTGGCCAACTCTGTGAAGTTGTCAGGAGCCTGCGGTGAACCACTACCTACTTTCTCAGGAAAGGCCCCTATTCAGAGCTCTCCTGGTATTTGGCCATCCTCACATATGTTGGTACCAAGAAAGACTGACACTCTCCTTGGTAAATTCAAACAAGTGAGCCTACTGGGTCTGGGACTGGACTGGCTCCGGGTGCCTGGCTTCCTGGATCCCAAGTTAAGAGAGTTCCATCACCAAGGAAGTGAGGTAGATCACTTCTTCAGGAACTGAATGAGGTCATTGCCTTGACAACCACTTTGTCCTAACAGTTGCTTTCAAGAGTCCCATGAGATGGAGGCTGCCCCTACTTCCTGTGACACTTTCACAAGTTAGAATGGTATATAAACCATGGGCACCCGGGAACAGCTCTCCACCTAGGACTGGTTTGGTCCATCTTCTCTACATTAAGAAGAGAGAGGCTGATTCATACACATCCCTTCATGCTGACAAGGTTGTTTGCCATAGAAGATGACTTTTCTCTCTCAGGTCTTTCGTAGCTGCCTACATCTTCTCAAGGGATCATTTCTGCATGGACCTTTGATGTTCTCAACAGGTGGAACATGCCCTACATTCCTGTATTTTAAGAGCAACCCTGTCCCTGCTGTTCTGTAAAGTTCGATTGAGAGAACAGTGTATGGTTTGGGTTAGTAACATGTTCAATTTGGGGTTAGGAATCCTTCTGCATGACGAATAATGGTATTGGGAAACTATGATATTTACAAGAATATATAGGTGAAATATAAGTATAAAAACAGAAATCTAGGGAAGATATGAAGTCCAGAAGGGCATTGGGCCCTTAATTGGTACACTTAGCTTTGAATTATTTTCTGCAAAAATGTCTCAGATAAATCTATATACAATGGCATAGGAGCTTGTACCTTGGATGATTGAATGTCGAATAGAACACCCACTCAAAAAGGGATTTTCGGTAGGATTAGAAAGATAGTCAGTAGGTTTATAAAGAAGAGTGAGAATAGGATTTAGACCAAAAGTTCTTAAGCAATAGGGTTTCAGGTAGACAGTGAATGTAAATGTCAGCACAAGTGAAGAGTCAGTCACAATGATGAACAGGGGAAAATATGTAGGAAAATAGATATAAATAGAGACATTACTAAATCAGGCAAAGTATAAAGTGAGTGATAGGATTAGACATTTTCAACAGGCTTGAGGTTGAATATATAATCTTAGGAAGAAACAAAAATGTAGTCACCAATAAGATTGACATTTGAGAGCATTAGGCCACCTGGACATGGAAGGTTTTAGTAATCCATGCTCACTTTCCATTTAGGCTTTGGTACAACCTTAAGGGTGACCTTTGATTTTTTTGTCTAGAATATTACTGTGATAAAATGTATATATAGATCAGGTGACATGAGTATTTCTTCCACCATTTTTTGAGGAATATTTTGAAAACGTATAAATTAGTATTGAGGGTAAAAATAGGTGTACCCTGTGACTATGAATATAGAGATAATGCATGAATAGACAATACAGTTAATAAATAATATAACTGGTTCCACTTTAAATAATGTATTGAATTGATATCTGAAAATACATAAGAAATCATATATTGATATATAATCATTCATAACAACTAGTTATACGTCTAATTGTAATCCTAGGGTTATGGTTTATCATGAAGAGTGTGTGAGTTTTGCTTCAAAAGTGATTATGGAAATCAAAAATAATGTGTTTGGAAAGAAGTCTCATGAAAAGACCAGTTTGAAACATGGAGGAACACGTGTTTTCTGAAGCAGAAAGTGAATGAAAGTGAAATAAATGCCTATAAATTTGTGAACTTGTGGATGAAATATATATCCAATAATGTGCATAAACTGAAGAAATAGTAATGTACTAGTTTTGAATAAAAATGAACTTCAAAATACTTATCATGTCCCATAGGAATCTACTTGCATTGATGTGAAAATGGATCAGTTACTGTAGAAATATTAGGATTTATATGCACCATTCACTGAAGTTAGTTTTCAATACTAGGAAAAAAATACGTATATCAGGTGAATGAATATTTCTGAGAATAATCTTGTGAAAAGTTGATTATAAATCCATATACATAATCATGAATGAATTTAGGGAGTGTATAATAAGACACATATATTAAATATTTTGAAATATCTGGAGAGAATATATATATATATATATATATATATATATATATATATATATCCACACACAGATTTTAAAAATTAGCAATATATATGCCAATCAAATTACACCGTGAAATATGTATCATCCACAGATCCAAAAATATTCATTTTACTGGATATGGATTTATGTATAACTTTTTTCAACTAGGAAGCTCACCCATAGGTTGAATTTTCAGGTCAAACAGCGTTTAAGAGGAGTGATCTCTTCTCACACTTTGTATCTACCAAGTCATGTAACTCACAAGAATGTACGTGTGATACCAGGTAGGATTCTATATGTGCATATAAAAATACATGTGCTGAATAGAATACAGAGAAAGGGAGACAGGAATTCACATATTTGTTAACTTTAAAAGCACATGGAAAACTATTTCAACAAAAAATTGACTAGATTTATAACTCCTACCCTATATAATGCAAAAGGCAAGTCCAAGTATACAACATGCCTCCTCTGAACTGCTTGTATTTCTATTCTGTTTCCGTTATTTTTCTCCATCATATTAGGATTAGTATTCAGAATCTAGCAGAGCATGTGTTAGTGTCAGGGATTCAGTATTTCAAATGTAAAATAGAAAAATGAATCCAATGTGTATGCAAATATGTGCTAAACAAAATCTTCCCACTCTCATCCAGAACAATTCCTTGATATTTTTTTCGCCCAAAGTAAGACACAATTAGAGGAGAAGAGTAATAAAATCTGTGAATAATATGCTCAGGAGTTTACAACCTTGGAAGTGGTAGAGGAGTTTCCCTAGTATGGGACAGGGTAAACACTCCATAAACATGGAGCTCTGCTGGCCTAAATACTTCTTGAGAAACTGCCTCTGAGTTTGGGCACTTGAAATATATGTTGTTGTCAGGAGCTTTAGCTTCTTTTTAGTGAGACTATCAAAGCTGTGTCTGCATCTATGTGACCTGGAGGACATGGTTTCTTATTTTCCAATGAACATGAGGCAGCAGTGCTGAATTCTCTCTTTGTAAGTAAACTGTGGCCACTGGGGGCTAAGGGTATTCCCATGTGGACTGGGAAGCCATTTGGTCATCCTCCACTTTTCGTGGTGTTTCTTGCTGCTGCACTGGGACTTTGGCATTTGCTTCATGAAATAAAAGAAGTTCAACTGGGACACAGTTCTGGAGGCAATTCTTTCATGTGTGGTTGGTCAGGGTCTGCAGGAGAATGCACCAACCAGGTTTCTTTCCCACATAGCTTGGCCCCATGTCCATAGTAACCTGATTCTAAACATTGCCCGGAAACATCTCCATATAACCAGAAGCCTTTACATGGAAGGGTTTGCTGGCTTCACCATGTAAGTCACAAGCCATTTGGGATCCAATGGCAGATCCACATGGCCCCACCACAAATTTTTTACCACACACCTGCCTACCACTGCTCTAGGCCCACTACTCAGCAGGTTCCAACATATTGGCATCTCTGTTCTACACCATTTTCATGAAACCCACTCAATCAAGGCACTGTCTTGCATATTTACGATCAGCAACAGGACATCCAAAGTTTCTCCAGTGCCACCTGGTCATGGGAATTTCAAAAATTTCATGGTATTTATCTAGGCATTTTTCAAGGATGACGTTGCAGGCACTGTGGGTTTCAATTCATTCAGGAACCTTTAAATGGTGAGGAAGCTCATTTCAATGAATGCTCTGTAGAACTCTCACAGGCAAGGCTTCCCAAAGAGTGGCCAAAATGTCACATGAAGCCAGGCCTATTGAGGTCTACAATGTGACGTAAATGGGTGTTGTGACTCTCAACAATGGCTGACAAGTCTTTCAGAATTAAATCATGTGATCTTCTGGCTGAGATACCCAGGGCTCTGTGGAAAGCCACCCTGGGCCTAGATCTCAGTTTCCAAGGGTGATTCTCATGGGTGGACTCCTAAAATCCCAACAAAATTCATGGCAATACTTCTCTGAATTCAGTCTCTAAGGGGAATCACACCAGAGTTCAAGCCCAGGTGGTCCCAGTCATGTCTTCCAACCGGACACAAATGACCAAAATTAAAACCAAAACCCTCCCATATGGCCCTCATCTTCTTCCATATAGACACTAATCACAACCTCTGGCTGAAGGTTTCCATGAGTGGCGGAGTCCAAGAGAGTGTCCAAAACAACTCCCTTGCCCCTCATTGGCGTAAATTCAGGGTGGTCTGGACACCCTTCATGTGAAACAGGAGTGATCAAATATGCTAGACGTTAATACTTCTATGCTTCTCCAATTTGTGGAAAACTGAGTGTCAGGTATATATTTTTATGTGATTTGCAGTCATGAGAAAACACAAGCTCCTCTGCAGGTCTTTGAAGAACCCATTTGACCCAAAGGATCCCTATTCTCACTTGATGGAGTTCAAGAACTTTAAAGAGGAAGGGGACAGACTTCATCCACAAGGACTGCTTTTTGGCCATTTTGGTTTTGGATGCACACATGGGATCTCTCTTTACATCCACCACGTGCTGAGTATCTAAGCCACAACCTCACACAGGGCCAAGAGGCTGATTCAGACACATCCCTTTTCAAAGCAATTAAGCAAAGAGCCACAGGTGATCCATATTCATTTCCATTTGAAAACTGTTTTCTTCAGGCTTCACAAAGGGGTGGCATGAGGCAAAGACCTTCCTGACATTCAGGGCAACAGAACATTAGGTTAGCAAACGGCCCAAAGCAGTGTTTCTCCACTGAGACTTTCCTGGTCACACTGATATCTGAATTTTCTGAGACGCTCGCCATTCCCTTCAGCTATCCAGTACATGGCCATGTCACAGAGCTTGGAGGTGGTACATAACTTGGTCACAAAATCATGAGCCTATTCTGGAGAGTGGCCAGAATTCAGGAAGAAAACAGGAACTTAGGAAGATAGCAGGTGTTACCCATCCATAAGGCAAGCCGCATTCCTTTCATACATTGGGCAGAAAGAATTCTGGTAAGCTTTCTACTAGCCTGGACACATCCTTTGATGCATTGCATTCTCTTTTCTAATGTCTACAACCATGGACACAGTGGGATACACAGACATAAAAACACTCGCCTTGTCAAATCACTTGTTAGAAATCGTCCACTCCAAACCAAACAAACTGCCTTTCCTACCTATTCTCAGAACATGAGACAAAATCACAAACACACACTCACACCCACAAATTCACCTCCTTTCCCAAAGTAGGTCTCTGACTATCGGGTGTGACCTCTGACTGGTGGGCCGTACTATGTTCCCATCAAATGGCCTGTTCTGTCTCAGATCTGGTTTCCTTGGCCAACTCTGTGAAGTTGTCAGGAGACAACGGTGAGCCACTTCCTGCTTACTCAGGAAAGGCCACTCTTCAGAGCTTTCCTGGCATTTGGCCATCCTCACATCAGTAGATACCAAGAAAGACTGACTCTGTCTTTGGTAAATCAAAAGAAGTGAGACCACTGGGACTGGGCCTGGGACTAGATTTGTGTGCCTGGATGCCTGTATCCCAATTTCAGAGAGTTCCATCACCAAGAATGTGAGGTGAGGTCACTTCCTTCAGGAACTGAATGAGGTCAATGCCTTGGCAAGCACGTTGTCCTAACATTTGCTTCCAAAGGTCCCATGAAATGGAGGCTGTCCCTAATTCCTTTGACACTTTCACAAGTTAGAATGGTATATCAAACATTGGTAACCAGGAACAGCTCTCCACAGAGGCCTCGTTTGGTCCTTCTTCTCTACATAAAGAAGAGAGAGGCTGATTCAGACACATCCCTTCATGCTGACCAGGTTGTTTGCAATGAAAGATGACTTTTGCTCTCTCAGTTCCTTCATAGGTGTCTACAACTTCTCTAGGGATCATTTGCGCATAGACCTTTGAGTTTCTCAGCAGTTGGAAGATCCCCTAAATTCCTGTATTTTAAGACCAACTCTGTCCTTGCTCTTCTCTAAAGTTAGATTGAGGGAACAGTGTATGGTTAGGGTTAATAACAGGTTTGATTTGGAATAGAAATCATTCTGCTGGATGAATAATGGTATTGGGAACCTGCGATATTTTCAAGAATATATAGGTAAAATATATGAATCTGAAAACAAAAATCTAGGTAAGATTTGAAGCCCAGAAGGGCATTGGGCTTTTGATTGGGTATTAAGCATAGGACCTTGTAACTTGGATGATTGATTTTCAAAGAGAACTTCCAGTCAAAATGGATAGTCAGTAGTATTAGGAAGATAGTCGGTATGTTTATAAAGGAGAGTGAGTATAGGATTTGGACCAAAAGTTCTTTAGCTATAGGGTTTCGGGTATTGAGTGAATGTAAATGTCAGCACATGTGAAGAATTAATCACAATGATGAACTGGGGAAAATATGTAGGAATGCAGATATCAATAGAGACTTTAGGAAATCTGGCAAAGTATAGTCGGTAGTGAAATGTTAATAAAATAGATTCTTGTCACTTCCTGTTTTACTGTATGCTTAATAAAACACTGTTGAAATCTTGAGAAGTGATTTCTAATCTTTTTCCCAGAATGTGCTGTCCCCAACTGCCAAACTTCAGAATGTACTCCCTCACCCAGTTGCACGCAAACTGCTCACCCGCCCAGGCCCATCAATAAACTTTCCTCCCTGCCCTCTTCAAGGAAAGTATATAAGCTCTGCTTAAGCTGTTCTCAGGGTTCTCTGCTCTATTCAAATGAGCTCTGAGCCCCAGCATGCTGGACCCCCAATAAACCCTTTGTTTTTGCATGAGAGAGTCTCTTGGTGGTCTCTTCCCCCAATGCTCTTCCGATATTTATATATGGAGGTTCCACCGAAATCCAGCAGTGGTGAACGAGAGACCCCAATGGGCTACTCTCAGGGTAAGTAAGGCACCTCTTTCTGGTTTCAGGTTTCAGGTTAGGGCTTGGCAAAATGGCTGTCGATGAAGTGTGTGAGCTCTCTTTGATGGTGGCTGGCAGACGTGTCACAGAGCCACAAGCCAAGTCCCTGGGGGACGCCACAGAGGACTCGGGAATCAAGGAATAATAGTCTCCTCGACTCAGTGATACTTTGTTTCAGATTCGGTATTGCCAGCCCATCGGGTTTTGCCACCTGCTCAGTCTTGGTCTCAGTGTTGGACGTCCATTGCCTGTCTTTATTGTTTTCTCTTGTCTGTGTCCTGTGTCGTTGCTTTTACTGTTTGTGTATCTTTCATTATGGGACAGATCACTTCAATGCCTCTGTCCCTGACCCTTGATCTATGGACCAAAGTCCGCTTAAGGGCTCAGAATGTTTCTTTTTTAGTAAAACGCTGGACCTGGCAGACTCTGTGTGCCACAGAATGGCCCACCTTTGGATTCGGATGGCCCCTAGAAGGATCTTTCTACTTCCCACTAATTTAAAAAGACAGAGATATTGTCTTACAGCCAGGGCCACATAGCCATACTGATAAACAGGAATATACCTTAACTTGGCAGGACCTCTGCAAATCTCCTCCTCCGTGGGTGAAGCCTTTCCTTGCTGTGTCCCCGTTCCTACTCCTTCCCCCACGATCTCTCAACCCCTCTGCTCCTCCTCCTCCTCCACCCTCTGTTCTCCCTGAGTCACAAGATTTGACTCTACTGGACTCTCGTCCCCCTCCTTATCTTCTACCCTTGTCCCACAACCCCCAACACCCTCTAAGTGATTCTCCAGCTGCTGACTCAGCCTCTCCGCAATTGGAGGACGCTAAGCCAGCCCAGGGCCCTCCAGATAACTCCCCTGCGTCACACACAGCCCCTCCTCCCCTGGAGGAAGCTGGAGTTGCTAAAGGAACTCGCCGGTGGCAAATGATTGAAAACCCTGGAACTCCCGTGTTGCTTCCCTCCATCCCTAAGGACCAATGATTGACGATGGCCATAGGGAAAAAATGCAAGCCTACCAGTATTGGCCTTCTCCTCTTCAGACCTATATAAATGGAAAAATAACAATCCCCCTTTTACCGAGGACCCAACCTGGCTCTCAGGTCTGGTGAAGTCATTGATGTTTTCACACCAACCTACTTGAGATGACTGCCAACAACTCCTAGGGACTCTCTTCTTGACAGAGGAACAAAAGAGAATCCTCCTGGATGCTAGAAAAAAGTATCCTCGGACCAAATGCGTGACCGACAAAACTTCCCAATATATTCAAAGCCGGCTTTCTCTTGAAACGACCCAACTGGGACCCCAACACCTTTGAAGGTAGGGAGCATCTGTCCACTTATCTCCGGGCTCTAATAGTGGGTATCTTAGTGGCCGCTAGGTGACCAACTAATTTGGCCAAGGTAAGAGAGATTATTTAAGGGCCTGATGAATCTCCCTCTATGTTCTTAGAGATAATTATGTAGGCATATAAGAGACATACTCCTTTCGATCCTCAGGCAGAGGATCAAAAGGCATCTGTCACAATGGCCTTTATTGGGAAAGCTGCCCTGGATATTAAAAGAAAGTTACAATGCTTAGATGGATTACAAGATATGACTTTGAGGGATTTATTCAGAGAACCCGAGAAGGTATACTTTAAGAGAGAAACTGAGGAAGAGAAGGGAGCTGAGTGAGGATAAAAGAAACAAAAGACAGACTAAGGCATTGACTAAGGTCCTGGTCACAACAACAAATAGGCCAGAAATTAAGAAACAGAGAGACAGGAAGGGATACCTGGGCACACACTAGAGGCCACCCCTGGCCTGAGATCAATGTGCCTACTCTAAAGAAAAAGGACACTGGGCCAAAGAGTGCCCTAGAAAGAGACAGCCATGCCAGCCAGATATTCTGACTCTGGAGGAATACTAAGAAAGTCCGGGCTCAGATCCTCTCCCTGACCTCAAGGTAACTTTTGAAGTGGAGGGGAACACAATAAACTTTGAAGTAGATGCAGGGTGAATATACTCAGCCCGTAAGGCCCATTGGGCCCTCTACTGAATAAAAGGTCTCTAATTCAAGAGTCTAACAGAAGTAAATATCGGGCTTTGACAACTACGAGGACCATGGACCAGGGAAAAGAAAAAATCCATCACTCCTTTCGAGTAATCCCAGAATGCCTGGCCCCATTGATGGGCAGAGTTCTGCTCACCAAGCTCTGGGCCAAAATAACTTTTAACCCTGAAGGCCCTCAAGTGGAATTTTTTAATTCTTCAGTAACTACTCCTATAATCATGGCTCTAACTATGTCAGTAGCAAATGTTCATCAACTCACTCACCTTTGTTCAAAGAAACTGCATTCATTCGTGAAGGATCAAGAACACAGTTTTCCACTAACCTACTCACAGCAAAAGGAAATAACTGAATGGGTAACAAAAGCCTGTCAGGTCCATTAATTGGTTAAAGCTTACACTTCCAAGCTTCCTGCAGGAAAGCACCTATGAGGAACCAGACGAGGACAATTCTGGGAAGTGGACTTTACTGAAATTAAGCCAGTAAGGTATGGACTTAAATAACTCCTAGTCTTTGAACATACATTTTCAGGATGTATTGAAGCCTTCCCCACACACACATAAAAAAAGAAATAAAAAAGAAGAAAAAAGAAACATTGCAAATGGTTGTAAAGAAGATCCTGGAAGATATTTATTCTCCCCTTGACGACCAGTAGTCTTAACCCTAATCAGCCCCTTAAGCTGCGATGGCTGATCACAAATCCTACTGGACACGAAGTATGGCCTATCTCGAATACAGCCCCCTTACGAACCTGGTGGCCATCTCTCCACCCAGTCATTTGTCAGCTGGCTATAGGTCTTTCCTATTGGGATATCCCTGATTAACAGGATCCCACTAAAATTCCATTAAATCCCTTCCGTACCATAGATAATGGAAACAAACATTATAGATGTAGGGACACGTGAGCCAGATGCAGGTTGGCTAGCCTAGATTACTATGTTTGCCCGGCAGACTATCAAAGCCACAAACAGTCACGGCTGTGGGGGGGGGAGAGCAGACTTCTATTGTAAGTCATGGGGATGTGAGCATACAGGGACTGTCAGATGGAACCCAAACTCCTCATCAAATTCTGTACACAGCATTGGCCATATTACGAATTAGATAACCAAAACCGATGGCCCCCAGAGGGGTCTCTAGATCCTCAAATTCTGTGTGACCTTTTTAACTTCTGCAAGTGCTCAAAAGGGTGAATGGAGATTCCGCTATGTGGAGGCCTTCTCTCTCCTTTGCTCACATCCTGAACTATGCTTCTCCAATAGATGCTCACCCTCAGCCTTGTGCTCCAGACTCTCTGCTGTCACTCCCACCTCAGCAACTTGATTTCTCCCCTCCAATATCTAGATCAAAAACCCAAATCTCGACTGGTTCTCAGACCATTGCTCCCTTGCTGAGGTTGCAGGTACTGAGGTACCACTCCATTCACTCACTCCTCTCCTCTCCTGTCAGTGCCCGCACCGGGTCCCACCCAGTCCTCTTACCACCTAATGCAAAGCTCAAACCCGCTGAGAAGAATCCTCAGACCCTAATACAAGATGTAATGAAAATGGCCTTTAATGTTGCTTTGTCATCACTAAAAACAGGTTACTAAGAATTTAAAGTCCCTCACAGGCTTTTTGGAATCTCACTCCCGTCTCCCCCTCTGTTCTATCTGTTCTATTGCTCAAGTTTTTGTTGCTATTAAATTCCAAAGCCCTCTCCCAATATTCTTTTACATCTCTCCTTCCTCATTCTCAGATCCACAGAGCTGCTCTTATCCCTGCCTTCCAAATTGTCCCCCTCTGTACCAGGCCCACAGAAAAGTCTTAACTGACCTTCTCCAGAAGTCTTCACCATGGCTGATTTAGGACTTTCAGCAAAAGAATCCCGATAAAAGAGTTCACTGTAGATAAACTTCCTATTTTTGTGTTGCCCTGGTCTCCTTGGCAACTGGCTAAAAAATTCAGCACTCCTGATCTAGACACACCCTTACTAGTTTTTCACAAAATATTTGAAAAAAAGGCCTCTGGCCTTGAGCTGGGGCTTCACAGAGATGGCTACATTTCTAAGATAAAGAAGTTACAAACTGGGCTGTATGGAAACAGCTGGAAGGGGGAAAAAAAGAAAGGGAAGACACCCCCACCCAGGTGTCCTTGAAAAGTTAACTTGCCCAAACTGAGGAAAAAACAGAAACAAAAACTGCTTTTTGTGAACTTCTGCAGACTGTGAACTTCTGAGCCCCTTCCCTTACGTGTTGGGTACAAAATTCTGAAACTACGTAACTTGGGTTTCAGGGGATTAATTGATTACAACAGAAGCAATGCCCTCTGAATCTGGTTGAAACCAAAAAAGACTGTTTCCGTGTCTTTGGTGCTATCTTAGGTGCCTTGCCTTGTCCGTCCCTACAACAGTATAATTCTATATACTTAAACATTGTTTATGTTTTCATGAAATGGTCAACAGATGTGATTAATTGTGAAATGGTGCAGATGTTTCCCAGAGTGCTCTATCATGACGCAGGTTCATCTGAAGATCAAAGAGGGGGACATACAACTCGGTTCCGCTGCGAACATATGTCCCTCACCTTAGCCATTCTATTACGAATAGGAGTTGCTGCAGGGTTGGGCACAAGAACCACTGCTCTGGTCCATGGGACACAACAAGTGACCCAATTAGAAGCAGCAATAGATCAAAACTTAAAGATTTTAGAAACCTCCATCACAGCTTTGCAGGAATCTTTAACCTCTCTCTCTGAAGTTGTTTTACAGAACAGTCGAGGGTTGGACCTCCTTTTCATGACAGAGGGGGGCCTTTGTGCTTCATTGAGAGAAGAATGTTGTTTTTATGTCGACAATACTGGAGTTGTAAAAAAATCTATGAGTAAATTAAAAAGATGCCTTGAAGAGCAACAACGAGAGAGAGAGAGGCACAGAAAGGGTAGTTTGAGTCTTCTTTTACACAGTCCCCCTGGTTAATTACGTTTTTATCAACCCTGGCCGGTCCAATAATAATCCTCATATTATTACTAACTATAAAACCCTGTTTCCTCAACCATGTAATTTCTTTTCTCCAAGCTCAAATTGGACAAATTAAAATTATGGTAATACCCCACTAGCAGACATAGAATGTGACACCCCACAAAGATCACTTTTATGATTAAAAGTAGCCAGAAAAAGAAGTGGGGAATGAAAGGTTAATAAAATATGTACTTGTCACTTCCTGTTTTTCTGTACACTTAACGAAACACTGTTGAAATCTTGAGAACTCTTTGCTAATCTTGTTGCCAGAATGTGCTGTCCCCAATTGCCAAACTGCAGAATCTACTCCCTCACCCGGTTGAATAGAAACCTGAACTGTACTTGGATCATTGAATGTAGAAGAGAACATCCATTCAAAAAGTTATAGTCAGTTGGATTAGAAAGATAGTCGGTAAGTTTAGGAAGAAAAGTGAGTATAGGATTTGGAACAAAAGTTCTTTAGCAATAGGGTTTTGGTTAGAGAGTCAATGTAAACGTCAACACAAGTGAAGAGTCAGTCACAATGATGCACAGGGCAAAATATGTAGGAAAGCAGATATCAATAGAGACATTAGGAAATCAGGAAAAGAATAAAGTGAGTGATGGGATTAGATATTTTCAACAGGGTTGAGGATGAATATATGAGCTTAGGATAAAACAAATATGAAGTCAACAATAGGATTGACATTTGATAGCATTAGCGTAGCCCAAGACAGTGTCCAAAATAAGCTCTGTTGCCCCTCATTTGCCTAAATTCCCAGTGGCCTGTACACCCTTCCTGTGTACCAGGAGTGATCAAATAGGCCTGCCCTTAATACTGCTCTGCTTCTCCAATTTGAGTCCTACTGAGTGTTGGGTACAGATTCTTTATGTGAATTGGAAAGATGAGAAAACTCAAGCACCTATTGGATAGCCTCTGAATAGATTTGAAGAACTCATTTGACCTAAAAGATCCCTATTCTCACTTGATGGAATTCAGGAACCTTACAGAGGAAGGCAAAATACTTCATCAACAATGACTGCTCTTTATGCCATTTTGGATTTTATGCACCCATGGGATCTTTCTTTAGATCCATCAGGTACTGAGAATCTAAGTCAAAGAATCACACTGGGCCAAGAGGCTGATTCACACACATCTCTTTCCAAATCAATTAAGGAAAGAGCCAAAGGTAAAGCATATTCATTTCCATTTGAAAAATCTTTCCTTCAGGATTCACAAAGGGTTGGCCTGAGACAAAGACCTTCCTGACTCTCAGGGCAACAGAACAATAGGTAAGCAAATGGCCCAAAGCAGGGATTCTCCACTGAGACTTTACTGGTCACACTGATATCTGAGTTTTCTGAGATGCTCGCCATTCCATTCAGCTATCCAGTATATGGCCATGTCACAGAGCTTGGAGGTAGTACATATCTTGGACACAAAACCATGAGCCTATTCTGGAGATTGGCCATAATTCAGGAAGAAAACAGCAACTTAGGAAGGTAGCAGGTATCGCCCATCAATAAGGCAAGCCGCATTCAATTCATAAATTGTGCTGGATGAATGCTGGGAAGCTTTCTATGAGACAGGACACATCCATTGATGCATTCTCTTTTCTAATGTCTACAAGTACGGACACAGTGGGATACACAGACATAGAAACACTTGCATTGTCAAACGACTTACTAGAAACTGTTCACTCCAAACCAAACAAACCGCCTTTTCTAACTATTCTCAGAACATGAGACAAAACCACAAACCCACACCCGCAATGGCACCTCCTTCCCCCAAATAGGTCTGTGACTCTCCGGAGTGTGCTCTGACTGATGGGCCATACTATGATGCTCCGAAATGGCCTGACCTGTCTCAGATCTGGTCTTCTTGGCCAACAATGTGAAGTTGTTAGAAGCCAGGAGTGAGCCACTATCTGCTTTCTCAGGAAGAGCCCCTCTTCCGAGCTTTCCTGGCATTTGGCCATCCTCACATCAGTAGGTATCAAGAAAGACTGACTCTGTCCTTTGTAAATCCAAAAAAGTGAGACCACTGGGACTAGAACTGAGACTGGCTCTGGGTGCCTGGCTTTCTGTATCCCAAGTTCAGAGAGTTCCATCACCATGGAAGTGAGATGAGATCACGTCCTTCAGAAACTGAATGAGATCACTGCCTTGGCAACCACTTTGTCATAACAATTGCTTCCAACGGTCCCATGAGATGAGGGCTGCCCCTACTTCCTGTGACACTTTCACAAGTTAGAATGGTATATCACCCGTAGGCAAAAGGGAACAGCTCTCCACACAGGCCGGGCTTGGTCCATCTTCTCTACATTAAGAAGAGATAGGCTCATTCTGACTCAACCCTTAATCCTGACCAGGTTGTTTGCCATGGAAGATGATTTTTGCTCTCTCAGGTCTTACATAGCTGCCTACATCTTCTCCAGAGATCATTTCTGCATGGAGCTTTGAGGTTCTCAACAGATGGAAGATCCACTGCATTCCTGTATTGTAAGACCAACACTGTCCCTGCTCTTCTGTAAACATAGATGTGAATTGGAGTCATGAGAAAACCCACGAACCTATGGGATAGCCTCTGCAGAACTTTAAAGAATTCACTTGACCCAAATGATCCCTATTCTCACTTAATGGAGGTCAGGAACCTTACAGAGGAAGGCGAGAGACTCTATCCACCATGACAGTTCTTTTGTCCATTTTGGTTTTGGATGCACACATGGGATTTTTCTTTAGACCCATCATGTGCTGTGAATCTAAGCCACAGCCTCACATAGGGCCAAGAGGCTGATTCAGACACATCCATTTCCAAAGCAATTAACCGAAGAGGCACAGGTAATGACCATTCAATTCCATTTGAAAACTATTTTCTTCAGGCTTCACAAAGTGTGGCCTGAGGCAAAGACCTTCCTGACATTCAGGGCAACAGAATAGGTAAGCAAAAGGCCCAAAGCAGGGTTTCTCCACTGAGACTTTCTTGGGCATAGTGATATCTGAGTTTTCTGAGATACTCACCATTCCCATCAGCTATCCAGTACATGGCCATGTCACAGAGATTGAGGTGGTACATATCTTGGACACAAAATCATGAGCGTATTCTGGAGAGTGTCCAGAATTCAGGAAGAAAACAGGAATTTAGAAAGGTAGCACGAGTTGCCCATCCATACGGCAACCTGCAGTCCATTCATAAATTGCACAGGATGAATGCTTTGAAGCTTTCTCGTAGACAGGACACATCCATTGATGCATTCTCATTTCTACTGTCTACAATCACGGACACAGTATGATATATAGACACAGAAACACTCACGTTGTCAAAGGACTTACTAGAAACAGTCCACTCCAAAACAAACAAACCAGCTTTCCTAACTATTCTCAGAACATGAGACAAAACCACAAACTCACACTCACACCCAAAAAGGCACCTCTTTCCCCCAAGTAGGTCTGTGTCTATCCGGAGTGTCCTCTGACTTGTGGGCCATACTATGTTCCCCAAAAATGGCGTGTCCTGTCTCCGATCTGGTCTCTTTAGCAAACTCTGTGAAGTTGTCAGGAGCCCGTGGTGAGAAACTATCTGCTTTCTCTGGAAAGGCCAGTCTTCATAGTTTCCAGGCATTTGGCTGTCCTCACATCAGTAGGTACCAAGAAAGAGTGACTCTGTCTTGTTAAATCCAAACAAGTGAGCCCACTGGGACATGGAGTGGGTTTGACTCTGTGTGCCTGGTTTCCTGGATCCCAAGATCACAGACTTTCATCACCAATAATGTAAGGTGAGGTCACTTCCTTCAAGAACTGAATGAAGTCACTGCCTTGGAAACCACTTTGTTTTAACAGTTGCTTCCAAGGTTCCCAAAAGATGGAGTCTGCCTCTACTTGCTGTGACTCATTCATAAGTTAGAATGGTATATCAACCATAGGCACCGGGGAACAGCTCTCCACACAGGCATGGTTTGGTCCATCTTCTCTACATTAGGAAGAGAGAGGCTAATTCAGACACATCCCTTCAACCTGACCAGGTTGTTTGCCATGGAAGATGACTTTTGCTCTCTCAGATCCTTCATACCTGCCTACACCTACTCAAGGGATTATTTCTGCAGGGACTTTTGAGGTTCTCAGCTGGTGGATGATACCCTACCTTCCTGGATTTTAAGACCAACTCTGTCCCTGCTCTTCTGTAAAGTGAGATTGAGGGAACAGTGTATGGTTAGTGTTAATAGCATGTTCGATTTGGGTTAGGAGTCATTCTGCTGAATGAATTACGGTATTGGGAACCTGTGATATTTATAAGAATATAAATGTGAAATATATGTATGAGATCAGAGATCTGGGAAAGATTTGAAGCCCAGAAAGGCATTGGGCCCTTGATTGGTATACTTATATTGAATTATGTTCTGCACCGAGGTCTCAGATAAATCGATATACAATGGCATAGGACCCTATACCTCGGATGATTGAAAGTAGAAGAGAACATCCAGTCAAAAAGGGATAGTCTGTAGGATTAGGAAGATAGTCAGTAGGTTTAGGAAGAAGAGTGAGTCTCGGAGTTGGACCAAAAGTTCTTTAGCAATTGGTTTTCAGTTAGAGGGTGAATGTAAATGTCAGCACATGTGAAGAGACAGTCACAATGATGAACTGGGAAAAATATGTAGGAAAGCAGATATCAATAGGGGCATTAGGAAATCAGGAAAAGTATAAAGTGAGTGATAGGATTAGATATTTTCAACAGGCTTGAGGTTAAATATATAATCTTAGGAAGAAACAAATATGTAGTAACCAATAGGATTGACATTTGAGAGCAGTAGGCACCCTGGACATAGATGCTTTTAGTAATCCATGGTCACTTCCCATTTAGGCTTTGGTACAATCATATGTGTGACCTTTGCATTTTGTGTACAGAATACTACTGTGGTAAAATGTATATGTAGATCAGGTGACATAAGTATTTCTTCCACCATAAAGGGGAGTAATATTCTGGAAACTTATAAATTAGTACTGGGGATACAAATCGGTGTACCTTGTGTTGATGATTATTGAGATGATGCATGAATAGACCATATTGTGAATAAAGTATGTAACTGGATCCAACATTAAATAATGGATTGAGTTTGCATCTGAAAATATATTGGAAATCTTATATTGATATATATACCATCATTCCAACGAGTTATATATGCAATGGTATTATTAGGGTTATGGTTTGTCGTGAAGAGTGAGTTTTGCTTCAAAAATGATTATGGAATCGAAAATAATGTGTTTAGAAAGAAGTCTAGTGAAAAGACCAGTAAAGAAACATGGAGGAATACATGTGTTCTGAAGTAGTAAGTAATTGAAAGTGAACCAAATGCCAAAAAAATTTGTGAAGTTCTGGATGAAAAAATACATCCTATGATGTCCATAAACTGAAGAAATAGTAATGTACCAGTGTTGAGTAAAAATGAACTTCAAATTACACATCATGTCCCATAGCAATCTACTTGCATTGATGTTAAACTGGGTCAGTTACTGTAGAAATATTAGGATTTTTAAGCACCATCCACTGAACTAAGTTTTCAGTAGTAGGAAACCAAAATATATTTCAGGTTTATGAATATTACTGAGAATAATCTTGTGAAAATTTGAATTTAAATGAACATAAATGAATATGAATGAATTTAGGGAGTGTATAATAAGACACATATTTTTCATATTTTTTTAAAATCCGTAGAATATACACACACACACACGCACACACACACACACACACACATGCACACACACACACATTAATATTTAGCAATATATATGCCAATCGATATTCATCATGAAATATAATTCATTCACAAATCCAAAAATATTCATTTTACTGAACATGGATTTATGTATAGTGTTTTTCACTAGGAAGCTCACCCATAGGTGGAATTTTCAGTTCCATCATTATTTAGGGAGAGTCATCTCTTCTCACAATTTTTATATTCCAAAGTCAGTGATCTTACAAGAATGTACGTGTGATACCAGGTAGGATATTGTATATGCATAAAAAAATTACATGTGCTGAATAAAATACAGAGAAAGGGAGACAGGAATTTACATATGTGATAACTTTAAAAAATCATGGAGAAATATTAAAATGAAAAGTTTACTAAATTTAAAACACATACTCTTGATAAAGAGGAAGACAAATACAAATATACACCATGCTTCCTATAAAAGGACTGTACTTCTATTCAGTTAGGTTTTTTTTTCTCCATGATATTAGGATTAGTAGTCAGAGTCTAGTAGGGTATGGGTTAGTGTCAGGGATTCAGTATTTCAAATGGAAAATAGGAAAATGAATCTATTGTGTATGCAAACATGTGATACACAAAAATCTTCCCTCTCTTATCCAGAACAATACCTTGACATAACCATCGCTAAAAGTAAGACACAATTAGAGGAGAGGAGTTAGAAAACCTGTGAATACATATGTGGAATGAAAAATGCTCAGGAGTTCACAACACTGGAGGTGGTAAAACAGTTTACAAAAGTATGGGAGATGGTAAACACTTCAGAAACATGGAGCTGTGCTGACCTAAAGACTTATTGAGAAACTTCCTCTGAGGTTAGGCACAAGAAATATATGTATGGCAATATTTAAATCAATGGTTCTGCAACTGATGTGATTCTGCAATCTGGGTCTGCATCTATGTGACCTGGAGGACATGGTTCTTTATTTTGTAATGAACATGAGGCAGCAGGTCTGAAAACTCCCTTTGTAGGTAAACTGTTGCTACTGGGAGCTAAGTGTCTTCCCGTGTGGTCTGTGAAGCCATTTGGTCATCCTCCACTTTTCAGGGTGTTTCTTACTGCTGCACTGGGAATTTGGTATTTGCTTCATGAAATACAATATGTTCAACTGGGACACAATGCTGGAGGGAGTTCTGTCATGTGTGGTTGGTCAGGGTCGGCAAGAGAATGTACGAACCAGGCTTCTATCCCACATAGCTTTCCCCTTGACTATAGCAACCTGATTCTGAACATTGCCCTGAAACCTCTACATATAACAAGATGCCTTTACATATAAAGGTCTGCTGCCTGCACCATGTCAGTCGCAAGATTTGGAAGCCAATGGAAGATCCAGGTGGTCCTACCAAAAATATTTATTTACACACCTATAGTCCACTGCTCTACGCCCACTACCCAGCAGGCTCCAACTTACTGGCATCTCTGTTCTACACCATTTTCACGAAACTCAGTCAATCAAGGCACTGTTTGTTATACTCATGATCAGCAACAGGATATCTAAAGGTTATCCAGTGCCACCTGGTCATGGGGATTTCAAAAATTTTATGGTATTAATCTAGTCATTTTTCAAGGATGAAGTTGGAGGCACTGTGGGTTTCATTTAATTCAGGAACCATTAAATGGTGAGGAAGCTCATTTCAATGAAAGCTCTGGAGAACACTCACAGGCAAGCCTTCCCAAAGAGTGGCCAAAAGGACACATGAATCCAGGCCCATTGAGGTATACAATGTGAGGTCCATGTGTGTTTGGACTCTCAATTATGGCTACCAAGTCTTTAAGAATTAAAACATGTGATATCCTGGCTCAGAATCCCTGAGCTCTGTGGAAAGCCATCCTGGGCCTAGATCTCAGTTTCCAAAAGCGATTCTCATGCGTGGTCTCCTAAAATCCCAACACTATTCATGGCAATACTTCTCTGAGGTCAGTTCCAGAACTCAGTCTCTAAGGGGAATCACACCAGAGTTCAAGCCCTGGTGGACCCAGTCATCTCTTCCAACTACCACACAAATTACCACAATTAAAACAAGAACCCTCCCATATGGCCCTCATCTTCTTTCATATAGACACTCATCATAATCTGGCTGGAGGTTTCCATGAGGGGTGCAGACCAAGACAGTGTCCCAAATAAGCTCCTTTGCCCCTCATTTGCCTAAAGTCAAGGTGGCCTGGACACCCATCAGGTGAACCAAAAGTGATCAAATAGGCCTGCCGTTAATACCGCTCCAATTTGAGGACTACTGTCTGTGGGGTTTAGATTCTTTATGTGAATTTTAGTCATGAGAAAACCCAAGCACAATGGGCTAGCCTCTGCAGGTTTTGTAGAACTCTTTTGACCCAAAGGTTCCCATTCTCACTTGATGGAAGTCAGGAACCTTACAGAGGAAGTCGAGAGACTTCCTACCAATAATTGCTCTTTTGGCGAATTTTCTTTTGGATGCACACATGGTAACTTTCTTTAGATCCATCAGGTGCTGAGAATCTAAGCCACAGCCACACACAGGGCCAAGGGCATGATTCAGACACATCCCTTTCCAAAGCAATTAAGGAAAGTGCCACAGGTATGCCCATTCATTTCCATTTGAAAACTGTTTTCTTCAGGCTTCACAAAGGGGTGGCCTGAGGCAAAGAACTTCCTGACATTCAGGCAACAGAACAATAGGTAAGCAAAAGGCCGAAAGCAGGGTTTCTCCTCTGAGACTTTCCTGGTCACACTGATATCTGAGTTTTCTGAGATGCTCGCCATCCCCTACAGCTATCCAGTACATGGCCATGTCACAGAGCTTGTAGGTGGTACATATCTTGGACACAAAACCATGGGCCTATTCTTGAGATTGGCCGGAATTCAGGACGAAAATAGAAACTTAGGAAGGTAGCAGGTGTTGCTCATCGATAAGGCAAGCTACAGTCCATTCATAAATGGGGCAATATGAATGCTGAGAAGATTTCTACTAGACACGACACATCCATTGATGGATTCTCTTTTCTAATGTCTACAACCATGGAAACAGTGGAATACACAGACATAGAAACACTCGCCCTGTGAAAAGACTTACTAGAAACAGTCCACTTCAAATGAAACAAACCGACTGTCCTACCTATTCTCAGAAAATGAGACAAAACCACAAACCCACAACCACACCCACAAAGGCACCTCCTTCCCCTAAGTAGGTTTGTGACTATCCAGAGTGTCCTCTGACTTGTGGGCCATAATATGTTCCCCCAAAATGGCCTTTCCTGTCTCAGATCTTGTCTCCTTGGCCAACTCTGTGAACTTCTTAGGAGCCAACGGTGAGCTACTACCTGCTTTCTCATGAAAAGCCCTGCATCCGAGCTTTCCTGGCATTTGGCCTTCCTCACATCTGTAGGTACCAAAAAATACTGACCCTGTCCTTGGTAAATCCAAACAAGTGAGACCACTGGGACTGGGACTGGGACTGGCTCTGTGTGCCTGGCTTCCTGGATCCCACGTTCAGAGAGTTCCATCACCAAGAAAGTGAGGTGAGGTCACTTCCTTCCTGAACTGAATGAGGGCACTGTCTTGGCAGCCACTTTGTCCTAACTGTTGCTTCCAAGGGTCCCAAGAGATTGAGGCTGCCCCTACTTCCTGTGACATTTTCACAAGTTAGAATGGTATATCAACCAAAGGCACCCAGGAATAGATCTCCACACAGGCCTGGTTTGGTCCATGATCTCTACATTAAAAAAAAATCTGATTCAGACACAACCTTTTATCCTGACCGGGTTGTTTGCCATGGAAGATGACTTTTGGTCTCTCAGGTCCTTTATTGCTTCCTACATCTTCTCCGGGGATCATTTCTGCATGGACCTTTGAGGTTCTCAGCAGGTGGAAGTTTTTCTACATTTCTGTATTGTAATATCAACTCCTGCCCTGCTCTTCTGTAAAGTTACATTGAGGGAACAGTGTCCGGTTATGGTTAAAAACATGCTCGATTTGGGTTAGAAATCATTTTGCTGGATGAATGATCGTATTGGGAACTTGCTATGTGTAGAAGAATATATAGGTGAAATATATGTATGAAAAAAGAAATTTAAGTCTGATTTGAAGCCCAGAAGGGCATTGGGCCCTTGATAGGGATACGTGGTGTTGAATTACGTTCTGCAGAGTTGTCTCAGATAAATCGATATACAATGGCATAGCACCTTGTACGTTGCATGAATTAATGTAGAAGGCACATCAAATCAAAAAGGCATAGTCGGTAGTGAAAGGTTAATAAAATTAATAAAATAGGTACTTGTCACTTCCTGTTTTTCTGTATGCTTAACAAAACACTGTTGAAATCTTGAGAAATGTTTGCTAATCTTGTTCTAGAATGTACTGTTCCCAACAGCCGAACTGCAGAATGTACTCCCTCACTCGGTGTCATGCAAACCGCCCACTCGCCCTTACCCATCACTGAACTTCCCTCTCTTCCCTCTCCAAGGAAAGTATATAAGCTCTGCTTAAGCTGTTCTCAGAGGTCTCTGCTCTATTTAATTTAGCTCTGAGCTCCAGCATGCTGGACCACAAATAAACCCTTTGCTGTTGCATGAGACAGTCTCTTGGTAGTATCTTCCTCTGACACTCGCCTGACCTTTACATATTGAGTTTCCACTGAGTTCCAGCAGTGGCGGACGAGAGAGAGACCCCAACGGGCTCCTCTCGGAGCAAGTAAGGCGCCTCTTTCTGGTTTCAGGTTTCTTGTTAGGGCTTGGCAAAATTGCTGGCGATGAAGAGCCTGGGCTCTCTCCGACGGTGGCTGAGAGACATGTCACAGAGACAAAGGGCACCTCTCTGGAGGACCCCGCAGAGAACTCGGGAAATCAAGGAACAATAGTCTTCTCGACTCAGTGATATTTTCTTTTAGATTCGTTATTGCCATACCATTGGGTTTTGCCAGCTACTCATTCCTGGTCTCAGTGTTGGACGTTCATTGCCTGTCTTTATGGTCTTGTCTTATCTGTGTCGTGTGTCCTTGCTTTTACTGTTTGTGGAACTTTCATTATGGAACAGAGCACGTCAATGCCTCTGTCCCTGACCCTTGATCACTGGACCAAAGTCCGCTTAAGGGCTCAGAATCTTTCTTTTTTTAGTAAAACGCTGGACCTGGCAGAATCTCTGTGCCTCAGAATGGCCCATCTTTGGAGTCGTATGGCCCCTAGAAGGATCTTTCTACTTCCCACTAATTTAAAAAGTCAGAGGTATTGTCTTTCAGCCAGCGCCACATAGCCATCCGGATCAACAGCCATATATCTTAACTTGGCAGGACCTCTGCAAATCTCCTCCTCCATGGGTGAAGCCTTTCTTTGCCCCTACCTCTGCTCCTACTCCTTCCCCCATGATCTCTCAAACCCTCTCAACCTCCTCCTCCTCCACCCTCTGTTCTCCCTGAGTCACAGATTTGACTCTACTGGACTCTTCTCCCCCTCCTTATCCCCTGCCCTCGTCCCCTAACACACAACACACTCTAAGTGATTCCACTGCTGCTGACTAAGCCTCTCTACCATTGGAGGAAGCTAAGCCGGTAATAGGATCTGACAATGGACCGATGTTCATGACCCAGGTAAGTCAGGGGTTAGCCAGGAACCTGGGGATTAATTGGAAGTTAAATTGTGCTTATAGACCACAAAGTTCAAGACAAGTAGAAAGAATGAATAGAACCATTAAAGAGACCTTAACGAAATTAAGCTTAGAGACCAGCATAAGATTGGACTATGCTCCTGCCTTATGCAATGTTTCATGCAAGAAAAAATCCCTTTGTTTCTTTGAGTAACCTTACCACATGTGAAATTCTTTATGGTGGCCCTCCTCCAGTAGGGGACTTAAGCCCAACTGTAAGACCTAAAGATCCTTTCCACACCCCCTTGCTTGACAGACTTAAAGATCTTGAAAGAACTCAGTAATACCTGTGAAAACAGCTGGCCACTGCCTACCCAACTGGGAACCAGGGGATTCCACATCCATATCAAGTAAGAGATTTCATCTATGTAAGATGATATCAGGTGTCATCCCTGGTACCCCGCTGAAAAGGACCATACCAGGTGCTATTATAACACCTACAGTGGTAAACGTAAACAGAATCACTTCCTGGATCCATACCTCTCATCTCAAGCCTGCTGCCTGTACAGAATCTTTCTGGAAACTGAAAAAGACTGGTAACAGTTTCAAATTGTGTATTCGCAATGTGAATAAGGTTATATACTCTCCCCTTGGCTACAAGTAGTCCTAACCCTCATCAGCCCATTAAGCAGTGATGGCTGATCACAAATCCTACTGGAAAAGAAGTATGGTCTATCTCGCATACAGCCCCCTTAGGGACCTGGTGGCCATCTCTCCACCCAGACATTTGTTAGCTGGCTATAGGTATTTCCTATTGTGATATCCCTGATGAAGAGGATCCCACTAAAATACCATTAAATCCCTTCTGTACCATAGATAATGGAAACAAACATTATGGATGTAGGGACACGCGAGCCAGATGCAGGTTGGCTAGTCTAGATTACTAAGTTTGCCTGGCAGACTGTCAAAGCCACAAAGAGTAATGGCTGTGTGGGGGAAAAGCCGACTTTTTCTGTATGTCATGGGAATGTGTGCATACAGGGGCTGCCTGATGGAACCCCAATTCTTCATCAAATTCAGTACACAGCATTGGCCACATTACCAATTAGACAACCAAAAACTATGGCACCCAGAGTGGTCTCTAGATCCTCAAATTTTGCATGACCTTTTTAACTTCTGCAAGTGCTCAAAAGAGTGAAAGGAAATTCCCCTATGTGGAAGCCTTTTCCCTCCCTCACTCACATCCTGAACTATGCTTCTCCAATAGATCATTATCCTCAGCCTTCTGCTCCAGACCCTCTGATGTCACTCCCATCTCAGCAACTTGATTTCTCCCCTCCAATAACTAGATCAGAAACCCAAAGCTCCACCAGTTCTCAGACCATCGCCCCCTTTCTGAGGTAGCAGGTACATAGGTACCGCTCCACCGACTCATTCCTCTCATCTCCTGTCAGTGCCCTCACCGGGTCCCACCAGGTCCTCTTACCAGCTAACCCAATGCTCAAACGAGCTGAGGAGAGCCCTGAGACCCTTATCCAAGATGTAATATAATTGGCCTTCAAAGTTGCTTTGTCATCACTGAAAACATGTTACTAAAATTTAAAGTCCCTCACAGGATTTTGGGATCCTCACTCCCGTCTTTCACTCTGCTCTACCTGATCTACTGCTCAAGTTTGCTGCTAGGAAATTCCCAATACCCTTTCGCATTATTCTATTACATCTCTCCTTTCCCTCATTCTCAGATCCTCGGAGGTGCTCTCAGCCCCACCTTCCCCGTCTTTCCCCCTCTGTACCAGGCCCACAGAAAAGTCTTAAATGACCTTCTTCAGAAGTCTTCACCATGGCTGAGTTTTGAACTTTCAGCAAAACAGTCCCAATAAAGACTTTAATGTAGATAAACTTTCTCTTTCGTATTGCCCTGTTCTACTTGGCCACTGGCTAAAAATCTCAGTACTTCTAAGCTAGACAACCCCTAACTAGTTTTTCACAAAATATGTGAACAAGTCCTCTGGCCTTCAGCTGGGGCTTCACAGAGATGGCTACATTTCTAAGATAAAGAAATTACCAACCGGGCTCCATGGTAACAGCTGGCAGGGGGAAAATAAGAAATGGAAGAAAAAGCTCTCCTCCTCCCAGGTGTCCTTGAAAAGTTAACTTGCCCAGAACAGAAGGAAAAACAGAAACAAATACTGCTTTTTTAAACTTCTGAAGACTGTGAACTTCTGAGCCCCATCCCTTATATGTTGGGTACAAAATTCTGAAACTACCTAAACTTGAGTTTCATGGGATTAATTGATTACAATATAAGCAATGCCCTCTGAATCCGGTTGCAACCAAATAGGACTGTTTCCCTCTCTTGAGTGCTATCTTAGGTGCCTTGCTTTGTCAGTTCCTACAACAGCATAATTCTATATACTTAAACATCGTTTATGTTTTCATGAAATGATCAGGATATGTGATAAATTGTGTAATGGTGCAGATGTTTCCCAGAGTGCTCTATCATGATGCAGGTTCATTTGAAGATCAAATAGGGGGGGCATACAACCGGTTCCACTGGGAACATATATCCCTCACTTTAGCCATCCTATTAGGAATAGGAGTTGCTGCACGGGTGGGCAGAGGAACCAGTGGCATTGTCCATGGGACACAAAAGATGACCCAATTAGAAGCAGCAATAGAGCAAAAGTAAGATATTAGAAACCTCCTTCAGGGCTTTGCATGAAACTTTAACCTCTCTCTCTGAAGTTGTTTTACAGAACAGTTGAGGGTTGGACCTCCTCTTCATTAGAGAAGGGGGGCTTTGTGCTGCATTGAGGGAAGAATGTTGTTTTTATGCTGACTATACTGGAGTCATAATAAAATCTATGAGTAAATTTAAAAGACACCTTGAAGAGCATCAACAAATGAGAGAGGGCCCAAAAGGGTGGCTTGAGTCTTGGTTCACACAGTCCCCCTGGTTAACTACGTTTTTATCAAACCTGGCCGGTCCAATAATAATCCTCATATTATTGCTAACTATAAAACCCTGTTTGCTCAACCGTGTAATATCTTTTCTCCAGGCTCAAATTGCAGGAGTTAAACTTATGGTAATACCCCACTAGCAGACATTGAATGTGACACCCTCCAATGATCATTTGTATGATTAAAATTAGCCAGAAGAAGAAGTGGGGAATGAAATATTAATAAAATAGGTACTTGTCACATCTTGTTTTTCTGTATGCTTAACAGAACACTGTTGAAATCTTGAGAAATGTTTGCAAAATTTGTTCCCAGAATGTTCTATCCCCAGCTGCCAAATTGCAGAATGTACTCCCTCTCCCAGTTGCATGCAAACCGCCCACTCGCCCTGACCCATCAATACAATTCCCTCCCTTCTCTCTCCAGGGAAAGTATATAAGCTCTACTTCAGCTATTCTCAGGGCTATCTGCTCTATTCAGGTGAGCTCTGAACCCCAGCATTCTGGACACCCAATAAACGCTTTGATGTTGCATGAGATAGCCTGTTGGTAGTCTCCTCCTCTGAAGCTCGCACCACGTTTACTTGGATGATTGAATGTAGAAGAGAACATCCAGTCAAAAAGGGATAGTCTGTAGCATTAGGAAGATAGTCAGTAAGTTTAGGAAGAAGGGTGAGTATAAGATTTGGAACAAAAGTTTCTTAGCAATAGGATTTCGATTAGAGAGTGAATGTAAATGTCAGCACAAGTGAAGAGTCAGTCACAATGATGAAGTGGGGAAAATATGTAGGAAAGCATATATCAATAGAGACATTTCAAAATCAGGCAAAGTATAAAGTGTGTGATAGGATTAGACATTTTGAACAGGGTTGAGTTTAAATATATAATCTTAGGAAGAAACAAATATGTAGTCACAAATAGGATTGACATTTGAGAGCATTGGGCAAATTTCAGGTGGATGAATATTTTGAGAATAATCTTGTGAACAGTTGATTATAAATCCACATACATGAACATGAATGAATTTAGGGAGTGAATATAAGACACATATATTTCATATTTTGAAAAATCTGGAGAGTGTATATATATATATATATATATATATATATATATATATATACACACATATATATATATACATATATATACATATACATAAAACAAACACACAGACAAAAAAGTAGCAATATATATGTCAATCAAAATTCATTATAAAATATATACCATCCACAGATCTAAAAATATTCATTTTACTGAACATGGATTTATGTATAATGCTGTTCAACTAGCAAGCTCACCCATAGGTTGAATATTCAGTTCCAACAGGGTTTAGTAGGAGTGATCTCTTCTAACAATTTGTATCTGCCAAGTCAGCCACCTCACAAGAATGTACGTGTGGTACCAGATAGGAATCTATATGTGCATATAAGAATACAGAGAAAGGGAGACATCAATTCACATATTTGTTAACCTTAAAGATACAAGGACAACTATTTCAACAAACAATTGACTAGATTTATAACTCCAACTCTGTATCATGCAAAAGGCAAGTCCATCTATACACCATGCCTACTCTGAACTGCTTGTATTTCTATTCTTTATGGGTTATTTTTCTCCATCATATTAGGATTAGTAGTCAGAGTCTGGTAGGGTATGGGTTAGAGTCAGGTATTCAGTATTTTGAATTGAAAATAGGACACTGAATCCAATGTGTATGCAAATATATGCTACGGAAAAATCTTCCCACTCTCCTCCAGAACAATGCCTTGACATTACCTTCGCCCCAAGTAAGACCCAATTAGAGGAGAAGAGTTAGAAAATCTGTGAATACATATCTAGAATGGAAAATGCTCCAGATTTCACATCTTTGGAGGTGGTAGAGGAGTTTCCAAAAGTAAGAGACAGGGTAAACACTCCACAAACATGGAGCTCTGCTGGCCAAAAGACTTTTTGAGAATCTGCCTCTGAGGTTGGGCACTTGAAATATATGTTGTTGTCAGGAGCTTTAGCTTTATTTGTAGTGAAACCATCAAAGCTGGATCTGCATCTATGTGACCTGGAGGAAATGATTACTTATTTTCAAATAAAAATGAGGCAGCAGTGATGAATTCTCTTTTTGTAGGTAAACATTGGCCACTGAGGGCTAAGGGTCTTCCCGTGTGGACTGTGAAACCAATGGTCATCCTCCAATTTTCGTGGTGTTTCTGCTGCTGCACTGGGAGTTTGGTATTTGCTTCATGAAATACAACGAGTTCAAATGGGACACAGTGCTGAAGGGAGTTCTGTCAGGTGTGGTTGGCAGGGTCTCCAGGAGAATGCACCAACCAGGGTTCTATCTCAAGTAGCTTGCCCCCTTGACAATAGCAACATGATACTGAACATTGCTCTGAAACCTCTCCATATAAAAATATGCCTTTACATATATGGGTGTGATGGTTGCACCATGTCAGTCACAGCCATTTGGAAGCCAATGGAAGATCCACATGGCCCCACCACAGATGTTTTATCACACATTTGCATAACACAGCTCTAGGCCCACTACTTACCAGGCCCCAACTTACTGGCATCTCTGTTCTACACCATTTTCATGAAACCCAGTCAATCAAGGCCCTGTCTGGTATACTCATGATCATCAACAGGACATCAAAGGTCCTCCAGTGCCAGCTGGTCATCGGAATTTCTAAAATTTCATGGTAATTATCTAGCATTTTTTCACAGATGCATTTGGAGGCAATGTTGGTTTCAATTCATTCAGGAACCATTAAATGGTGAGGAAGCTAATTTCAGGGAAATCTCTGGAGCACTCTCACAGGCAAGTCTACCCAAAGAGTGGCCAAAAAGTCACATGAAGCCAGGCCCATGGAGGTCTACAAAGCAAGGTCCAAGTGTGTTTTGAATCTCAATTATGCCTGCCAAGTCTTTCAGAATAAAATCATGTAATATCCTGGCTGTGATTCCCAGTGTTCTGTGGAAAGCCACTCTGGGCCTTGATCCCAAGTTCCAATGGCAACTCTCATTCCTGGCCTCCTAAAATCCCAACACAATTCATGTCAATACTTCTCTGAGGTCAGTTCCAGAACTCAGTCTCTAAGGGGAATCACAGCAGAATTCAAGCCCAGGTTTACCCAGTCATCTCTTCCAACTGCCACACAAATTACCACAATTATAACCAAAACACTCCTACATGGCCCTCATCTTCTACCATAAAGATACTCATCATAACATCTGGATGGAGGTTTTCATGAGAGGCACATCCCAAGACAGTGTCCAAAATAAGCTCCCTTGCCCCTCATTTGCCGAATGTCAGGGTGGCTTGGACACCCTTCCTGTGAACCAGGAGTGATCAAATAGGCCTGCCCTTAATACTGCTTCGCTTCTCCAATTTGAGGCTCTCTGACTGTGGGGTCTAGATTCTTTTTGTGAATTGGAGTCATAAGAAAAGCCAAGCCCCTCTGCAGAGATTTGAAGAACTCATTTCACCCAAAGAATCCCTATTCTGACATGATGGATTTCAGAAACCTAACAAAGGAAGGCAATATAATTCATGCACATTGATTGAACGTTTTTCCATTTTGGTTTAGATGCACATATGGGATCTTTCTTTACATCCATCAGGTGCTGAGAATCTAAGTCACAGCCTAAAACAGGGCAAAGGGCCTGAATCAGACACATCCTTTTCCAATGAAATTAAGCAAAGAGCCAGAGGTGATGCACATTCATTTCCATTTGAAAACTGTTTTCTTCAGGCTTAACAAAGGGGTTGCATGAGACAAAGACCTTCCTGATATTCCGGGCAACAGAACAATAGGTAAGCAAAAGGCCCAAAGCAGGGTATCTCCACTGAGACTTTCCTGGTCACACTGATATCTGAGTTTTCTGAGATGCTGGCCATTCCATTCAGGTATCCAGTACATGGCCATGTCAAAGACCTTGGATTTGGTACATATCTTGGACACATAACCATGAGCCTATTCTAGAGAGTGGCCAGAATTCAGGAAGAAAACAGGGACTTAGGAAGGTATTAGGTGTTGCCCGTGCATAAGGCAAGCCACACTCCATTCATAAATTGGGCAGGATGAATGCTGGGAAGCTTTATACTAGACATGACACATCCATTGCTGCATTCTCTTTTCTCATGTCTACTACCACAGGCACAGTGGGATACACAGACATGGAAACACTCACCTCTTCAAATGACTTACCGGAAACAGTTCACTCCAAAACAAACAAACCGCCATTCCTACCTATTTTCAGAACATGAGACAAACCACAAACCCACACCCACTCCCAAAAAGGCACCTCCTTCCCCATAGGTGTATGACTAACCAGAGTGTCCTCTGACTGGTGGCCATACTCTGTTCTTCCGAAATGGCCTGTCCTCTCTCAGATCTGTTTTCCTTGGCCAACTCTGTAAAGTTGTAAGGAAAAAGTGGAGAGCCACTACCTGCTTTCTCAGGAAAGCTCCCTATTCAGAGCTCTCCAGGCATTTGGTAAGCCCACTTCAGTAGGTACCAAGAATGACTGACTCTATCTTTGGTAAATCCAAACAAGTGAGCCCACTGGGACTGGGCCTGGGACTGCCTCTGGGTGCCTGGCTCCTTGGATACAAAGTTCAGAGAGTTCCATCACCAAGGAAATGAGGTATGTCACATTCTTTGGAACTGAATGAGGTCACTGCCTTGGCAAATGTATATCTTATGATGTTCAAAAACTGAAGAAATAATAATGTACCAGTGTCGAATACAAATGAATGACAAATTACATATCATGTCCCATAGGAGTCTACTTGCATTGATGTTAGACTGGGTCAGTTACTGTAGAATAATTAGGATTTGTATGCACCATTCACTGAAGTTAGTTTTCAGTACTAGGAAACAAATATGTATTTCAGGTGGATGAATATTTCTGATTATAATCTTGTGAAAAGTGGATTATAAATCCACATACATGAACATGAATGAATTTAGAGAGTGTACATTAGACACATATATTTCATATTTTGAAAAATTTGGAGAGTATATCTATATCTATATCTATATCTATATCCATATCTATATATATACACATACACACACACAAACACACACACACACAAACACACACACACAACACTCACAGACATTAAAAAGTACCAATATAAATGCCAATCGAATTCATCAGTAAATATATATCATCCACAAATGCAAAAATATTTATTTTACTGAACATGAGTTAATGTATAATGTTGTTCTACTAGGACGCTCTCCTATAGGTTGAATTTTCATTTCCAACAGCATTTAGGAGGAGTGAACTCTTCTCACAATTTGTATCGGCCAAGGCAGCCACCTCACAAAAATGTATGTGTGATACCTGGTAGGATTCTATATATGCATATAAATATACATGTGTGAATAGGCTACAGAAAAGGGAAACAAGAATTCACATATTTGTTAAGTTTAAAAACACATGGAGAATATTTCAATTAAAATTTGACTAGATTATAACTCCTACCTTATATAATGCAAATGTCAAGTCCAACAATACAACATGTCTCCTCTGAAGTGCTTGTATTTCTATTGTGTTGGGTTAATTTTCTCCATTATATTAGGATGAATAGTCTGAGTCTACTAGGTATGGGTTAGTGTCAGGGATTCAGTATTTCGAATGGAAAATTGGAAAATGAATCCAATGTGTATGTAAATATATGCTGCACAAATATCCTAGTGCTCTCATCCAGAACAATGCCTTGACATTACCTTCACCACAAGTAAGACACAATTAGAGGAGAAGAGTTACAAAATCAGTGAATACATATCTGGAATGGAAAATGCTCAGGAGTTCACAACCTTGGAGGTGGTAGAGCAGTTTCCAAAACTAAGGGACAGGGTAAACACTCCAAAAACATGGAGCTCTGCTGGCCTAAAAACTTTTTGAGAAACTGCCACTGAGTTTTGCACTTGAAATATATGTTGTTTTCAGGAGATTTGGCTTCCTTTGTAGTGAGACCATCAAAGCTGGGTCTGCATCTATGTGACCTGGAGGACATGGTTTCTTATTTCCAAAGAACTAGATAAAGCAGTGCTGAATCCTCTCTTTGAAGGTAAACTGAGGCCACTGTGGACTATGTGTCTCCCCGTGTGGACTGTGAAGCCATTTGGTCCTCTTCCACTTTTTGTGGAGTTTTTTGCTGCTGCACTGTGAGTTTGGTATTTGTTTCACGAAATACTAGGAGCTAAACTGGGACACAGTGCTGGAGGGAGTTCTGTCACGTGTGGTGGGTCAGGGTCTGCAAGAGAATGCACCAACTAGGCTCCTATCTCTCACAGCTTGCCCCATTGCCCCCTTGTCCATATCAACCTGATTCTTAATTTTCCTCTGAAAACTCTCCATATAACAATATGCCTTTACATATAAGGGTCTGCTGGCTGCACCATGTCAGTTACAAGCCATTTGGAATCCAATGGTATATCCACATGGCCCTACCACGGATGTTTTATCAAACACCTCCCCACCACTGCTCTAGACCCACTACTCAGCAGGCTCCAACTTACTGGCATCTCTGTTCTACACCATTTTCATGAAACTCAGTAAGTCAAGGCACTGTCTGGTATAATCATGATCAGCAACAGGACATCTAATGTTTCTCCAGTGCCACCTGGTCATAGGAATTTCAAAAATTTCATGGTATTTATCTAGCCATTTTTCAAGCATGAAGTTGGAGGCACTGTGGATTTCAGTTCATTCAGCAAACATTAAATGGTGAGGAAGCTCATTTCAATGAAATCTCTGGAGAACTCTCACAGGCACGGCTTCCCAAAGAGTGGACAAACGGTCACATTAGGCCAGGCCCATTGAGGTCTACAATGTGAGGTCCATGTGTGTTTTGACTCTCAACTATGGCTGCCATTTCTTTAAGAATAAAATCATGTGATATCCTTGCTGAGATTTCCAATCCTCTGTTGAAATCCACCAGGGGCCTAGGTCTCAGTTTCCAAGAGCGACTTTCATGCGTGGCCTCTTAAAATCCCAACAAAATACATGGCAGTGCTTCTCTGAGTTCATTTCCAAAACCCAGTCTCTAAGGGGAATCACACCAGAGTTCAACCCCACGTGTACCCAGTCATTTTTTCCAATGCCACACAAATGACCAAAATCAAAACCAAAACACTCCCACATGGCCCTCATCTTATTCCATATAGTCAATCATCTTAACCTCTGGCTGGAGGTTTCCATGAGGGGCGCAGCCCAAGACAGTGTCCAAAATCAGCTCCTTTGCCCCTTATTTGCCTAAAGTCAGGGTAGCCTGGACACCGTTTCAGTGAACCAGGAGTGAACAAATAAGCCTGCCTTTAATACTTCTTTGTTTCTCCAATTTCAGGCCTACTGATTTTAGGTATCAATTCTTTAGGTGATTTAGAGTCATGCGAAAACACAAGCACCTCTGCAGGGCTTTGAAGAACTCATTTGACCCAAAGAATCAATATTGTCATTTGATGGAGTGCAGGAACCTAACAGAGGAAGGCAAGAGACTTCATCCACAATGAATGATATTTTTTGCCATTTTGGTTTTGGAAGCTCACATGGGATCATTCTTAAGATCCATCAGGTGCTGATAATCTAAGTCACAGCCACACACAGGCCCAAGAGGCTGATAAAGACACATCCCTTTCCAAAGCAATTAAGCAAAGAGCCACAGGTGAGGCCCATTCATTTCCATTTGAAAACTGTTTTCTTCAGGCTTCACAAAGGGGTGGCCTGAGGCAAAGACCTTCCTGACATTCAGTGCAACACAACAATAAGTAAGCAAAGGCCCAAAGCAGGGTTTCTGCACTGAGACTTTCCTAGTCACACTGATATCTGGGTTTTCTGAGATGCTCGCCATTCTCTTCAGCTATCCAGGACATGGCCATGTCACAGAGCTTGGAGGTGGTACATATTTTGGACACAAATCCATGAGCCTATTTCGGAGAGTGGCCAGAATTCAGGAAGAAAACAACAACTTAGAAAGATAGCAGGTGTTGCACATCGATAAGACAAGCTGCAGTCCATTCATATATTGGGCAGGATGAATTATGGGATGATTTATACTAGACAGGACACATCCATTAATGCATTCTCTTTTCTAATGTCTACAACAACGGACACAGTGGGATACACAGAAACAGAAACACTCGCCATGTCAAATGACTTACTAGAAACTGTCCACTCCAAACCAAACAAACCGCCTTTCCTGTCTATTCTCAGAACATGAGACAAAACAACAAACCCACACCCACTCCCACAAAGGCACCTCCTTCCCCCAAGTACGTCTGTGACTATCCGGAGTGTCCTCTGACTGGTGGGCCATACTATGTTCCCCCAAAATGGCCTGTCTTCTCTCAGATCTTGTTTCCTTGACCAACTCTGTGAAGATGTCAGGAAAAAGTGGTTAGCCACTACCTGTTTTCTCAGGAAAGGTCCATCTTCAGAGCTCTCCTGGCATTTGGCCATCCTCACATCATTAGGTACCAAGAAAACTGACTCTGTCCTTGGTAAATCCAAACAAGTGAGCCCACTGGGACTGGGACTGGGACTGCCTCTGGGTGCCTGGCTTCTTGGATACCAAGTTCAGAGAGTTCCATCACCAAGGAAATGAGGTATGTCACATTCTTTGGAACTGAATGAGGTCACTGCCTTGGCAACCACTTTGTCCTAACAGTTGCTTCCAAGGGTAACATAAGATGGAGGTTGCCCCTACTTCCTGTGACACTTTCATAAGGTAGAATGTATATCAACCATTTGCACCCGGGAACAGCTCTCCACTCAGGCCTGGTTTGGTCCATCTTCTCTACAATAAGAAGAGAGAGATTCAGATTCAGACACATCCATTCATCCTGACCAGGTTGTTTGCCATGGAAGATGACTTTTGCTCTCTCAGGTGCTTCATACCTGCCTACAACTTCTCCAGGTATCATTTGTGCATGGACATTTGAGGTTCTCATCAAGTGGAAGGTCCCCAACTTTCCTCTATTGTAAGAACTACTCTGACAGCTCTTTTGTCCATTTTGGTTTGGGATGCACACATGGGATTTTTCTTTAGACCCATCATGTGCTGTGAATCTAAGCCACAGCCTCACATAGGGCTGAGAGGCTGATTCAGAAACATCCATTTCCAAAGCAATTAAGCAAAGAGGCACAGGTAATGACCATTTTTTTCCATTTGAAAACTATTTTCTGCAGGCTTCACAAAGTGTGGCCTGAGGCAAAGACCTTCCTGACATTCAGGGCAACAGAATAGGTAAGCAAAAGGCCCAAAGCAGGGTTTCTCCACTGAGACTTTCTTGGGCATACTGATATCTGAGTTTTCTGAGATACTCGCCATTCCCATCAGCTATCCAGTACATGGCCATGTCACAGAGATGGAGGTGGTACATATCTTGGACACAAAATCATGAGCGTATTCTGGAGAGTGTCCAGAATTCAGGAAGAAAACAGGAATTTAGAAAGATGGCAGGAGTTGCCCATCCATACGGCAACCTGCAGTCCATTCATAAATTTCACAGGATGAATGCTTTGAAGCTTTCTCGTAGACAGGACACATCCATTGATGCATTCTCTTTTCTAATGTCTACAATCACTGACACAGTATGATATATAGACACAGAAACACTCACCTTGTCAAAGGACTTACTTACTAGGCACAGTCCACTCCAAAACAAACAAACCAGCTTTCCTAACTATTCTCAGAACATGAGACAAAACCACAAACTCACACTCACACCCAAAAAGTCACCTCCTTTCCCCACGTAGGTCTGTGACTATCCGGAGTGTCCTCTGACTTGTGGGCCATACTATGTTCCCCCAAAATGGCGTGTCCTGTCTCCAATCTGGTCTCTTTGGCCAACTCTGTGAAGTTGTCAGGAGCCCATGGTGAGAAACTACCTGCTTTCTCTGGAAAGGCCAGTCTTCATAGTTTCCAGGCATTTGGCTGTCCTCACATCAGTAGGTACAAAGAAAGAGTGACTCTGTCTTGTTAAATCCAAACAAGTTAGCCCACTGGGACATGGAGTGGGTTTGACTCTGTGTGCCTGGTTTCCTGGATCCCAAGATCACAGACTTTCATTACCAAAACTGTAAGGTGATGTCACTTTCTTCAAGATCTGAATGAAGTCACTGCCTTGGAAACCACTTTGTTTTAACAGTTGCTTACATGGTT